>NW_027518198.1:0-316091 GCF_048772815.1 Callospermophilus lateralis | reverse complement strand
TCAGGAAAAAGTGGTTAGCCACTACCTGTTTTCTCAGGAAAGGTCCATCTTCAGAGCTCTCCTGGCATTTGGCCATCCTCATATCATTAGGTACCAAGAAAACTGACTCTGTCCTTGGTAAATCCAAACAAGTGAGCCCACTGGGACTGGGACTGGGACTGCCTCTGGGTGCCTGGCTTCTTGGATACCAAGTTCAGAGAGTTCCATCACCAAAGAAATGAGGTATGTCACATTCTTTGGAACTGAATGAGGTCACTGCCTTGGCAACCACTTTGTCCTAACAGTTGCTTCCAAGGGTAACATAAGATGGAGGTTGCCCCTACTTCCTGTGACACTTTCATAAGGTAGAATGTATATCACCATTGGCACCCGGGAACAGCTCTCCACTCAGCCCTGGTTTGGTCCATCTTCTGTACAATAAGAAGAGAGAGAGGCAGATTCAGACACATCCCTTCATCCTGACCAGGTTGTTTGCCATGGAAGATGACTTTTGCTCTCTCAGGTGCTTCATACCTGCCTACAACTTCTCCAGGTATCATTTGTGCATGGACATTTGAGGTTCTCATCAGGTGGAAGGTCCCCAACTTTCCTGTATTGTAAGAACCACTCTGTCCCTGCTCTTCTGTAAAATGATTGAGGGAACAGTGTATACTTGGGGTCAAAAACAGGTTTGATTTGGGTTATGAGTGATTCTGTGTGATGAGTAATGGTATTGGGAACCTGAAGAATTTACAAGAATATTGAGGTGAAATATAAGTAGGAAAACAGAAATCTAGGTATGATTTGAAGCCCAGAAGGGTTTTGCCCTTGATTGGGATACTTAGCTTTGAATGATGTTCTGCAAAGATGCCTCAGATAATTCGATATACAATGGCATAGGACCTTGTACATTGGATGATTGAATTTAGAAGAGAACATCCAGTCAAAAAGGGATATTCAGTAGGATTAGGAAGATAGTCGGTAGGTTTAGGAAGAAGAGTGAGTATAGGATTTGGACCAAAAGTTCTTTAGCAATAGACTTTCGGTTGTTGAGTGAATGTAAATGTCAGCACATATGAAGAATCAGTCACTATGTTGAACTGGGGAAAATATGTAGAAAAGCAGATATCAATAGAAAAATTATGAAATCAGGCAAAGTATAAAGTGAGTGATAGAATTAGACATTTTTAACAGGGTTGAGTTTGAATATATAAATTAGGAAAAAAACAAATATGTAGTCACCAATAGGATTGACAATTGACAGCACTAGGCAACCTGGGCATGGATGTTTTTAGAAATCCATGTTCACTTTCCATTTAGGCTTTGGTACAATCATAAGTGTGACCTTTCCATTTTTTGTCCAGAATATTACTGTGATAATGAGGGGACATGAGTATTTCTTTCACCATTTCTGGGAGCAATATATTGAAGATGTAAAATGAGAATCGGGGGTACAAAGAGGTGTACCCTATTTCTAGGAATATAGAGAAAAAGCATGAATAGACCATACTGTGAATAAATAATATAACTTTTTTGAACTTTAAATAATGAATTGAACTGATATCTGAAAAATTAAAAGAAATCGTATATTGATATACAATCATTCATTCCAACCAGGTATATATGTAATGGAAATATTTGTGTTTTGGTTTATCATGAAGAGTGTGTGAGTTTTGCTTCAAAATGATTATGGAAATTCAAAATAATGTGTTTGGAAAGAAGTCTCATGAAAAGACCAGTCAAGAAACCCTGACAATACATGTGTTCTGAAGCAAGAAGTGGTGAAAGTTGAAACAAATGCTTATTAATTTGTGAACTTGTGGATGAAATGTATATCCTGTGATGGGCAAAAACTGAAGAAACAATAATGTACCAGTGTCGAATACAAATGAATGACAAATTACATATCATGTCCCATAGGAGTCTACTTGCATTGATGTTAGACTGGGTCAGTTACTGTAGAATAATTAGAATTTGTATGCACCATTCACTGAAGTTAGTTTTCAGTACTAGGAAACAAATATGTATTTCAGGTGGATGAATATTTCTGATTATCATCTTGTGAAAAGTGGATTATAAATCCACATACATGAACATGAATGAATTTAGAGAGTGTATATTAGACACATATATTTCATATTTTGAAAAATTTGCAGAGTATATCTATATCTATATCTATATCTATACACACACACACACAAACACACACACACACACAACACTCACAGACATTAAAAAGTACCAATATAAATGCCAATCGAAATTCATCAGTATATATGTATCATCCACAAATGCAAAAATATTTATTTTACTGAACATGAGCTAATGTATAATGTTGTTCTACTAGGACTCTCTCCTATAAGTTGAATTTTCATTTCCAACAGCATTTAGGAGGAGTGAACTCTTCTCACAATTTGAATCTGCCAAGACAGCCACCTCACAAAAATGTACGTGTGATACCTGGTAGGATTCTATATATGCATATAAATATACATGTGTGAATAGACTACAGAAAAAGGAAACAAGAATTCACATATTTGTTAAGTTTAAAACACATGGAGAATATTTCAAATAAATTTGACTAGATTTATAACTCCTACCTTATATAATGCAAATGTCAAGTCCAACTATACAACATGTCTCCTCTGAAGTACTTGTATTTTTAATGTGTTGGGTTAATTTTCTCCATTATATTAGCATGAATAGTCTGAGTCTACTAGGTATGGGTTAGTGTCAGGGATTCAGTATTTCGAATGGAAAATTGGAAAATGAATCCAATGTGTATGTAAATATATGCTGCACAAATATCCTCCCGCTCTCATCCAGAACAATGCCTTGACATTACCTTCACCCCAAGTAAGACACAATTAGAGGAGAAGAGTTACAAAATCAGTGAATACATATCTGGAATGGAAAATGCTCAGGAGTTCACAACCTTGGAGGTGGTAGAGGAGTTTCCAAAACTAAGGGACAGGGTAAACACTCCACAAACATGGAGCTCTGCTGGCCTAAAAACTTTTTGAGAAACTGCCTCTGAGCTTCCACACTTGAAATATATGTTGTTTTCAGGAGATTTGGCTTCCTCTCTAGTGAGAACATCAAAGCTGGGTCTGCATCTATGTGACCTGGAGGACATGGTCTCTTATTTTCCAATGAACAAGATGAAGCAGTGCTGAATCCTCTCTTTGTAGGTAAACTGAGGCCACTGGGGACTAAGTGTCTCCCAGTGTGGACTGTGAAGCCATTTGGTCCTCTTCCACTTTTTGTGGTGTTTTGGCTGCTGCACTGTGAGTTTGGTATTTGTTTCACGAAATACTAGGAGCTAAACTGGGACACAGTGCTGGAGGGAGTTCTGTCACGTGTGGTGGGTCAGGGTCTGCAAGAGAATGCACCAACTAGGCTCCTATCTCTCACAGCTTGCCCCATTGCCCCCTTGTCCATATCAACCTGATTCTTAATTTTCCTCTGAAAACTCTCCATATAACAAGATGCCTTTACATATAAGGGTCTGTTGGCTGCACCATGTCAGTTACAAGCCATTTGGAATCCAATGGTAGATCCACATGGCCCTACCACGGATGTTTTATCAAACACCTCCCCACCACTGCTCTAGACCCACTACTCAGCAGGCTCCAAATTTCTGGCATCTCTGTTCTACACCATTTTCATGAAACTCAGTAAATCAAGGCACTGTCTGGTATACTCATGATCAGCAACAGGACATCCAATGTTTCTCCAGTGCCACCTGGTCATAGGAATTTCAAAAATTTCATGGTATTTATCTAGCCATTTTTCAAGCATAAAGTTGGAGGCACTGTGGGTTTCAGTTCATTCAGCAAACATTAAATGGTGAGGAAGCTCATTTCAATGAAATCTCTGGAGAACTCTCACAGGCACGGCTTCCCAAAGAGTGGACAAAAGGTCACATTAGGCCAGGCCCATTGAGGTCTACAATGTGAGGTCCATGTGTGTTTTCACTCTCAACTATGGCTGCCATTTCTTTAAGAATAAAATCATGTGATATCCTTGCTGAGATTCCCAGGCCTCTGTGGAAATCCACCCGGGGCCTAGGTCTCAGTTTCCAAGAGCGACTTTCATGCGTGGCCTCTTAAAATCCCAACAAAATTCATGGCAATGCTTCTCTGAGTTCAGTTCCAAAACCCAGTCTCTAAGGGGAATCACACCAGAGTTCAAGCCCACGTGGACCCAGTCATTTTTTCCAATGCCACACAAATGACCAAAATTAAAACCAAAACATTCCCACATGGCCCTCATCTTATTTCATATAGTCAATCATCTTAACCTCTGGCTGGAGGTTTCCATGAGGGGCACAGCCCAAGACAGTGTCCAAAATCAGCTCGTTTGACCCTCATTTGTCTAAAGTCAGGGTAGCCTGGACACCGTTTCTGTGAACCAGGAGTGAACAAATAAGCCTGCCGTTAATACTTCTGTGTTTCTCCAATTTGAGGCCTACTGATTTTAGGTATCGATTCTTTAGGTGATTTAGAGTCATGCGAAAACACAAGTACCTCTGCAGGGCTTTGAAGAACTCATTTGACCCAAAGAATCCCTATTGTCATTTGATGGAGTGCAGGAACCTAACAGAGGAAGGCAAGAGACTTCATCCACAATGAATGAAATTTTTTGCCATTTTGGTTTTGGAAGCTCACATGGGATCATTCTTAAGATCCATCAGGTGCTGAGAATCTAAGTCACAGCCACACACAGGCCCAAGAGGCTGATAAAGACACATCCCTTTCCAAAGCAATTAAGCAAAGAGCCACAGGTGGGGCCCATTCATTTCCATTTGAAAACTGTTTTCATCAGGCTTCACAAAGGGGTGGCCTGAGGCAAAGACCTTCCTGACATTCAGTGCAACACAACAATAAGTAAGCAAAAGGCCCAAAGCAGGGTTTCTGCACTGAGACTTTCCTGGTCACACTGATATCTGAGTTTTCTGAGATGCTCGCCATTCTCTTCAGCTAACCAGTACATGTCCATGTCACAGAGGTTGGAGGTGGTACATATTTTGGACACAAATCCATGAGCCTATTCTGGAGAGTGGCCAGAATTCAGGAAGAAAACTACAACTTAGAAAGATAGCAGGTGTTGCACATCGATAAGACAAGCTGCAGTCCATTCATATATTGGGCATGGGAAGATTTATACTAGACAGGACACATCCATTAATGCATTCTCTTTTCTAATGTCTACAACAACGGACACAGTGGGATACACAGAAAGAGAAACACTCGCCGTGTCAAATGACTTACTAAAACTGTCCACTCCAAACCAAACAAACCGCCTTTTCTATCTATTCTCAGAACATGAGACAAAACAACAAACCCACACCCACTCCCACAAAGGCACCTCCTTCCCCCAAGTACGTCTGTGACTATCCGGAGTGTCCTCTGACTGGTGGGCCATACTATGTTCCCCCGAAATGGCCTGTCTTCTCTCAGATCTTGATTCCTTGACCAACTCTGTGAAGATGTCAGGAAAAAGTGGTTAGCCACTACCTGTTTTCTCAGGAAAGGTCCATCTTCAGAGCTCTCCTGGCATTTGGCCATCCTCATATCATTAGGTACCAAGAAAACTGACTCTGTCCTTGGTAAATCCAAACAAGTGAGCCCACTGGGACTGGGACTGGGACTGCCTCTGGGTGCCTGGCTTCTTGGATACCAAGTTCAGAGAGTTCCATCACCAAGGAAATGAGGTATGTCACATACTTTGGAACTGAATGAGGTCACTGCCTTGGCAACCAATTTGTCCTAACAGTTGCTTCCAAGGGTAACATAAGATGGAGGTTGCCCCTACTTCCTGTGACACTTTCATAAGGTAGAATGTATATCACCATTGGCACCCGGGAACAGATCTCCACTCAGCCCTGGTTTGGTCCATCTTCTGTACAATAAGAAGAGAGAGAGGCAGATTCAGACACATCCCTTCATCCTGACCAGGTTGTTTGCCATGGAAGATGACTTTTGCTCTCTCAGGTGCTTCATACCTGCCTACAACTTCTCCAGGTATCATTTGTGCATGGACATTTGAGGTTCTCATCAGGTGGAAGGTCCCCAACTTTCCTGTATTGTAAGAACCACTCTGTCCCTGCTCTTCTGTAAAATGATTGAGGGAACAGTTTATACTTGGGGTCAAAAACAGGTTTGATTTGGGTTATGAGTGATTCTGTGTGATGAGTAATGGTATTGGGAACCTGCAGTATTTACGAGAATATTGAGGTGAAATATAAGTAGGAAAACAGAAATCTAGGTATGATTTGAAGCCCAGAAGGGTTTTGCCCTTGATTGGGATACTTAGCGTTGAATGATGTTCTGCAAAGGTGCCTCAGATAATTCGATATACAACGGCATAGGACCTTGTACATTGGATGATTGAATTTAGAAGAGAACATCCAGTCAAAAAGGGATATTCAGTAGGATTAGGAAGATAGTCGGTAGGTTTAGGAAGAAGAGTGAGTATAGGATTTGGACCAAAAGTTTTTTAGCAATAGACTTTCGGTTGTTGAGTGAATGTAAATGTCAGCACATATGAAGAGTCAGTCACTATGTTGAACTGGGGAAAATATGTAGAAAAGCAGATATCAATAGAAAAATTACGAAATCAGGCAAAGTATAAAGTGAGTGATAGAATTAGACATTTTTAACAGGGTTGAGTTTGAATATATAAATTATGAAAAAACAAATATGTAGTCACCAATAGGATTGACAATTGACAGCATTAGGCAACCTGGGCATGGATGTTTTTAGAAATCCATGTTCACTTTCCATTTAGGCTTTGGTACAATCATAAGTGTGACCTTTCCATTTTTTGTCCAGAATATTACTGTGATAATGAGGTGACATGAGTATTTCTTTCACCATTTCTGGGAGCAATATATTGAAGATGTAAAATGAGAATCGGGGGTACAAAGAGGTGTACCCTATTTCTAGGAATATAGAGAAAAAGCATGAATAGACCATACTGTGAATAAATAATATAACTTTTTTGAACTTTAAATAATGAATTGAACTGATATCTGAAAAATTAAAGGAAATCGTATATTGATATACAATCATTCATTCCAACCAGGTATATATGTAATGGAAATATTTGTGTTTTGGTTTATCATGAAGAGTGTGTGAAGTTTGCTTCAAAATGATTATGGAAATTCAAAATAATGTGTTTGGAAAGAAGTCTCATGAAAAGACCAGTCAAGAAACCCTGACAATACATGTGTTCTGAAGCAAGAAGTGGTGAAAGTTGAAACAAATGCTTATTAATTTGTGAACTTGTGGATGAAATGTATATCCTGTGATGTGCAAAAACTGAAGAAACAATAATGTACCAGTGTCGAATACAAATGAATGACAAATTACATATCATATCCCATAGGAGTCTACTTGCATTGATGTTAGACTGGGTCTGTTACTGTAGAATAATTAGGATTTGTATGCACCATTCACTGAAGTTAGTTTTCAGTACTAGGAAACAAATATGTATTTCAGGTGGATGAATATTTCTGATTATCATCTTGTGAAAAGTGGATTATAAATCCACATACATGAACATGAATGAATTTAGAGAGTGTATATTAGACACATATATTTCATATTTTGAAAAATTTGCAGAGTATATCTATATCTATATCTATATCTATACACACACACACACACACACACACACACACACACACAAGTCACAGACATTAAAAAGTACCAATATAAATGCCAATCGAAATTCATCAGTAAATATGTATCATCCACAAATGCAAAAATATTTATTTTACTGAACATGAGCTAATGTATAATGTTGTTCTACTAGGACTCTCTCCTATAAGTTGAATTTTCATTTCCAACAGCATTTAGGAGGAGTGAACTCTTCTCACAATTTGAATCTGCCAAGACAGCCACCTCACAAAAATGTACGTGTGATACCTGGTAGGATTCTATATATGCATATAAATATACATGTGTGAATAGACTACAGAAAAAGGAAACAAGAATTCACATATTTGTTAAGTTTAAAACACATGGAGAATATTTCAAATAAATTTGACTAGATTTATAACTCCTACCTTATATAATGCAAATGTCAAGTCCAACTATACAACATGTCTCCTCTGAAGTACTTGTATTTCTAATGTGTTGGGTTAATTTTCTCCATTATATTAGGATGAATAGTCTGAGTCTACTAGGTATGGGTTAGTGTCAGGGATTCAGTATTTCGAATGGAAAATTGGAAAATGAATCCAATGTGTATGTAAATATATGCTGCACAAATATCCTCCCGCTCTCATCCAGAACAATGCCTTGACATTACCTTCACCCCAAGTAAGACACAATTAGAGGAGAAGAGTTACAAAATCAGTGAATACATATCTGGAATGGAAAATGCTCAGGAGTTCACAACCTTGGAGGTGGTAGAGGAGTTTCCAAAACTAAGGGACAGGGTAAACCCTCCACAAACATGGAGCTCTGCTGGCCTAAAAACTTTTTGAGAAACTGCCTCTGAGCTTCCACACTTGAAATATATGTAGTTTTCAGGAGATTTGGCTTCCTCTGTAGTGAGAACATCAAAGCTGGGTCTGCATCTATGTGACCTGGAGGACATGGTTTCTTATTTTCCAATGAACAAGATGAAGCAGTGCTGAATCCTCTCTTTGTAGGTAAACTGAGGCCACTGGGGACTAAGTGTCTCCCCGTGTGGACTGTGAAGCCATTTGGTCCTCTTCCACTTTTTGTGGTGTTTTTGCTGCTGCACTGTGAGTTTGGTATTTGTTTCACGAAATACTAGGAGCTAAACTGGGACACAGTGCTGGAGGGAGTTCTGTCACGTGTGGTGGGTCAGGGTCTGCAAGAGAATGCACCAACTAGGCTCCTATCTCTCACAGCTTGCCCCATTGCCCCCTTGTCCATATCAACCTGATTCTTAATTTTCCTCTGAAAACTCTCCATATAACAAGATGCCTTTACATATAAGGGTCTGTTGGCTGCACCATGTCAGTTACAAGCCATTTGGAATCCAATGGTAGATCCACATGGCCCTACCACGGATGTTTTATCAAACACCTCCCCACCACTGCTCTAGACCCACTACTCAGCAGGCTCCAAATTTCTGGCATCTCTGTTCTACACCATTTTCATGAAACTCAGTAAATCAAGGCACTGTCTGGTATACTCATGATCAGCAACAGGACATCCAATGTTTCTCCAGTGCCACCTGTTCATAGGAATTTCAAAAATTTCATGGTATTTATCTAGCCATTTTTCAAGCATGAAGTTGGAGGCACTGTGGGTTTCAGTTCATTCAGCAAACATTAAATGGTGAGGAAGCTCATTTCAATGAAATCTCTGGAGAACTCTCACAGGCACGGCTTCCCAAAGAGTGGACAAAAGGTCACATTAGGCCAGGCCCATTGAGGTCTACAATGTGAGGTCCATGTGTGTTTTGACTCTCAACTATGGCTGCCATTTCTTTAAGAATAAAATCATGTGATATCCTTGCTGAGATTCCCAGGCCTCTGTGGAAATCCACCCGGGGCCTAGGTCTCAGTTTCCAAGAGCGACTTTCATGCGTGGCCTCTTAAAATCCCAACAAAATTCATGGCAATGCTTCTCTGAGTTCAGTTCCAAAACCCAGTCTCTAAGGGGAATCACACCAGAGTTCAAGCCCACGTGGACCCAGTCATTTTTTCCAATGCCACACAAATGACCAAAATTAAAACCAAAACACTCCCACATGTCCCTCATCTTATTTCATATAGTCAATCATCTTAACCTCTGGCTGGAGGTTTCCATGAGGGGCGCAGCCCAAGACAGTGTCCAAAATCAGCTCGTTTGCCCCTCATTTGTCTAAAGTCAGGGTAGCCTGGACACCGTTTCTGTGAACCAGGAGTGAACAAATAAGCCTGCCGTTAATACTTCTGTGTTTCTCCAATTTGAGGCCTACTGATTTTAGGTATCGATTCTTTAGGTGATTTAGAGTCATGCGAAAACACAAGTACCTCTGCAGGTCTCTGAAGAACTCATTTGACCCAAAGAATCCCTATTGTCATTTGATGGAGTGCAGGAACCTAACAGAGGAAGGCAAGAGACTTCATCCACAATGAATGAAATTTTTTGCCATTTTGGTTTTGGAAGCTCACATGGGATCATTCTTAAGATCCATCAGGTGCTGAGAATCTAAGTCACAGCCACACACAGGCCCAAGAGGCTGATAAAGACACATCCCTTTCCAAAACAATTAAGCAAAGAGCCACAGGTGAGGCCCATTCATTTCCATTTGAAAACTGTTTTCATCAGGCTTCACAAAGGGGTGGCCTGAGGCAAAGACCTTCCTGACATTCAGTGCAACACAACAATAAGTAAGCAAAAGGCCCAAAGCAGGGTTTCTGCACTGAGACTTTCCTGGTCACACTGATATCTGAGTTTTCTGAGATGCTCGCCATTCTCTTCAGCTATCCAGTACATGGCCATGTCACAGAGCTTGGAGGTGGTACATATTTTGGACACAAATCCATGAGCCTATTCTGGAGAGTGGCCAGAATTCAGGAAGAAAACTACATCTTAGAAAGATAGCAGGTGTTGCACATCGATAAGACAAGCTGCAGTCCATTCATATATTGGGCATGGGAAGATTTATACTAGACAGGACACATCCATTAATGCATTCTCTTTTCTAATGTCTACAACAACGGACACAGTGGGATACACAGAAAGAGAAACACTCGCCATGTCAAATGACTTACTAGAAACTGTCCACTCCAAACCAAACAAACCGCCTTTTCTATCTATTCTCAGAACATGAGACAAAACAACAAACCCACACCCACTCCCACAAAGGCACCTCCTTCCCCCAAGTACGTCTGTGACTATCCGGAGTGTCCTCTGACTGGTGGGCCATACTATGTTCCCCTGAAATGGCCTGTCTTCTCTCAGATCTTGTTTCCTTGACCAACTCTGTGAAGATGTCAGGAAAAAGTGGTTAGCCACTACCTGTTTTCTCAGGAAAGGTCCATCTTCAGAGCTCTCCTGGCATTTGGCCATCCTCACATCATTAGGTACCAAGAAAACTGACTCTGTCCTTGGTAAATCCAAACAAGTGAGCCCACTGGGACTGGGACTGGGACTGCCTCTGGGTGCCTGGCTTCTTGGATACCAAGTTCAGAGAGTTCCATCACCAAGGAAATGAGGTATGTCACATTCTTTGGAACTGAATGAGGTCACTGCCTTGGCAACCACTTTGTCCTAACATTTGCTTCCAAGGGTAACATAAGATGGAGGTTGCCCCTACTTCCTGTGACACTTTCATAAGGTAGAATGTATATCACCATTGGCACCCGGGAACAGCTCTCCACTCAGCCCTGGTTTGGTCCATCTTCTGTACAATAAGAAGAGAGAGAGGCAGATTCAGACACATCCCTTCATCCTGACCAGGTTGTTTGCCATGGAAGATGACTTTTGCTCTCTCAGGTGCTTCATACCTGCCTAAAACTTCTCCAGGTATCATTTGTGCATGGACATTTGAGGTTCTCATCAGGTGGAAGGTCCCCAACTTTCCTGTATTGTAAGAACCACTCTGTCCCTGCTCTTCTGTAAAATGATTGAGGGAACAGTGTATACTTGGGGTTAAAAACAGGTTTGATTTGGATTACGAGTGATTCTGTGTGATGAATAATGGTATTGGGAACCTGCAATATTTACAAGAATATAGAGGTGAAATATAAGTAGGAAAACAGAAATCTAGGTATGATTTGAAGCCCAGAAGGGTTTTGCCCTTGATTGGGATACTTAGCTTTGAATGATGTTCTGCAAAGATGCCTCAGATAATTCGATATACAATGGCATAGGACCTTGTACATTGGATGATTGAATTTAGAGAGAACATCCAGTCAAAAAGGGATATTCAATAGGATTAGGAAGATAGTCGGAAGGTTTAGGAAGAAGAGTGAGTATAGAATTTGGACAAAAGTTCTTTAGCAATAGACTTTCGGTTGTTGAGTGAATGTAAATGTCAGCACATATGAAGAGTCAGTCACTATGTTGAACTGGGGAAAATATGTAGAAAAGCAGATATCAATAGAAATATTAGGAAATCAGGCAAAGTATAAAGTGAGTAATAGAATTAGACATTTTCAACAGGGTTGAGTTTGAATATATAAATTAGGAAAAAAACAAATATGTAGTCACCAATAGGATTGACAATTGACAGCATTAGGCACCCTGACATGGATGTTTTTAGAAATCCATGTTCACTTTCCATTTAGGCTTTGGTACAATCATAAGTGTGACCTTTCCATTTTTTGTCCAGAATATTACTGTGATAATGAGGGGACTTGAGTATTTCTTTCACCATTTCTGGGAGCAATATATTGAAGATGTAAAATGAGAATCGGGGTTACAAAGAGGTGTACCCTGTTTCTAGGAATATAGAGAAAAAGCATCAATAGACCATACTGTGAATAAATAATATAACTTTTTTGAACTTTAAATAATGAACTGAACTGATTTCTTAAAAATTTAAGGAAATCGTATATTGATATACAATCATTCATTCCAACCAGGTATATATGTAATGGAAATATTTGTGTTTTGGTTTATCATGAAGAGTGTGTGACGTTTGCTTCAAAATGATTATGGAAATTCAAAATAATGTGTTTGGAAAGAAGTCTCATGAAAAGACCAGTCAAGAAACCCTGACAATACATGTGTTCTGAAGCAAGAAGTGGTGAAAGTTGAAACAAATGCTTATTAATTTGTGAACTTGTGGATGAAATGTATATCCTGTGATGTGCAAAAACTGAAGAAACAATAATGTACCAGTGTCGAATACAAATGAATGACAAATTACATATCATGTCCCATAGGAGTCTACTTGCATTGATGTTAGACTGGGTCAGTTACTGTAGAATAATTAGGATTTGTATGCACCATTCACTGAAGTTAGTTTTCAGTACTAGGAAACAAATATGTATTTCAGGTGGATGAATATTTCTGATTATCATCTTGTGAAAAGTGGATTATAAATCCACATACATGAACATGAATGAATTTAGAGAGTGTATATTAGACACATATATTTCATATTTTGAAAAATTTGGAGAGTATATCTATATCTATATCTACATCTATACACGCACACAACACAGCACACAAACACACACACACACACACACACAACTCACAGATATTAAAAAGTACCAATATAAATGCCAATCGAAATTCATCAGTAAATATGTATCATCCACAAATGCAAAAATATTTATTTTACTGAACATGAGCTAATGAATAATGTTGTTCTACTAGGACGCTCTCCTATAAGTTGAATTTTCATTTCCAACAGCATTTAGGAGGAGTGAACTCTTCTCACAATTTGTATCTGCCAAGACAGCCACCTCACAAAAATGTACGTGTGATATGTGGTAGGATTCTATATATGCATATAAATATACATGTGTGAATAGACTACAGAAAAAGGAAACAAAAATTCACATATTTGTTAAGTTTAAAACACATGGAGAATATTTCAAATAAATTTGACTAGATTTATAACTCCTACCTTATATAATGCAAATGTCAAGTCCAACTATACAACATGTCTCCACTGAAGTACTTGTATTTCTAATGTGTTGGGTTAATTTTCTCCATTATATTAGGATGAATAGTCTGAGTCTACTAGGTATGGGTTAATGTCAGGGATTCAGTATTTCGAATGGAAAATTGGAAAATGAATCCAATGTGTATGTAAATATATGCTGCACAAATATCCTCCCGCTCTCATCCAGAACAATGCCTTGACATTACCTTCACCCCAAGTAAGACACAATTAGAGGAGAAGAGTTACAAAATCAGTGAATACATATCTGGAATGGAAAATGCTCAGGAGTTCACAACCTTGGAGGTGGTAGAGGAGTTTCCAAAACTAAGGGACAGGGTAAACCCTCCACAAACATGGAGCTCTGCTGGCCTAAAAACTTTTTGAGAAACTGCCTCTGAGCTTCCACACTTGAAATATATGTTGTTTTCAGGAGATTTGGCTTCCTCTGTAGTGAGAACATCAAAGCTGGGTCTGCATCTATGTGACCTGGAGGACATGGTTTCTTATTTTCCAATGAACCAGATGAAGCAGTGCTGAATCCTCTCTTTGTAGGTAAACTGAGGCCACTGGGGACTAAGTGTCTCCCCGTGTGGACTGTGAAGCCATTGGTCCTCTTCCACTTTTTGTGGTGTTTTGGCTGCTGCACTGTGAGTTTGGTATTTGTTTCACGAAATACTAGGAGCTAAACTGGGACACAGTGCTGGAGGAGTTCTGTCACGTGTGGTGGGTCAGGGTCTGCAAGACAATGCTCCAACTAGGGCTCTATCTCTCACAGCTTGCCCCATTGCCCCCTTGTCCATATCAAACTGATTCTTAATTTTCCTCTGAAAACTCTCCATATAACAAGATGCCTTTACATATAAGGGTCTGTTGGCTGCACCATGTCAGTTACAAGCCATTTGGAATCCAATGGTAGATCCACATGGCCCTACCACGGATGTTTTATCAAACACCTCCCCACCACTGCTCAAGACCCACACTCAGCAGGCTCCAAATTTCTGGCATCTCTGTTCTACACCATTTTCATGAAACTCAGTAAATCAAGGCACTTGTCTGGTATACTCATGATCAGCAACAGGACATCCAATGTTTCTCCAGTGCCACCTGTTCATGGAATTTCAAAAATTTCATGGTATTTATCTAGCCATTTTTCAAGCATGAAGTTGGAGGCACTGTGGGTTTCAGTTCATTCAGCAAACATTAAATGGTGAGGAAGCTCATTTCAATGAAATCTCTGGAGAACTCTCACAGGCACGGCTTCCCAAAGAGTGGACAAAAGGTCACATTAGGCCAGGCCCATTGAGGTCTACAATGTGAGGTCCATGTGTGTTTTGACTCTCAACTATGGCTGCCATTTCTTTAAGAATAAAATCATGTGATATCCTTGCTGAGATTCCCAGGCCTCTGTGGAAATCCACCCGGGGCCTAGGTCTCAGTTTCCAAGAGCGACTTTCATGCGTGGCCTCTTAAAATCCCAACAAAATTCATGGCAATGCTTCTCTGAGTTCAGTTCCAAAACCCAGTCTCTAAGGGGAATCACACCAGAGTTCAAGCCCACGTGGACCCAGTCATTTTTTCCAATGCCACACAAATGACCAAAATTAAAACCAAAACACTCCCACATGGCCCTCATCTTATTTCATATAGTCAATCATCTTAACCTCTGGCTGGAGGTTTCCATGAGGGGCGCAGCCCAAGACAGTGTCCAAAATCAGCTCGTTTGCCCCTCATTTGTCTAAAGTCAGGGTAGCCTGGACACCGTTTCTGTGAACCAGGAGTGAACAAATAAGCCTGCCGTTAATACTTCTGTGTTTCTCCAATTTGAGGCCTACTGATTTTAGGTATCGATTCTTTAGGTGATTTAGAGTCATGCGAAAACACAAGTACCTCTGCAGGGCTCTGAAGAACTCATTTGACCCAAAGAATCCCTATTGTCATTTGATGGAGTGCAGGAACCTAACAGAGGAAGGCAAGAGACTTCATCCACAATGAATGAAATTTTTTGCCATTTTGGTTTTGGAAGCTCACATGGGATCATTCTTAAGATCCATCAGGTGCTGAGAATCTAAGTCACAGCCACACACAGGCCCAAGAGGCTGATAAAGACACAACCCTTTCCAAAGCAATTAAGCAAAGAGCCACAGGTGAGGCCCATTCATTTCCATTTGAAAACTGTTTTCATCAGGCTTCACAAAGGGGTGGCCTGAGGCAAAGACCTTCCTGACATTCAGTGCAACACAACAATAAGTAAGCAAAAGGCCCAAAGCAGGGTTTCTGCACTGAGACTTTCCTGGTCACACTGATATCTGAGTTTTCTGAGATGCTCGCCATTCTCTTCAGCTATCCAGTACATGGCCATGTCACAGAGCTTGGAGGTGGTACATATTTTGGACACAAATCCATGAGCCTATTCTGGAGAGTGGCCAGAATTCAGGAAGAAAACTACAACTTAGAAAGATAGCAGGTGTTGCACATCGATAAGACAAGCTGCAGTCCATTCATATATTGGGCATGGGAAGATTTATACTAGACAGGACACATCCATTAATGCATTCTCTTTTCTAATGTCTACAACAACGGACACAGTGGGATACACAGAAAGAGAAACACTCGCCGGGTCAAATGACTTACTAGAAACTGTCCACTCCAAACCAAACAAACCGCCTTTTCTATCTATTCTCAGAACATGAGACAAAACAACAAACCCACACCCACTCCCACAAAGGCACCTCCTTCCCCCAAGTACGTCTGTGACTATCCGGAGTGTCCTCTGACTGGTGGGCCATACTATGTTCCCCCGAAATGGCCTGTCTTCTCTCAGATCTTGTTTCCTTGACCAACTCTGTGAAGATGTCAGGAAAAAGTGGTTAGCCACTACCTGTTTTCTCAGGAAAGGTCCATCTTCAGAGCTCTCCTGGCATTTGGCCATCCTCACATCATTAGGTACCAAGAAAACTGACTCTGTCCTTGGTAAATCCAAACAAGTGAGCCCACTGGGACTGGGACTGGGACTGCCTCTGGGTGCCTGGCTTCTTGGATACCAAGTTCAGAGAGTTCCATCACCAAGGAAATGAGGTATGTCACATTCTTTGGAACTGAATGAGGTCACTGCCTTGGCAACCACTTTGTCCTAACAGTTGCTTCCAAGGGTAACATAAGATGGAGGTTGCCCCTACTTCCTGTGACACTTTCATAAGGTAGAATGTATATCACCATTGGCACCCGGGAACAGCTCTCCACTCAGCCCTGGTTTGGTCCATCTTCTGTACAATAAGAAGAGAGAGAGGCAGATTCAGACACATCCCTTCATCCTGACCAGGTTGTTTGCCATGGAAGATGACTTTTGCTCTCTCAGGTGCTTCATACCTGCCTACAACTTCTCCAGGTATCATTTTTGCATGGACATTTGAGGTTCTCATCAGGTGGAAGGTCCCCAACTTTCCTGTATTGTAAGAACCACTCTGTCCCTGCTCTTCTGTAAAACGATTGAGGGAACAGTGTATACTTGGGGTTAAAAACAGGTTTGATTTGGATTACGAGTGATTCTGTGTGATGAATAATGGTATTGGGAACCTGCAATATTTACAAGAATATAGAGGTGAAATATAAGTAGGAAAACAGAAATCTAGGTATGATTTGAAGCCCAGAAGGGTTTTGCCCTTGATTGGGATACTTAGCTTTGAATGATGTTCTGCAAAGATGCCTCAGATAATTCGATATACAATGGCATAGGACCTTGTACATTGGATGATTGAATTTAGAGAGAACATCCAGTCAAAAAGGGATATTCAATAGGATTAGGAAGATAGTCGGTAGGTTTAGGAAGAAGAGTGAGTATAGAATTTGGACAAAAGTTCTTTAGCAATAGACTTTCGGTTGTTGAGTGAATGTAAATGTCAGCACATATGAAGAGTCAGTCACTATGTTGAACTGGGGAAAATATGTAGAAAAGCAGATATCAATAGAAATATTAGGAAATCAGGCAAAGTATAAAGTGAGTGATAGAATTAGACATTTTCAACAGGGTTGAGTTTTAATATATAAATTAGGAAAAAAACAAATATGTAGTCACCAATAGGATTGACAATTGACAGCATTAGGCACCCTGACATGGATGTTTTTAGAAATCCATGTTCACTTTCCATTTAGGCTTTGGTACAATCATAAGTGTGACCTTTCCATTTTTTGTCCAGAATATTACTGTGATAATGAGGTGACATGAGTATTTCTTTCACCATTTCTGGGAGCAATATATTGAAGATGTAAAATGAGAATCGGGGTTACAAAGAGGTGTACCCTGTTTCTAGGAATATAGAGAAAAAGCATGAATAGACCATACTGTGAATAAATAATATAACTTTTTTGAACTTTAAATAATGAACTGAACTGATATTTTAAAAATTTAAGGAAATCGTATATTGATATGCAATCATTCATTCCAACCAGGTATATATGTAATGGAAATATTTGTGTTTTGGTTTATCCTGAAGAGTGTGTGACGTTTGCTTCAAAATGATTATGGAAATTCAAAATAATGTGTTTGGAAAGAAGTCTCATGAAAAGACCAGTCAAGAAACCCTGACAATACATGTGTTCTGAAGCAAGAAGTGGTGAAAGTTGAAACAAATGCTTATTAATTTGTGAACTTGTGGATGAAATGTATATCCTGTGATGTGCAAAAACTGAAGAAACAATAATGTACCAGTGTCGAATACAAATGAATGACAAATTACATATCATGTCCCATAGGAGTCTACTTGCATTGATGTTAGACTGGGTCAGTTACTGTAGAATAATTAGGATTTGTATGCACCATTCACTGAAGTTAGTTTTCAGTACTAGGAAACAAATATGTATTTCAGGTGGATGAATATTTCTGATTATCATCTTGTGAAAAGTGGATTATAAATCCACATACATGAACATGAATGAATTTAGAGAGTGTATATTAGACACATATATTTCATATTTTGAAAAATTTGGAGAGTATATCTATATCTATATCTATATCTATACACACACACACACACAAACACACACACACACACACACACACACAACTCACAGATATTAAAAAGTACCAATATAAATGCCAATCGAAATTCATCAGTAAATATGTATCATCCACAAATGCAAAAATATTTATTTTACTGAACATGAGCTAATGAATAATGTTGTTCTACTAGGACGCTCTCCTATAAGTTGAATTTTCATTTCCAACAGCATTTAGGAGGAGTGAACTCTTCTCACAATTTGTATCTGCCAAGACAGCCACCTCACAAAAATGTACGTGTGATACCTGGTAGGATTCTATATATGCATATAAATATACATGTGTGAATAGACTACAGAAAAAGGAAACAAAAATTCACATATTTGTTAAGTTTAAAACACATGGAGAATATTTCAAATAAATTTGACTAGATTTATAACTCCTACCTTATATAATGCAAATGTCAAGTCCAACTATACAACATGTCTCCACTGAAGTACTTGTATTTCTAATGTGTTGGGTTAATTTTCTCCATTATATTAGGATGAATAGTCTGAGTCTACTAGGTATGGGTTAGTGTCAGGGATTCAGTATTTCGAATGGAAAATTGGAAAATGAATCCAATGTGTATGTAAATATATGCTGCACAAATATCCTCCCGCTCTCATCCAGAACAATGCCTTGACATTACCTTCACACCAAGTAAGACACAATTAGAGGAGAAGAGTTACAAAATCAGTGAATACATATCTGGAATGGAAAATGCTCAGGAGTTCACAACCTTGGAGGTGGTAGAGGAGTTTCCAAAACTAAGGGACAGGGTAAACCCTCCACAAACATGGAGCTCTGCTGGCCTAAAAACTTTTTGAGAAACTGCCTCTGAGCTTCCACACTTGAAATATATGTTGTTTTCAGGAGATTTGGCTTCCTCTGTAGTGAGAACATCAAAGCTGGGTCTGCATCTATGTGACCTGGAGGACATGGTTTCTTATTTTCCAATGAACCAGATGAAGCAGTGCTGAATCCTCTCTTTGTAGGTAAACTGAGGCCACTGGGGACTAAGTGTCTCCCCGTGTGGACTGTGAAGCCATTTGGTCCTCTTCCACTTTTTGTGGTGTTTTGGCTGCTGCACTGTGAGTTTGGTATTTGTTTCACGAAATACTAGGAGCTAAACTGGGACACAGTGCTGGAGGGAGTTCTGTCACGTGTGGTGGGTCAGGGTCTGCAAGAGAATGCACCAACTAGGCTCCTATCTCTCACAGCTTGCCCCATTGCCCCCTTGTCCATATCAACCTGATTCTTAATTTTCCTCTGAAAACTCTCCATATAACAAGATGCCTTTACATATAAGGGTCTGTTGGCTGCACCATGTCAGTTACAAGCCATTTGGAATCCAATGGTAGATCCACATGGCCCTACCACGGATGTTTTATCAAACACCTCCCCACCACTGCTCTAGACCCACTACTCAGCAGGCTCCAAATTTCTGGCATCTCTGTTCTACACCATTTTCATGAAACTCAGTAAATCAAGGCACTGTCTGGTATACTCATGATCAGCAACAGGACATCCAATGTTTCTCCAGTGCCACCTGGTCATAGGAATTTCAAAAATTTCATGGTATTTATCTAGCCATTTTTCAAGCATGAAGTTGGAGGCACTGTGGGTTTCAGTTCATTCAGCAAACATTAAATGGTGAGGAAGCTCATTTCAATGAAATCTCTGGAGAACTCTCACAGGCACGGCTTCCCAAAGAGTGGACAAAAGGTCACATTAGGCCAGGCCCATTGAGGTCTACAATGTGAGGTCCATGTGTGTTTTGAATCTCAACTATGGCTGCCATTTCTTTAAGAATAAAATCATGTGATATCCTTGCTGAGATTCCCAGGCCTCTGTGGAAATTCACCCGGGGCCTAGGTCTCAGTTTCCAAGAGCGACTTTCATGCGTGGCCTCTTAAAATCCCAACAAAATTCATGGCAATGCTTCTCTGAGTTCAGTTCCAAAACCCAGTCTCTAAGGGGAATCACACCAGAGTTCAAGCCCACGTGGACCCAGTCATTTTTTCCAATGCCACACAAATGACCAAAATTAAAACCAAAACACTCCCACATGGCCCTCATCTTATTTCATATAGTCAATCATCTTAACCTCTGGCTGGAGGTTTCCATGAGGGGCGCAGCCCAAGACAGTGTCCAAAATCAGCTCGTTTGCCCCTCATTTGTCTAAAGTCAGGGTAGCCTGGACACCGTTTCTGTGAACCAGGAGTGAACAAATAAGCCTGCCGTTAATACTTCTGTGTTTCTCCAATTTGAGGCCTACTGATTTTAGGTATCGATTCTTTAGGTGATTTAGAGTTGCGAAAACACAAGTACCTCTGCAGGGCTTTGAAGAACTCATTTGACCCAAAGAATCCCTATTGTCATTTGATGGAGTGCAGGAACCTAACAGAGGAAGGCAAGAGACTTCATCCACAATGAATGAAATTTTTTGCCATTTTGGTTTTGGAAGCTCACATGGGATCATTCTTAAGATCCATCAGGTGCTGAGAATCTAAGTCACAGCCACACACAGGCCCAAGAGGCTTATAAAGACACATCCCTTTCCAAAGCAATTAAGCAAAGAGCCACAGGTGAGGCCCATTTATTTCCATTTGAAAACTGTTTTCATCAGGCTTCACAAAGGGGTGGCCTGAGGCAAAGACCTTCCTGACATTCAGTGCAACACAACAATAAGTAAGCAAAAGGCCCAAAGCAGGGTTTCTGCACTGAGACTTTCCTGATCACACTGATATCTGAGTTTTCTGAGATGCTCGCCATTCTCTTCAGCTATCCAGTACATGGCCATGTCACAGAGCTTGGAGGTGGTACATATTTTGGGCACAAATCCATGAGCCTATTCTGGAGAGTGGCCAGAATTCAGGAAGAAAACTACAACTTAGAAAGATAGCAGGTGTTGCACATCGATAAGACAAGCTGCAGTCCATTCATATATTGGGCATGGGAAGATTTATACTAGACAGGACACATCCATTAATGCATTCTCTTTTCTAATGTCTACAACAACGGACACAGTGGGATACACAGAAAGAGAAACACTCGCCGTGTCAAATGACTTACTAGAAACTGTCCACTCCAAACCAAACAAACCGCCTTTTCTATCTATTCTCAGAACATGAGACAAAACAACAAACCCACACCCACTCCCACAAAGGCACCTCCTTCCCCCAAGTACGTCTGTGACTATCCGGAGTGTCCTCTGACTGGTGGGCCATACTATGTTCCCCCGAAATGGCCTGTCTTCTCTCAGATCTTGTTTCCTTGACCAACTCTGTGAAGATGTCAGGAAAAAGTGGTTAGCCACTACCTGTTTTCTCAGGAAAGGTCCATCTTCAGAGCTCTCCTGGCATTTGGCCATCCTCACATCATTAGGTACCAAGAAAACTGACTCTGTCCTTGGTAAAACCAAACAAGTGAGCCCACTGGGACTGGGACTGGGACTGCCTCTGGGTGCCTGGCTTCTTGGATACCAAGTTCAGAGAGTTCCATCACCAAGGAAATGAGGTATGTCACATTCTTTGGAACAGAATGAGGTCACTGGCTTGGCAACCACTTTGTCCTAACAGTTGCTTCCAAGGGTAACATAAGATGGAGGTTGCCCCTACTTCCTGTGACACTTTCATAAGGTAGAATGTATATCACCATTGGCACCCGGGAACAGCTCTCCACTCAGCCCTGGTTTGGTCCATCTTCTGTACAATAAGAAGAGAGAGAGGCAGATTCAGACACATCCCTTCATCCTGACCAGGTTGTTTGCCATGGAAGATGACTTTTGCTCTCTCAGGTGCTTCATACCTGCCTACAACTTCTCCAGGTATCATTTGTGCATGGACATTTGAGGTTCTCATCAGGTGGAAGGTCCCCAACTTTCCTGTATTGTAAGAACCACTCTGTCCCTGCTCTTCTGTAAAATGATTGAGGGAACAGTGTATACTTGGGGTTAAAAACAGGTTTGATTTGGGTTATGAGTGATTCTGTGTGATGAATAATGGTATTGGGAACCTGCAATATTTACAAGAATATAGAGGTGAAATATAAGTAGGAAAACAGAAATCTAGGTATGATTTGAAGCCCAGAAGGGTTTTGCCCTTGATTGGGATACTTAGCTTTGAATGATGTTCTGCAAAGATGCCTCAGATAATTCGATATACAATGGCATAGGACCTTGTACATTGGATGATTGAATTTAGAGAGAATATCCAGTCAAAAAGGGATATTCAATAGGATTAGGAAGATAGTCGTTAGGTTTAGGAAGAAGAGTGAGTATAGAATTTGGACCAAAAGTTCTTTAGCAATAGACTTTCGGTTGTTGAGTGAATGTAAATGTCAGCACATATGAAGAGTCAGTCACTATGTTGAACTGGGGAAAATATGTAGAAAAGCAGATATCAATAGAAATATTAGGAAATCAGGCAAAGTATAAAGTGAGTGATAGAATTAGACATTTTCAACAGGGTTGAGTTTTAATATATAAATTAGGAAAAAAACAAATATGTAGTCACGAATAGGAATGACAATTGACAGCATTAGGCAACCTGGACATGGATGTTTTTAGAAATCCATGTTCACTTTCCATTTAGGCTTTGGTACAATCATAAGTGTGACCTTTCCATTTTTTGTCCAGAATATTACTGTGATAATGAGGTGACATGAGTATTTCTTTCACCATTTCTGGGAGCAATATATTGAAGATGTAAAATGAGAATCGGGGTTACAAAGAGGTTTACCCTGTTTCTAGGAATATAGAGAAAAAGCATGAATAGACCATACTGTGAATAAATAATATAACTTTTTTGAACTTTAAATAATGAACTGAACTGATATCTGAAAAATTAAAGGAAATCGTATATTGATATACAATCATTCTTTCCAACCAGGTATATATGTAATGGAAATATTTGTGTTTTGGTTTATCATGAAGAGTGTGTGAAGTTTGCTTCAAAATGATTATGGAAATTCAAAATAATGTGTTTGGAAAGAAGTCTCATGAAAAGACCAGTCAAGAAACCCTGACAATACATGTGTTCTGAAGCAAGAAGTGGTGAAAGTTGAAACAAATGCTTATTAATTTGTGAACTTGTGGATGAAATGTATATCCTGTGATGTGCAAAAACTGAAGAAACAATAATGACCAGTGTCGAATACAAATGAATGACAAATTACATATCATGTCCCATAGGAGTCTACTTGCATTGATGTTAGACTGGGTCAGTTACTGTAGAATAATTAGGATTTGTATGCACCATTCACTGAAGTTAGTTTTCAGTACTAGGAAACAAATATGTATTTCAGGTGGATGAATATTTCTGATTATCATCTTGTGAAAAGTGGATTATAAATCCACATACATGAACATGAATGAATTTAGAGAGTGTATATTAGACACATATATTTCATATTTTGAAAAATTTGGAGAGTATATCTATATCTATATCTATATCTATACACACACACACACACACACACACACACACACACACAACTCACAGACATTAAAAAGTACCAATATAAATGCCAATCGAAATTCATCAGTAAATATGTATCATCCACAAATGCAAAAATATTTATTTTACTGAACATGAGCTAATGAATAATGTTGTTCTACTAGGACGCTCTCCTATAAGTTGAATTTTCATTTCCAACAGCATTTAGGAGGAGTGAACTCTTCTCACAATTTGTATCTGCCAAGACAGCCACCTCACAAAAATGTACGTGTGATACCTGGTAGGATTCTATATATGCATATAAATATACATGTGTGAATAGACTACAGAAAAAGGAAACAAAAATTCACATATTTGTTAAGTTTAAAACACATGGAGAATATTTCAAATAAATTTGACTAGATTTATAACTCCTACCTTATATAATGCAAATGTCAAGTCCAACTATACAACATGTCTCCTCTGAAGTACTTGTATTTCTAATGTGTTGGGTTAATTTTCTCCATTATGTTAGGATGAATAGTCTGAGTCTACTAGGTATGGGTTAGTGTCAGGGATTCAGTATTTCGAATGGAAAATTGGAAAATGAATCCAATGTGTATGTAAATATATGCTGCACAAATATCCTCCCGCTCTCATCCAGAAAAATGCCTTGACATTACCTTCACCCCAAGTAAGACACAATTAGAGGAGAAGAGTTACAAAATCAGTGAATACATATCTGGAATGGAAAATGCTCAGGAGTTCACAACCTTGGAGGTGGTAGAGGAGTTTCCAAAACTAAGGGACAGGGTAAACCCTCCACAAACATGGAGCTCTGCTGGCCTAAAAACTTTTTGAGAAACTGCCTCTGAGCTTCCACACTTGAAATATATGTTGTTTTCAGGAGATTTGGCTTCCTCTGTAGTGAGAACATCAAAGCTGGGTCTGCATCTATGTGACCTAGAGGACATGGTTTCTTATTTTCCAATGAACAAGATGAAGCAGTGCTGAATCCTCTCTTTGTAGGTAAACTGAGGCCACTGGGGACTAAGTGTCTCCCCGTGTGGACTGTGAAGCCATTTGGTCCTCTTCCACTTTTTGTGGTGTTTTGGCTGCTGCACTGTGAGTTTGGTATTTGTTTCACGAAATACTAGGAGCTAAACTGGGACACAGTGCTGGAGGGAGTTCTGTCACGTGTGGTGGGTCAGGGTCTGCAAGAGAATGCACCAACTAGGCTCCTATCTCTCACAGCTTGCCCCATTGCCCCCTTGTCCATATCAACCTGATTCTTAATTTTCCTCTGAAAACTCTCCATATAACAAGATGCCTTTACATATAAGGGTCTGTTGGCTGCACCATGTCAGTTACAAGCCATTTGGAATCCAATGGTAGATCCACATGGCCCTACCACGGATGTTTTATCAAACACCTCCCCACCACTGCTCTAGACCCACTACTCAGCAGGCTCCAAATTTCTGGCATCTCTGTTCTACACCATTTTCATGAAACTCAGTAAATCAAGGCACTGTCTGGTATACTCATGATCAGCAACAGGACATCCAATGTTTCTCCAGTGCCACCTGGTCATAGGAATTTCAAAAATTTCATGGTATTTATCTAGCCATTTTTCAAGCATGAAGTTGGAGGCACTGTGGGTTTCAGTTCATTCAGCAAACTTTAAATGGTGAGGAAGCTCATTTCAATGAAATCTCTGGAGAACTCTCACAGGCACGGCTTCCCAAAGAGTGGACAAAAGGTCACATTAGGCCAGGCCCATTGAGGTCTACAATGTGAGGTCCATGTGTGTTTTGACTCTCAACTATGGCTGCCATTTCTTTAAGAATAAAATCATGTGATATCCTTGCTGAGATTCCCAGGCCTCTGTGGAAATCCACCCGGGGCCTAGGTCTCAGTTTCCAAGAGCGACTTTCATGCGTGGCCTCTTAAAATCCCAACAAAATTCATGGCAATGCTTCTCTGAGTTCAGTTCCAAAACCCAGTCTCTAAGGGGAATCACACCAGAGTTCAAGCCCACGTGGACCCAGTCATTTTTTCCAATGCCACACAAATGACCAAAATTAAAACCAAAACACTCCCACATGGCCCTCATCTTATTTCATATAGTCAATCATCTTAACCTCTGGCTGGAGGTTTCCATGAGGGGCGCAGCCCAAGACAGTGTCCAAAATCAGCTCGTTTGCCCCTCATTTGTCTAAAGTCAGGGTAGCCTGGACACCGTTTCTGTGAACCAGGAGTGAACAAATAAGCCTGCCGTTAATACTTCTGTGTTTCTCCAATTTGAGGCCTACTGATTTTAGGTATCGATTCTTTAGGTGATTTAGAGTCATGCGAAAACACAAGTACCTCTGCAGGGCTTTGAAGAACTCATTTGACCCAAAGAATCCCTATTGTCATTTGATGGAGAGCAGGAACCTAACAGAGGAAGGCAAGAGACTTCATCCACAATGAATGAAATTTTTTGCCATTTTGGTTTTGGAAGCTCACATGGGATCATTCTTAAGATCCATCAGGTGCTGAGAATCTAAGTCACAGCCACACACAGGCCCAAGAGGCTGATAAAGACACATCCCTTTCCAAAGCAATTAAGCAAAGAGCCACAGGTGAGGCCCATTCATTTCCATTTGAAAACTGTTTTCATCAGGCTTCACAAAGGGGTGGCCTGAGGCAAAGACCTTCCTGACATTCAGTGCAACACAACAATAAGTAAGCAAAAGGCCCAAAGCAGGGTTTCTGCACTGAGACTTTCCTGGTCACACTGATATCTGAGTTTTCTGAGATGCTCGCCATTCTCTTCAGCTATCCAGTACATGGCCATGTCACAGAGCTTGGAGGTGGTACATATTTTGGACACAAATCCATGAGCCTATTCTGGAGAGTGGCCAGAATTCAGGAAGAGAACTACAACTTAGAAAGATAGCAGGTGTTGCACATCGATAAGACAGGCTGCAGTCCATTCATATATTCTGCATGGGAAGATTTATACTAGACAGGACACATCCATTAATGCATTCTCTTTTCTAATGTCTACAACAACGGACACAGTGGGATACACAGAAAGAGAAACACTCGCCGGGTCAAATGACTTACTAGAAACTGTCCACTCCAAACCAAACAAACCGCCTTTTCTATCTATTCTCAGAACATGAGACAAAACAACAAACCCACACCCACTCCCACAAAGGCACCTCCTTCCCCCAAGTACGTCTGTGACTATCCGGAGTGTCCTCTGACTGGTGGGCCATACTATGTTCCCCCGAAATGGCCTGTCTTCTCTCAGATCTTGTTTCCTTGACCAACTCTGTGAAGATGTCAGGAAAAAGTGGTTAGCCACTACCTGTTTTCTCAGGAAAGGTCCATCTTCAGAGCTCTCCTGGCATTGGCCATCCTCACATCATTAGGTACCAAGAAAACTGACTCTGTCCTTGGTAAATCCAAACAAGTGAGCCCACTGGGACTGGGACTGGGACTGCCTCTGGGTGCCTGGCTTCTTGGATACCAAGTTCAGAGAGTTCCATCACCAAGGAAATGAGGTATGTCACATTCTTTGGAACTGAATGAGGTCACTGCCTTGGCAACCACTTTGTCCTAACAGTTGCTTCCAAGGGTAACATAAGATGGAGGTTGCCCCTACTTCCTGTGACACTTTCATAAGGTAGAATGTATATCACCATTGGCACCCGGGAACAGCTCTCCACTCAGGCCTGGTTTGGTCCATCTTCTGTACAATAAGAAGAGAGAGATGCAGATTCAGACACATCCCTTCATCCTGACCAGGTTGTTTGCCATGGAAGATGACTTTTGCTCTCTCAGGTGCTTCATACCTGCCTACAACTTCTCCAGGTATCATTTGTGCATGGACATTTGAGGTTCTCATCAGGTGGAAGGTCCCCAACTTTCCTGTATTGTAAGAACCACTCTGTCCCTGCTCTTCTGTAAAATGATTGAGGGAACAGTGTATACTTGGGGTTAAAAACAGGTTTGATTTGGGTTACGAGTGATTCTGTGTGATGAATAATGGTATTGGGAACCTGCAATATTTACAAGAATATAGAGGTGAAATATAAGTAGGAAAACAGAAATCTAGGTATGATTTGAAGCCCAGAAGGGTTTTGCCCTTGATTGGGATACTTAGCTTTGAATGATGTTCTGCAAAGATGCCTCAGATAATTCGATATACAATGGCATAGGACCTTGTACATTGGATGAATGAATTTAGAGAGAACATCCAGTCAAAAAGGGATATTCAATAGGATTAGGAAGATAGTCGGTAGGTTTAGGAGGAAGAGTGAGTATAGAATTTGGACCAAAAGTTCTTTAGCAATAGACTTTCGGTTGTTGAGTGAATGTAAATGTCAGCACATATGAAGAGTCAGTCACTATGTTGAACTGGGGAAAATATGTAGAAAAGCAGATATCAATAGAAATATTAGGAAATCAGGCAAAGTATAAAGTGAGTGATAGAATTAGACATTTTCAACAGGGTTGAGTTTGAATATATAAATTAGGAAAAAAACAAATATGTAGTCACGAATAGGATTGACAATTGACAGCATTAGGCAACCTGGACATGGATGTTTTTAGAAATCCATGTTCACTTTCCATTTAGGCTTTGGTACAATCATAAGTGTGACCTTTCCATTTTTTGTCCAGAATATTACTGTGATAATGAGGTGACATGAGTATATCTTTCACCATTTCTGGGAGCAATATATTGAAGATGTAAAATGAGAATCGGGGTTACAAAGAGGTGTACCCTGTTTCTAGGAATATAGAGAAAAAGCATCAATAGACCATACTGTGAATAAATAATATAACTTTTTTGAACTTTAAATAATGAACTGAACTGATATCTGAAAAATTAAAGGAAATCGTATATTGATATACAATCATTCATTCCAACCAGGTATATATGTAATGGAAATATTTGTGTTTTGGTTTATCATGAAGAGTGTGTGACGTTTGCTTCAAA
The DNA here is from genome assembly GCF_048772815.1 of Callospermophilus lateralis. Classification (NCBI taxonomy): domain Eukaryota; kingdom Metazoa; phylum Chordata; class Mammalia; order Rodentia; family Sciuridae; genus Callospermophilus; species Callospermophilus lateralis. The sequence continues at coordinate 287,050 of NW_027518198.1, read as the reverse complement.
ATGATTATGGAAATTCAAAATAATGTATTGGAAAGAAGTCTCATGAAAAGACCAGTCAAGAAACCCTGACAATACATGTGTTCTGAAGCAAGAAGTCGTGAAATTTGAAACAAATGCTTACTAATTTGTGAACTTGTGGATGAAATGTATATCCTGTGATGTGCAAAAACTGAAGAAACAATAATGTACCAGTGTCGAATACAAATGAATGACAAATTACATATCATGTCCCATAGGAGTCTACTTGCATTGATGTTAGACTGTGTCAGTTACTGTAGAATAATTAGGATTTGTATGCACCATTCACTGAAGTTAGTTTTCAGTACTAGGAAACAAATATGTATTTAAGGTGGATGAATATTTCTGATTATCATCTTGTGAAAAGTGGATTATAAATCCACATACATGAACATGAATGAATTTAGAGAGTGTATATTAGACACATATATTTCATATTTTGAAAATTTGGAGAGTATATCTATATCTATATCTATATCTATACACACACACACACACACACACACACACACACACACACACAACTCACAGACATTAAAAAGTACCAATATAAATGCCAATCGAAATTCATCAGTAAATATGTATCATCCACAAATGCAAAAATATTTATTTTACTGAACATGAGCTAATGAATAATGTTGTTCTACTAGGACGCTCTCCTATAAGTTGAATTTTCATTTCCAACAGCATTTAGGAGGAGTGAACTCTTCTCACAATTTGTATCTGCCAAGACAGCCACCTCACAAAAATGTACGTGTGATACCTGGTAGGATTCTATATATGCATATAAATATACATGTGTGAATAGACTACAAAAAAAGGAAACAAAAATTCACATATTTGTTAAGTTTAAAACACATGGAGAATATTTCAAATAAATTTGACTAGATTTATAACTCCTACCTTATATAATGCAAATGTCAAGTCCAACTATACAACATGTCTCCTCTGAAGTACTTGTATTTCTAATGTGTTGGATTAATTTTCTCCATTATATTAGGATGAATAGACTGAGTCTACTAGGTATGGGTTAGTGTCAGGGATTCAGTATTTCGAATGGAAAATTGGAAAATGAATCCAATGTGTATGTAAATATATGCTGCACAAATATCCTCCCGCTCTCATCCAGAACAATGCCTTGACATTACCTTCACCCCAAGTAAGACACAATTAGAGGAGAAGAGTTACAAAATCAGTGAATACATATCTGGAATGGAAAATGCTCAGGATTTCACAACCTTGGAGGTGGTAGAGGAGTTTCCAAAATAAGGGACAGGGTAAACCCTCCACAAACATGGAGCTCTGCTGGCCTAAAAACTTTTTGAGAAACTGCCTCTGAGCTTCCACACTTGAAATATATGTTGTTTTCAGGAGATTTGGCTTCCTCTGTACTGAGAACATCAAAGCTGGGTCTGCATCTATGTGACCTGGAGGACATGGTTTCTTATTTTCCAATGAACAAGATGAAGCAGTGCTGAATCGTCTCTTTGTAGGTAAACTGAGGCCACTGGGGACTAAGTGTCTCCCCGTGTGGACTGTGAAGCCATTTGGTCCTCTTCCACTTTTTGTGGTGTTTTGGCTGCTGCACTGTGAGTTTGGTATTTGTTTCACGAAATACTAGGAGCTAAACTGGGACACAGTGCTGGAGGGAGTTCTGTCACGTGTGGTGGGTCAGGGTCTGCAAGAGAATGCACCAACTAGGCTCCTATCTCTCACAGCTTGCCCCATTGCCCCCTTGTCCATATCAACCTGATTCTTAATTTTCCTCTGAAAACTCTCCATATAACAAGATGCCTTTACATATAAGGGTCTGTTGGCTGCACTATGTCAGTTACAAGCCATTTGGAATCCAATGGTAGATCCACATGGCCCTACCACGGATGTTTTATCAAACACCTCCCCACCACTGCTCTAGACCCACTACTCAGCAGGCTCCAAATTTCTGGCATCTCTGTTCTACACCATTTTCATGAAACTCAGTAAATCAAGGCACTGTCTGGTATACTCATGATCAGCAACAGGACATCCAATGTTTCTCCAGTGCCAGCTGGTCATAGGAATTTCAAAAATTTCATGGTATTTATCTAGCCATTTTTCAAGCATGAAGTTGGAGGCACTGTGGGTTTCAGTTCATTCAGCAAACTTTAAATGGTGAGGAAGCTCATGTCAATGAAATCTCTGGAGAACTCTCACAGGCACGGCTTCCCAAAGAGTGGACAAAAGGTCACATTAGGCCAGGCCCATTGAGGTCTACAATGTGAGGTCCATGTGTGTTTTGACTCTCAACTATGGCTGCCATTTCCTTAAGAATAAAATCATGTGATATCCTTGCTGAGATTCCCAGACCTCTGTGGAAATCCACTTGGGGCCTAGGTCTCAGTTTCCAAGAGCGACTTTCATGCGTGGCCTCTTAAAATCCCAACAAAATTTATGGCAATGCTTCTCTGAGTTCAGTTCCAAAACCCAGTCTCTAAGGGGAATCACACCAGAGTTCAAGCCCACGTGGACCCAGTCATTTTTTCCAATGCCACACAAATGACCAAAATTAAAACCAAAACACTCCCACATGGCCCTCATCTTATTTCATATAGTCAATCATCTTAACCTCTGGCTGGAGGTTTCCATGAGGGGCGCAGCCGAAGACAGTGTCCAAAATCAGCTCGTTTGCCCCTCATTTGTCTAAAGTCAGGGTAGCCTGGACACCGTTTCTGTGAACCAGGAGTGAACAAATAAGCCTGCCGTTAATACTTCTGTGTTTCTCCAATTTGAGGCCTACTGATTTTAGGTATCGATTCTTTAGGTGATTTAGAGTCATGCGAAAACACAAGTACCTCTGCAGGGCTTTGAAGAACTCATTTGACCCAAAGAATCCCTATTGTCATTTGATGGAGTGCAGGAACCTAACAGAGGAAGGCAAGAGACTTCATCCACAATGAATGAAATTTTTTGCCATTTTGGTTTTGGAAGCTCACATGGGATCATTCTTAAGATCCATCAGGTGCTGAGAATCTAAGTCACAGCCACAACAGGCCCAAGAGGCTGATAAAGACACATCCCTTTCCAAAGCAATTAAGCAAAGAGCCACAGGTGAGGCCCATTCATTTCCATTTGAAAACTGTTTTCATCAGGCTTCACAAAGGGGTGGCCTGAGGCAAAGACCTTCCTGACATTCAGTGCAACACAACAATAAGTAAGCAAAAGGCCCAAAGCAGGGTTTCTGCACTGAGACTTTCCTGGTCACACTGATATCTGAGTTTTCTGAGATGCTCGCCATTCTCTTCAGCTATCCAGTACATGGCCATGTCACAGAGCTTGGAGGTGGTACATATTTTGGACACAAATCCATGAGCCTATTCTGGAGAGTGGCCAGAATTCAGGAAGAGAACTACAACTTAGAAAGATAGCAGGTGTTGCACATCGATAAGACAAGCTGCAGTCCATTCATATATTGGGCATGGGAAGATTTATACTAGACAGGACACATCCATTAATGCATTCTCTTTTCTAATGTCTACAACAACGGACACAGTGTGATACACAGAAAGAGAAACACTCGCCGGGTCAAATGACTTACTAGAAACTGTCCAGTCCAAACCAAACAAACCGCCTTTTCTATCTATTCTCAGAACATGAGACAAAACAACAAACCCACACCCACTCCCACAAGGCACCTCCTTCCTCCAAGTAGGTCTGTGACTATCCGGAGTGTCCTCTGACTGGTGGGCCATACTATGTCCCGCCGAAATGGACTGTCTTCTCTCAGATCTTGTTTCCTTGACCAACTCTGTGAAGATGTCAGGAAAAAGTGGTTAGCCACTACCTGTTTTCTCAGGAAAGGTCCATCTTCAGAGCTCTCCTGGCATTTGGCCATCCTCACATCATTAGGTACCAAGAAAACTGACTCTGTCCTTGGTAAATCCAATCAAGTGAGCCCACTGGGACTGGGACTGGGACTGCCTCTGGGTGCCTGGCTTCTTGGATACCAAGTTCAGAGACTTCCATCACCAAGGAAATGAGGTATGTCACATTCTTTGGAACTGAATGAGGTCACTGCCTTGGCAACCACTTTGTCCTAACAGTTGCTTCCAAGGGTAACATAAGATGGAGGTTGCCCCTACTTCCTGTGACACTTTCATAAGGTAGAATGTATATCACCATTGGCACCCGGGAACAGCTCTCCACTCAGCCCTGGTTTGGTCCATCTTCTGTACAATAATAAGAGAGAGAGGCAGATTCAGACACATCCCTTCATCCTGACCAGGTTGTTTGCCATGGAAGATGACTTTTGCTCTCTCAGGTGCTTCATACCTGCCTAAAACTTCTCCAGGTATCATTTGTGCATGGACATTTGAGGTTCTCATCAGGTGGAAGGTCCCCAACTTTCCTGTATTGTAAGAAAAACTCTGTCCCTGCTCTTCTGTAAAATGATTGAGGGAACAGTGTATACTTGGGGTTAAAAACAGGTTTGATTTGGGTTACGAGTGATTCTGTGTGATGAATAATGGTATTGGGAACCTGCAATATTTACAAGAATATAGAGGTGAAATATAAGTAGGAAAACAGAAATCTAGGTATGATTTGAAGCCCAGAAGGGTTTTGCCCTTGCTTGGGATACTTAGCTTTGAATGATGTTCTGCAAAGATGCCTCAGATAATTCGATATACAATGGCATAGGACCTTGTACATTGGATGATTGAATTTAGAGAGAACATCCAGTCAAAAAGGGATATTCAATAGGATTAGGAAGATAGTCGGTAGGTTTAGGAAGAAGAGTGAGTATAGAATTTGGACAAAAGTTCTTTAGCAATAGACTTTCGGTTGTTGAGTGAATGTAAATGTCAGCACATATGAAGAGTCAGTCACTATGTTGAACTGGGGAAAATATGTAGAAAAGCAGATATCAATAGAAATATTAGGAAATCAGGCAAAGTATAAAGTGAGTGATAGAATTAGACATTTTCAACAGGGTTGAGTTTGAATATATAAATTAGGAAAAAAACAAATATGTAGTCACCAATAGGATTGACAATTGACAGCATTAGGCAACCTGGACATGGATGTTTTTAGAAATCCATGTTCACTTTCCATTTAGGCTTTGGTACAATCATAAGTGTGACCTTTCCATTTTTTGTCCAGAATATTACTGTGATAATGAGGTGACATGAGTATTTCTTTCACCATTTCTGGGAGCAATATATTGAAGATGTAAAATGAGAATTGGGGTTACAAAGAGGTGTACCCTGTTTCTAGGAATATAGAGAAAAAGCATGAATAGACCATACTGTGAATAAATAATATAACTTTTTTGAACTTTAAATAATGAACTGAACTGATATCTGAAAAATTATAGGAAATCGTATATTGATATACAATCATTCCTTCCTACCAGGTATATATGTAATGGAAATATTTGTGTTTTGGTTTATCATGAAGAGTGTGTGACGTTTGCTTCAAAATGATTATGGAAATTCAAAATAATGTATTGGAAAGAAGTCTCATGAAAAGACCAGTCAAGAATACCCTGACAATACATGTGTTCTGAAGCAAGAAGTGGTGAAAGTTGAAACAAATGCTTATTAATTTGTGAACTTGTGGATGAAATGTATATCCTGTGATGTGCAAAAACTGAAGAAACAATAATGTACCAGTGTCGAATACAAATGAATGACAAATTACATATCATGTCCCATAGGAGTCTACTTGCATTGATGTTAGACTGTGTCAGTTACTGTAGAATAATTAGGATTTGTATGCACCATTCACTGAAGTTAGTTTTCAGTACTAGGAAACAAATATGTATTTAAGTAGGATGAATATTTCTGATTATCATCTTGTGAAAAGTGGATTATAAATCCACATACATGAACATGAATGAATTTAGAGAGTGTATATTAGACACATATATTTCATATTTTGAAAATTTGGAGAGTATATCTATATCTATATCTATATCTATACACACACACACACACACACACACACACAAACACAAACACTCACAGACATTAAAAATACCAATATCAATGCCAATCGAAATTCATCAGTAAATATGTATCATCCACAAATGCAAAAATATTTATTTTACTGAACATGAGGTAATGTATAATGTTGTTCTACTAGGACGCTCTCCTATAGGTTGAATTTTCATTTCCAACAGCATTTAGGAGGAGTGAACTCTTCTCACAATTTGTATCTGCCAAGACAGCCACCTCACAAAAATGTACGTGTGATACCTGGTAGGATTCTATATATGCATATAAATATACATGTGTGAATAGGCTACAGAAAAGGGAAACAAGAATTCACATATTTGTTAAGTTTAAAAACACATGGAGAATATTTCAATTAAAATTTGACTAGATTTATAACTCCTACCTTATATAATGCAAATGTCAAGTCCAACTATACGACATGTCTCCTCTGAAGTACTTGTATTTCTAATGTGTTGGGTTAATTTTCTCCATTATATTAGGATGAATAGTCTGAGTCTACTAGGTATGGGTTAGTGTCAGGGATTCAGTATTTCGAATGGAAAATTGGAAAATGAATCCAATGTGTATGTAAATATATGCTGCACAAATATCCTCCCGCTCTCATCCAGAACAAAGCCTTGACATTACCTTCACCCCAAGTAAGACACAATTAGAGGAGAAGAGTTACAAAATCAGTGAATACATATCTGGAATGGAAAATGCTCAGGAGTTCACAACCTTGGAGGTGGTAGAGGAGTTTCCAAAACTAAGGGACAGAGTAAACCCTCCACAAACATGGAGCTCTGCTGGCCTAAAAACTTTTTGAGAAACTGCCTCTGAGCTTCCACACTTGAAATATATGTTGTTTTCAGGATATTTGGCTTTCTCTGTAGTGAGACCATCAAAGCTGGGTCTGCATCTATGTGACCTGGAGGACATGGTTTCTTATTTTCCAATGAACAAGATGAAGCAGCGCTGAAACCTCTCTTTGTAGGTAAACTGAGGCCACTGGGGACTAAGTGTCTCCCCGTGTGGACTGTGAAGCCATTTGGTCCTCCTCCACTTTTTTTGGTGTTTTTGCTGCTGCACTGTGAGTTTGGTATTTGTTTCACGAAATACTAGGAGCTAAACTGGGACACAGTGCTGGAGGGAGTTCTGTCACGTGTGGTGGGTCAGGGTCTGCAAGAGAATGCACCAACTAGGCTCCTATCTCTCACAGCTTGCCCCATTGCCCCCTTGTCCATATCAACCTGATTCTTAATTTTCCTCTGATATCTCTCCATATAACAAGATGCCTTTACATATAAGGGTCTGCTGGCTGCACCATGTCAGTTACAAGCCATTTGGAATCCAATGGTAGATAAACATGGCCCTACCACGGATGTTTTATCAAACACCTCCCCACCATTGCTCTAGACCCACTACTCAGCAGGCTCCAACTTACTGGCATCTCTGTTCTACAACATTTTCATGAAACTCAGTAAATCAAGGCACTGTCTGGTATCCTCATGATCAGCAACAGGACATCCAATGTTTCTCCAGTGCCACCTGGTCATAGGAATTTCAAAAATTTCATGGTACTTATCTAGCCATTTTTCAAGCATGAAGTTGGAAGCACTGTGGGTTTCAGTTCATTCAGCAAACATTAAATGGTGAGGAAGCTCATTTCAATGAAATCTCTGGAGAATTCTCACAGGCACGGCTTCCCAAAGAGTGGACAAAATGTCACATTAGGCGAGGCCCATTGAGGTCTACAATGTGAGGTCCATGTGTGTTTTGACTCTCAACTATGGCTGCCATTTCTTTAAGAATAAAATCATGTGATATCCTTGCTGAGATTCCCAGGCCTCTGTGGAAATCCACCCGGGGCCTAAGTCTTAGTTTCCAAGAGCGACTTTCATGCGTGGCCTCTTAAAATCCCAACAAAATTCATGGCAATGCTTCTCTGAGTTCAGTTCCAAAAACCCAGTCTCTAAGGGGAATCACACCAGAGTTCAAGTCCACGTGGACCCAGTCATTTTTTAAAATGCCACACAAATGACCAAAATTAAAACCAAAACACTCCCACATGGCCCTCATCTTATTCCGTATAGTCAATCATCTTAACCTCTGGCTGGAGGTTTCCCTGAGGGGCGCAGCCAATGACAGTGTCCAAAATCTGCTCGTTTGCCCCTCATTTGCCTAAAGTCAGGGTAGCCTGGACACCGTTTCTGTGAACCAGGAGTGAACAAATAAGCCTGCGGTTAATACTTCTGTGTTTCTCCAATTTGAGGCCTACTGATTTTAGGTATCGATTCTTTAGGTGATTTAGAGTCATGCGAAAACACAAGCACCTCTGCAGGGCTTTGAAAAACTCATTTGACCCAAAGAATCCCTATTGTCATTTGATGGAGTGCAGGAACCTAACAGAGGAAGGCAAGAGACTTCATCCACAATGAATGAAATTTTTTGCCATTTTGGTTTTGGAAGCTCACATGGGATCATTCTTAAGATCCATCAGGTGCTGAGAATCTAAGTCACAGCCACACACAGGCCCAAGAGGCTGATAAAGACACATCCCTTTCCAAAGCAATTAAGCAAAGAGCCACAGGTGAGGCCCATTCATTTCCATTTGAAAACTGTTTTCTTCAGGCTTCACAAAGGGTTGGCCTGAGGCAAAGACCTTCTTGACATTCAGTGCAACACAACAATAAGTAAGCAAAAGGCCCAAAGCAGGGTTTCTGCACTGAGACTTTCCTGGTCACACTGATATCTGAGTTTTCTGAGATGCTCGCCATTCTCTTCAGCTATCCAGTACATGGCCATGTCACAGAGCTTGGAGGTGGTACATATTTTGTACACAAATCCATGAGCCTATTCTGGAGAGTGGCCAGAATTCAGGAAGAAAACAACAACTTAGAAAGATAGCAGGTGTTGCACATTGATAAGACAAGCTGCAGTCCATTCATATATTGGGCAGGATGAATTATGGGATGATTTATACTAGACAGGACACATTCATTAATGCATTCTCTTTTCGAATGTCTACAACAACGGACACAGTGGGATACACAGAAACACTCGCCGTGTCAAATGACTTACTAGAAACTGTCCACTCCAAACCAAACAAACCACCTTTCCTATCTATTCTCAGAACATGAGACAAAACAACAAACCCACACCCACTCCCACAAAGGCACCTCCTTCCCCCAAGTAGGTCTGTGACTATCCGGAGTGTCCTCTGACTGGTGGGCCATACTATGTTCCCCCGAAATGGCCCGTCTTCTCTCAGATCTTGTTTCCTTGACCAACTTTGTGAAGATGTCAGGAAAAAGTGGTTAGCCACTACCTGTTTTCTCAGGAACGGTGCATCTTCAGAGCTCTCCTGGCATTTGGCCATCCTCACATCATTAGGTACCAAGAAAACTGACTCTGTCCTTGGTAAATCCAAACAAGTGAGCCCACTGGGACTGGGACTGGGACTGCCTCTGGGTGCCTGGCTTCTTGGATACCAATTTCAGAGAGTTCCATCACCAAGGAAATGAGGTATGTCACATTCTTTGGAACTGAATGAGGTCACTGCCTTGGCAACCACTTTGTCCTAACAGTTGCTTCCAAGGGTAACATAAGATGGAGGTTGCCCCTACTTCCTGTGACACTTTCATAAGGTAGAATGTATATCAACCATTGGCACCCGGGAACAGCTCTCCACTCAGGCCTGGTTTGGTCCATCTTCTCTACAATAAGAAGAGAGAGATTCAGATTCAGACACATCCCTTCATCCTGACCAGGTTGTTTGCCATGGAAGATGACTTTTGCTCTCTCAGGTGCTTCATACCTGTCTAGAACTTCTCCAGGTATCATTTGTGCATGGACATTTGAGGTTCTCATCAGGTGGAAGGTCCCCAACTTTCCTGTATTGTAAGAACCACTCTGTCCCTGCTCTTCTGTAAAATGATTGAGGGAACAGTGTATACTTGGGGTTAAAAACAGGTTTGATTTGGGTTATGAGTGATTCTGTGTGATGAATAATGGTATTTGGAACCTGCAATATTTACAAGAATATAGAGGTGAAATATAAGTAGGAAAACAGAAATCTAGGTATGTTTTGAAGCCCAGAAGGGTTTTGCCCTTGATTGGGATACTTAGCTTTGAATGATGTTCTGCAAAGATGCCTCAGATAATTCCATATACAATGGCATAGGACCTTGTACATTGGATCATTGAATTTAGAAGAGAACATCCAGTCAAAAAGGGATATTCAGTAGGATTAGGAAGATAGTCGGTAGGTTTAGGAAGACGAGTGAGTATAGGATTTGGACCAAAAGTTCTTTAGCAATAGACTTTCGGTTGTTGAGTGAATGTAAATGTCATCACATATGAAGAGTCAGTCACTATGTTGAACTGGGGAAAATATGTAGAAAAGCAGATATCAATAGAAATATTACGAAATCAGGCAAAGTATAAAGTGAGTGATAGAATTAGACATTTTCAACAGGGTTGAGTTTGAATATATAAATTAGGAAAAAAACAAATATGTAGTCACCAATAGGATTGACAATTGACAGCATTAGGCAACCTGGGCATGGATGTTTTTAGAAATCCATGTTCACTTTCCATTTAGGCTTTGGTACAATCATAAGTGTGACCTTTCCATTTTTTGTCCAGAATATTACTGTGATAATGAGGTGACATGAGTATTTCTTTCACCATTTCTGGGAGCAATATATTGAAGGTGTAAAATGAGAATCGGGGGTGCAAAGAGGTGTACCCTGTTTCTAGGAACATAGAGAAAAAGCATGAATAGACCATACTGTGAATAAATAATATAACTTTTTTGAACTTTAAATAATGAATTAACTGATATCTGAAAAATTAAAGGAAATCATATATTGATATACAATCATTCATTCCAACCAGGTATATATCTAATGGAAATATTAGTGTTTTGGTTTATTATGAAGAGTGTGTGAGTTTTGCTTCAAAATGATTATGGAAATTCAAAATAATGTGTTTGGAAAGAAGTCTCATGAAAAGACCAGTCAAGAAACCCTGACAATACATATGTTCTGAAGCAAGATGATTAAAGTTGAAACAAATGCTTATTAATTTGTGAACTTGTGGATGAAATGTATATCCTGTGATGTGCAAAAACTGAAGAAACAATAATGTACCAGTGTCGAATACAAATGAATGACACATTACATATCATGTCCCATAGGAGTCTACTTGCATTGATGTTAGACTGGGTCAGTTACTGTAGAATAATTAGGATTTGTATGCACCATTCACTGAAGTTAGTTTTCAGTACTAGGAAACAAATATGTATTTCAGGTGGATGAATATTTCTGATTATCATCTTGTGAAAAGTTGATTATAAATCCACATACATGAACATGAATGAATTTAGAGTGTGTATATTAGACACATATATTTCATATTTTGAAAAATTTGCAGAGTATATCTATATCTATATCTATATCTATATCTATATCTATATCTATATATATATACACACACACACACACACACACACACACACACAACACTCACAGACATTAAAAAGTACCAATATAAATGCCAATCGAAATTCATCAGTAAATATGTATCATCCACAAATGCAAAAATATTTATTTTACTGAACATGAGTTAATGTATAATGTTGTTCTACTAGGACTCTCTCCTATAGGTTGAATTTTCATTTCCAACAGCATTTAGGAGGAGTGAACTCTTCTCACAATTTGTATCTGCCAAGACAGCCATCTCACAAAAATGTACGTGTGATACCTGGTAGGATTCTATATATGCATATAAATATACATGTGTGAATCGGCTACAGAAAAGGGAAACAAGAATTCACATATTTGTTAAGTTTAAAAACACATGAGAATATTTCAATTAAAATTTGACTAGATTTATAACTCCTACCTTATATAATGGAAATGTCAAGTCCAACTATACAACATGTCTCTGGAGAACCTTTGGATGTCCTGTTGTTTATCATGAGTATACTAGACAGTGCCTTGATTGACTGTGTTTCATGAAAATGATCTAGAACAGACATGCCAGTAAGTTGGTGCCTGCTGAGTAGTGTGCCTAGAGCAGTGGTGTGTATGTGTGTCATAATACATCTCTGATGTGGCCATATGGATTTGCCATTGGCTTCCAAATGGCTTGTGACAGACATGGTGAGGCCAGCAGACACTAATATGTAAGGGCGTCTTGTTATATGGAGAGGTTTCATGGCAATGTTAAGAATCAGGTTGCAATAGACAAGGTAGAAAGCTATGTGGGATAGAAGCCTGGTTGGTGCATTCTCCTGCAGACCCTGACCCACCACATGTGGCAGAACTCCATCCAGCACTGTGTCCCTTTTGAACTCCTTGTATTTCGTGAAGCAAATACCAAACTACCAATGCAGGAGAAAGAAAAACCATGAAAAAGTGGAGGATGACCAAATGGCTTCACAGCCCAGATGGGGAGAGACTTAGCACGCACTGGTCACATTTTACTTAAAAGAGAGAATTCACCACTGCTGCCTCATGTTCATTAGAAAATAAGAAACCATGTCCTCCAGGTCACATAGAATCAGACCCAGCTTTGATGGTCTCACGACAAAGGAAGCTAAAGCTCCTGAAAACAACATATATTTCAAGTGCCCAACCTCAGAGGCAGTTTATCAAGAAGTCCTTTTGGCCAGCAGAGCTCCATGTTTGTGGAGTTTTTAACCTGTCACTTACTTATGGAAACTTCTCTACCACATCCAAGGTTGTGAACTCCTGAGCATTTTCCATTCCAGTTATATATTCACAGATTTTATAACTCTTCTCCACTAATTGTGTCTTACTTGGGGTGAAGGTAATGTCAAGGCATTGTTCTGGATGAGAGAGGGAAAATATTTTGTGTAGCACATATTTGATAGACATTGGATTCTTTTTCCTATTTTCCATTCAAAATACTGGATCCCTGACACTAACACATACCCTACTAGACTCTGACTACTAATCCTAATATGATGGAGAAAAATAACCCAAATAGAACAGAAATACAAGCAGGTCAGAGGAGGCATGGTGTATTTTTGAAATTTTCTTTTGCATAATAAATGTTAGGTGTAATAAATCTAGTGAATTTTTATTTGGAATAGTTTTTCATGTGTTTTTAAAATTAACAAATATGTGAATCCCTGCCTCCCTTTCTCTCTAGCCTATACAGCACATGTATTTTTATATGTACATATAGAATCCTACCTGGTATCACACGTACATTTTTGTGAGGTTGCTGACTCGGCAGATATAAATTGTGTGAAGAGACTACCCCTCTTAAACGCTGTTGGAACTAAAAATTCAACCTATGGGTGAGCTTCCTAGTACAACAACATTATACATAATTTCATGTTCAGTAAAGTATATATATTTGCATCAGTAGATGTTATATATTTTATTATAAATTTCATTTGGCATATATTGCTACTTTTTTATGTTTCTCTGTGTGTTTTTTTGGTATATATATATATATATATATATATATATATATATATATATATACTCTCCTGATTTATCAAAACATGAAATATATGTGTCTTATATACACTCTCTACATTCATACATTCATTCATGTTCATGCATGAGGAAATATAATCAACTTTTCTCAAGAATATTATTGGAAATATTCATCCACCTGAAATACATATTTGTTTCCTTGTACTGACAACTCACTTCTGTGAATGGTGCATACAAATCCTAATAATTCTACAGTATCTGACCCAGTTTAACATCAATGCAAGTAGATTCCTATGGGACATGATGTGTATTTTGACGTTCATTTATATTCCACACTGCTACATTAATATTTCTGCAGTTTTTGCACATCATAGGATATATATTTCATCCACAAGTTCACAACTTTATAGGTATTTTTTCACTTTTAATGATTTCCTGCTTCAGAACACATGTATTCCTCCCGGTTTCTTGACTGGTCTTTTCATGAGACTTCTCTGCAAACACATTTTTTTTTTTAATTTCATAATCAGTTTTGAAGCAAAACTCACACACTTTTCATGATAAACCATAAATCTAATATCACCATTAGATGCATAACTGTTTGGAATGGATGATTGTATATCAATATTAGGTTTCCTCTATATTTTCAGAAATCAATTCAATCCATTATTTAAAGTTCGAACCAGTTATATTATTTATTCACAGTATGGTCTATTCATGAATTATCTCTATATTCATAGGCACAAGGTACACCTATTTGTACCCCCAATTAATTTATACGTCTTCAAAATATTGCTTTCCTACATATTTTACCCAGTTCATCATTGTGACTGACTCTTCACATGTGCTGACATTTACATTCACTCTCTACCTGAAACCCTATTGCTAAAGAACTTTTGGTCCAAATCCTATACTCACTCTTTTATCTAAACCCACCGACTATTTTCCTAATCCTACCGAATATCCCTTTTTGACTGGATGTTCTCTTCCACATTCAATCATCCAAATTAGAAGGTCCTATGCCATAGTATATTGATTTAACTGAGACAACTGTGCAGGACATAAATCAATGCTAAGTATCCCAATCAAGGGCCCAATGCCCTTCTGGGCTTCAAAACTTACCTAGATTTCTGTTTTCATACTTATATTTCACCTATATATTCTTATAAATATCGCAGGTTCCTAATACAAATATTCATTCCAGAGAATGATTCCTAACCCAAATTGAACATGTTATTAACCCTAACCATACACTTTTCCCTCAATCTAATTTTACAGAAGAGCAGGGACAGAGTTGGTCTTACAATACAGGAATATAGGCGATCTTCCAGCTGCTGAAAACCTAAAAGGTCCATGCTGAAATGATCCTTGGAGAAGATGTAGGCATCTATGAAGGACATGAGAGAGCAAAAGTCATCTTCCATGGCAAACAACCTGGTCAGGTTGATGGGATGTGTCTGAATTAGCCTCTCTCTTCCTAATGTAGAGAAGATGGACCAAACCATGCCTGTGTGGAGAGCTGTTCCCCGGTGCCTATGGTTGATATACCATTCTAACATATGAATGAGTCACAGCAAGTAGAGGCAGCCTCGATCTTTTGGGAACCATGTAAGCAACTGTTAAAACAAAGTGGTTTCCAAGGCAGTGACTTCATTCAGATCTTGAAGAAAGTGACATCACCTTACAGTTTTGGTAATGAAAGTCTGTGATCTTGGGATCCAGGAAACCAGGCACACAGAGTCAAACCCACTCCATGTCCCAGTGGGCTAACTTGTTTGGATTTAACAAGACAGAGTTACTCTTTCTTTGTACCTACTGATGTGAGGACAGCCAAATGCCTGGAAACTATGAAGACTGGCCTTTCCAGAGAAAGCAGGTAGTTTCTCACCATGGGCTCCTGACAACTTCACAGAGTTGGCCAAAGAGAACAGATTGGAGACAGGACACGCCATTTTGGGGGAACATAGTATGGCCCACAAGTCAGAGGACACTCCGGATAGTCACAGACCTACTTGGGTAAGGAGGTGACTTTTTGGGTGTGAGTGTGAGTTTGTGGTTTTGTCTCATGTTCTGAGAATAGTTAGGAAAGCTGGTTTGTTTGTTTTGGAGTGGACTGTGTCTAGTAAGTCCTTTGACAAGGTGAGTGTTTCTGTGTCTATATATCATACTGTGTCCGTGATTGTAGACATTAGAAAAGAGAATGCATCAATGGATGTGTCCTGTCTACAAGAAAGCTTCAAAGCATTCATCCTGTGCAATTAATGAATGGACTGCAGGTTGCCGTATGGATGGGCAACTCCTGCCATCTTTCTAAATTCCTGTTTTCTTCCTGAATTCTGGACACTCTCCAGAATACGCTCATGATTTTGTGTCCAAGATATGTACCACCTCCATCTCTGTGACATGGCCATGTACTGGATAGCTGAAGGGAATGGCGAGTATCTCAGAAAACTCAGATATCAGTATGCCCAAGAAAGTCTCAGTGGAGAAACCCTGCTTTGGGCCTTTTGCTTACCTATTCTGTTGCCCTGAATGTCAGGAAGGTCTTTGCCTCAGGCCACAATTTGTGAAGCCTGCAGAAAATAGTTTTCAAATGGAAAAGAATGGTCATTACCTGTGCCTCTTTGCTTAATTGCTTTGGAAATGGATGTTTCTGAATCAGCCTCTCAGCCCTATGTGAGGCTATGGCTTAGATTCACAGCACATGATGGGTCGAAAGAAAAATCCCATGTGTGCATCCCAAACCAAAATGGGCAAAAGAGCTGTCAGAGTGGTTCTTACAATACAGGAAAGTTGGGGACCTTCCACCTGATGAGAACCTCAAATGTCCATGCAAAAATGATACCTGGAGAAGTTGTAGGCAGGTATGAAGCACCTGAGAGAGCAAAAGTCATCTTCCATGGCAAACAACCTGGTCAGGATGAAGGGATGTGTCTGAATCTGAATCTCTCTGTTCTTATCGTAGAGAAGATGGACCTAACCAGGCCTGAGTGGAGAGCTGTTCCCGGGTGCCAATGGTTGATATACATTCTACCTTATGAAAGTGTCACAGGAAGTAGGGGCAACCTCCATCTTATGTTACCCTTGGAAGCAACTGTTAGGACAAAGTGGTTGCCAAGGCAGTGACCTCATTCAGTTCCAAAGAATGTGACATACCTCATTTCCTTGGTGATGGAACTCTCTGAACTTGGTATCCAAGAAGCCAGGCACCCAGAGGCAGTCCCAGTCCCAGTCCCAGTGGGCTCACTTGTTTGGATTTACCAAGGACAGAGTCAGTTTTCTTGGTACCTAATGATGTGAGGATGGCCAAATGCCAGGAGAGCTCTGAAGATGGACCTTTCCTGAGAAAACAGGTAGTGGCTAACCACTTTTTCCTGACGTCTTCACAGAGTTGGTCAAGGAAAGAATGTCTGAGAGAAGACAGGCCATTTCGGGGGAACATAGTATGGCCCACCAGTCAGAGGACACTCCGGATAGTCACAGACCTACTTGGGGCAAGGAGGTGCCTTTGTGGGAGTGGGTGTGGGTTTGTTGTTTTGTCTCATGTTCTGAGAATAGATAGGATAGGCGGTTTGTTTGGTTTGGAGTGGACAGTTTCTAGTAAGTCATTTGACACGGCGAGTGTTTCTGTTTCTGTGTATCCCACTGTGTCTGTTGTTGTAGACATTACAAAAGAGAATGCATTAATGGATGTGTCCTGTCTAGTATAAATCTTCCCATAATTCATCCTGCCCAATATATGAATGGACTGCAGCTTGTCTTATCGATGTGCAACACCTGCTATCTTTCTAAGTTGTTGTTTTCTTCCTGAATTCTGGCCACTCTCCAGAATAGGCTCATGGATTTGTGTACAAAATATGTACCACTGCCAAGCTCTGTGACATGGCCATGTACTGGATAGCTGAAGAGAATGGCGAGCATCTCAGAAAACTCAGATATCAGTGTGACAAGAAAAATCTCAGTGCAGAAACCCTGCTTTGGGCCTTTTGCTTACTTATTGTTGTGTTGCACTGAATGTCAGGAAGGTCTTTGCCTCATGCCACCCCTTTGTGAAGCCTGAAGAAAACAGTTTTCAAATGGAAATGAATCTGCCTCACCTGTGGCTCTTTGCTTAATTGCTTTGGAAAGAGATGTGTCTTTATCAGCCTTTGGACCTGTGTGTGGCTGTGACTTAGATTCTCAGCACCTGATAGATCTTAAGAATGATCCCATGTGAGCTTCCAAAACCAAAATGGCAAAAAATATTATTCATTGTGGATGAAGTCTCTTGCCTTCCTCTGTTAGGTTCCTGCACTCCATCAAATGAGAATAGGGATTCTTTGGGTCAAATGAGTTCTTCAAATCCATGCAGAGGTGCTTGTGTTTTCACATGACTCTAAATCACCTAAAGAATTGATACCTAAAATCAGTAGGCCTGAAATTGGAGAAACAAAGAAGTATTAACGGCAGGCTTATTTGTTCACTCCTGGTTCACAGAAACGGTGTCCAGGCTACCCTGACTTTAGGCAAATGAGGGGCAAAGGAGCTGATTTTGGACACTGTCTTGGGCTCCGCCCCTCATGGAAACCTCCAGCCAGAGGTTAAGATGATTGACTATATGGAATAAGATGAGGGCCATGTGGGAGTGTTTTGGTTTTGATTTTGGTCATTTGTGTGGCATTGGAAAAAATGACTGGGTACACGTGGGGTGAACTCTGGTGTGATTCCCCTTAGAGACTGGATTTTGGAAGTGAACTCAGAGAAGCATTGCCATGAATTTTGTTGGGATTTTAAGAGGCCACGCATGAAAGTCGCTCTTGGAAACTGAGACCTAGGCCCCGGGTGGATTTCCACAGAGGCCTGGGAATCTCAGCAAGGATATCACATGATTTTATTCTTAAGGAAATGGCAGCCATAGTTGAGAGTCAAAACACACATGGACCTCACATTGTAGACCTCAATGGGCCTGGCCTAATGTGACCTTTTGTCCACTCTTTGGGAAGCCGTGCCTGTGAGAGTTCTCCAGAGATTTCATTGAAATGAGCTTCCTCACCATTTAAAGTTTGCTGAATGAACTGAAACCCACAGTGCCTCCAACTTCATGCTTGAAAAATGGCTAGATAAATACCATGAAATTTTTGAAATTCCTATGACCAGTTGGCACTGGAGAAACATTGGATGTCCTGTTGCTGATCATGAGTATACCAGACAGTGCCTTGATTTACTGAGTTTCATGAAAATGGTGTAGAACAGAGATGCCAGAAATTTGGAGCCTGCTGAGTAGTGGGTCTAGAGCAGTGGTGGGGAGGTGTTTGATAAAACATCCGTGGTATTCCATGTGGATCTACCATTGGATTCCAAATGGCTTGTAACTGACATGGTGCAGCCAGCAGACCCTTGTATGTAAAGGCATCTTGTTACATGGAGAGTTTTCAGAGGAAAATTAAGAATCAGGTTGATATGGACAAGGGGGCAATGGGGCAAGCTGTGAGAGATAGGAGCCTAGTTGGTGCATTCTCTTGCAGACCCTGACCCACCACACGTGACAGAACTCCCTCCAGCACTGTGTCCCAGTTTAGCTCCTAGTATTTCGTGAAACAAATACCAAACTCACAGTGCAGCAGCAAAAACACCACAAAAAGTGGAAGAGGACCAAATGGCTTCACAGTCCACACGGGGAGACACTTAGTCCCCAGTGGCCTCAGTTTACCTACAAAGAGAGGATTCAGCACTGCTTCATCTAGTTCATTGGAAATAAGAAACCATGTCCTCCAGGTCACATAGATTCAGACCCAGCTTTGATGGTCTCACTACAAAGGAAGCCAAATCTCCTGAAAACAACATATATTTCAAGTGCAAAACTCAGTGGCAGTATCTCAAAAAATTTTTAGGCCAGCAGAGCTCCATGTTTGTGGAGTGTTTACCCTGTCCCTTAGTTTTGGAAACTGCTCTACCACCTCCAAGGTTGTGAACTCCTGAGCATTTTCCATTCCAGATATGTATTCACTGATTTTGTAACTCTTCTCCTCTAATTGTGTCTTACTTGGTTTGAAGGTAATGACAAGGCATTGTTCTGGATGAGAGCAGGAGGATATTTGTGCAGCATATATTTACATACACATTGGATTCATTTTCCAATTTTCCATTCGAAATACTGAATCCCTGACACTAACCCATACCTAGTAGACTCAGACTATTCATCCTAATATAATGGAGAAAATTAACCCAACACAATACAAATACAAGCACTTCAGAGGAGACATGTTGTATTGTTGGACTTGACATTTGCATTATATAAGGGAGGAGTTATAAATCTAGTCAAATTTTAATTGAAATATTCTCCATGTGTTTTTAAACTTAACAAATATGTGAATTCTTGTTTCCCTTTTCTGTAGCCTATTCACACATGTATATTTATATGCATATATAGAATCCTACCAGGTATCACACGTACATTTTTGTGAGGTGGCTGTCTTGGCAGATACAAATTGTAAGAAGAGTTCACTCCTCCTAAATGCTGTTGGAAATGAAAATTCAACCTATAGGAGAGCGTCCTAGTAAAACAACATTATACATTATCTCATGTTCAGTAAAATAAATATTTTTGCATTTGTGGATGATATATATTTACTGATGAATTCGATTGGCATTTATATTGGTACTTTTTAATGTCTGTGAGTGTTGTGTGTGTGTGTTTGTGTGTTTGTGTGTGTATATATAGATATAGATATAGATATAGATATAGATATAGATATACTCTCCAAATTTTTCAAAATATGAAATATATGTGTCTAATATACACTCTCTAAATTCATTCATGTTCATGTATGTGGATTTATAATCAACTTTTCACAAGATTATAATCAGAAATATTCATCCACCTGAAATACATATTTGTTTCCTAGTACTGAAAACTAACTTCAGTGAATGGTGCATACAAATCCTAATTATTCTACAGTAACTGACCCAGTCTAACATCAATGCAAGTAGACTCCTATGGGACATGTTATGTAATTTGTCATTCATTTGTATTCGACACTGGTACATTATTATTTCTTCAGTTTTTGCACATCATAATATATACCTTTGCCAAGGCAGTGACCTCATTCAGTTCCAAAGAATGTGACATACCTCATTTCCTTGGTGATGGAACTCTCTGAACTTTGTATCTAAGGAGCCAGGCACCCAGAGGCAGTCCCAGTCCCAGTCCCAGTGGGCTCACTTGTTTGGATTTACCAAAGATAGAGTCAGTCATTCTTGGTACCTACTGAAGTGAGGATTACCAAATGCCTGGAGAGCTCTGAATAGGGAGCTTTCCTGAGAAAGCAGGTAGTGGCTCTCCACTTTTTTCTTACAACTTTACAGAGTTGGCCAAGGAAAACAGATCTGAGAGAGGACAGGCCATTTCGGAAGAACAGAGTATGGCCACCAGTCAGAGGACACTCTGGTTAGTCATACACCTATGGGGAAGGAGGTGCCTTTTTGGGAGTGCGTGTGGGTTTGTGGTTTGTCTCATGTTCTGAAAATAGGTAGGAATGGCGGTTTGTTTGTTTTGGAGTGAACTGTTTCCGGTAAGTCGTTTGAAGAGGTGAGTGTTTCCATGTCTGTGTATCCCACTGTGCCTGTGGTAGTAGACATGAGAAAAGAGAATGCAGCAATGGATGTGTCATGTCTAGTATAAAGCTTCCCAGCATTCATCCTGCCCAATTTATGAATGGAGTGTGGCTTGCCTTATGCACGGGCAACACCTAATACCTTCCTAAGTCCCTGTTTTCTTCCTGAATTCTGGCCACTCTCTAGAATAGGCTCATGGTTATGTGTCCAAGATATGTACCAAATCCAAGGTCTTTGACATGGCCATGTACTGGATACCTGAATGGAATGGCCAGCATCTCAGAAAACTCAGATAACAGTGTGACCAGGAAAGTCTCAGTGGAGATACCCTGCTTTGGGCCTTTTGCTTACCTATTGTTCTGTTGCCCTGAATATCAGGAAGGTCTTTGTCTCATGCAACCCCTTTGTTAAGCCTGAAGAAAACAGTTTTCAAATGGAAATGAATGTGCATCACCTCTGGCTCTTTGCTTAATTTCATTGGAAAACGATGTGTCTGATTCAGGCCCTTTGCCCTGTTTTAGGCTGTGACTTAGATTCTCAGCACCTGATGGAAGTAAAGAAAGATCCCATATGTGCATCTAAACCAAAATGGAAAAACGTTCAATCAATGTGCATGAATTATATTGCCTTCCTTTGTTAGGTTTCTGAAATCCATCATGTCAGAATAGGGATTCTTTGGGTGAAATGAGTTCTTCAAATCTCTGCAGAGGGGCTTGGCTTTTCTCATGACTCCAATTCACAAAAAGAATCTAGACCCAACAGTCAGAGAGCCTCAAATTGGAGAAGCGAAGCAGTATTAAGGGCAGGCCTATTTGATCACTCCTGGTTCATAGGAAGGGTGTCCAAGCCACCCTGACATTCGGCAAATGAGGGGCAAGGGAGCTTATTTTGGACACTGTCTTGGGATGTGCCTCTCATGAAATCCTCCATCCAGATGTTATGATGAGTATCTTTATGGTAGAAGATGAGGGCCATGTAGGAGTGTTTTGGTTATAATTGTGGTCATTTGTGTGGCAGTTGGAAGAGATGACTGGGTAAGCCTGGGCTTGAATTCTGCTGTGATTCCCCTTAGAGACTGAGTTCTGGAACTGACCTCAGAGAAGTATTGACATGAATTGTGTTGGGATTTTAGGAGGCCATGAATGAGAGTTGCCATTGGAACCTGGGATCAAGGCCCAGAGTGGCTTTCCACAGAACACTGGGAATCACAGCCAGGATATTACATGATTTTATTCTGAAAGACTTGGCAGGCATAATTGAGATTCAAAACACACTTGGACCTTGCTTTGTAGACCTCCATGGGCCTGGCTTCATGTGACTTTTTGGCCACTCTTTGGGTAGACTTGCCTGTGAGAGTGCTCCAGAGATTTCCCTGAAATTAGCTTCCTCACCATTTAATGGTTCCTGAATGAATTGAAACCAACATTGCCTCCAAATGCATCTGTGAAAAAATGCTAGATAATTACCATGAAATTTTAGAAATTCCGATGACCAGCTGGCACTGGAGGACCTTTGATGTCCTGTTGATGATCATGAGTATAACAGACAGGGCCTTGATTGACTGGGTTTCATGAAAATGGTGTAGAACAGAGATGCCAGTAAGTTGGGGCCTGGTAAGTAGTGGGCCTAGAGCTGTGTTATGCAAATGTGTGATAAAACATCTGTGGTGGGGCCATGTGGATCTTCCATTGGCTTCCAAATGGCTGTGACTGACATGGTGCAACCATCACACCCATATATGTAAAGGCATATTTTTATATGGAGAGGTTTCAGGGCAATGTTCAGTATCATGTTGCTATTGTCAAGGGGGCAAGCTACTTGAGATAGAACCCTGGTTGGTGCATTCTCCTGGAGACCCTGCCAACCTCACCTGACAGAACTCCCTTCAGCACTGTGTCCCATTTGAACTCGTTGTATTTCATGAAGCAAATACCAAACTCCCAGTGCAGCAGCAAGAAACACCACGAAAATTTGAGGATGACCATTGGTTTCACAGTCCACACGGGAAGACCCTTAGCCCTCAGGGGCCAAAGTTTACCTACAAAAAGAGAATTCATCACTGCTGCCTCATTTTTATTTTAAAATAAGTAACCATTTCCTCCAGGTCACATAGATGCAGATCCAGCTTTGATGGTTTCACTACAAATAAAGCTAAAGCTCCTGACAACAACATATATTTCAAGTGCCCAACCTCAGAGGCAGATTCTCAAAAAGTCTTTTGGCCAGCAGAGCTCCATGTTTGTGGAGTGTTTACCCTGTCTCTTACTTTTGGAAACTCCTCTACCACCTTCAAAGATGTGAAATCTGGAGCATTTTCCATTCTAGATATGTATTCACAGATTTTCTAACTCTTCTCCTCTAATTGTGTCTTACTTGGGGCGAAGGTAATGTCAAGGCATTGTTCTGGAGGAGAGTGGGAAGATTTTTCCGTAGCATATATTTGCATACACATTGGATTCAGTGTCCTATTTTCAATTCAAAAGACTGAATACCTGACTCTAACCCATACCCTACCAGACTCTGACTACTAATCCTAATATGATGGAGAAAAATAACCCATAAAGAATAGAAATACAAGCAGTACAGAGTAGGCATGGTGTATAGATGGACTTGCCTTTTGCATGATACCGAGTTGGAGTTATAAATATAGTCAATTGTTTGTTGAAATAGTTGTCCTAGTATTTTTAAGGTTAACAAATATGTGAATTCCTGTCTCCCTTTCTCTGTATTCTTATATGCACATATAGATTCCTATCTGGTACCAAACGTACATTCTTGTGAGGTGGCTGACTTGGCAGATACAAATTGTTAGAAGAGATCACTCCTACTAAACCCTGTTGGAACTGAATATTCAACCTATGGGTGAGCTTGCTAGTTGAACAGCATTATACATAAATCCATGTTCAGTAAAATGAATATTTTTAGATCTGTGGATGGTATATATTTTATAATGAATTTTGATTGACATATATATTGCTACTTTTTTGTCTGTGTGTGTGTTTTATGTATATGTATATATATGTATATATATATATATATATATATATATATATATATATATATATATATACACTCTCCAGGTTTTTCAAAATATGAAATATATGTGTCTTATATTCACTCCCTAAATTCATTCATGTTCATGTATGTGGATTTATAATCAACTATTCACAAGATTATTCTCAAAATATTCATCCACCTGAAATTTGCCCAATGCTCTCAAATGTCAATCCTATTTGTGACTACATATTTGTTTCTTCCTAAGATTATATATTTAAACTCAACCCTGTTCAAAATGTCTAATCCTATCACACACTTTATACTCTGCCTGATTTTGTAATGTCTCTATTGATATATGCTTTCCTACATATTTTCCCCACTTCATCATTGTGACTGACTCTTCACTTGTGCTGACATTTACATTCACTCTCTAATCGAAATCCTATTGCTAAGAAACTTTTGTTCCAAATCTTATACTCACCCTTCTTCCTAAACTTACTGACTATCTTCCTAATGCTACAGACTATCCCTTTTTGACTGGATGTTCTCTTCTACATTCAATCATCCAAGTAAACGTGGTGCGAGCTTCAGAGGAGGAGACTACCAACAGGCTATCTCATGCAACATCAAAGGGTTTATTGGGTGTCCAGAATGCTGGGGTTCAGAGCTCACCTGAATAGTGCAGATAGCCCTGAGAATAGCTGAAGTAGAGCTTATATACTTTCCCTGGAGAGAGAAGGGAGGGAATTGTTGATGTGTCAGGGCGAGTGGGCGGTTTGCATGCAACTGGGAGAGGGAGTACATTCTGCAATTTGGCAGCTGGGGATAGAACATTCTGGGAACAAGTTTTGCAAACATTTCTCAAGATTTCAACAGTGTTCTGTTAAGCATACAGAAAAACAAGATGTGACAAGTACCTATTTTATTAATATTTCATTCCCCACTTCTTCTTCTGGCTAATTTTAATCATAAAAATGATCATTGGAGGGTGTCACATTCAATGTCTGCTAGTGGGGTATTACCATAAGTTTAACTCCTCCAATTTGAGCCTGGAGAAAAGACATTACACGGTTGAGCAAACAGGGTTTTATAGTTAGCAATAATATGAGGATTATTATTGGACCGGCCAGGGTTGATAAAAACGTAGTTAACCGGGGGGACTGTGTGAACCAAGACTCAAGCCACCCTTTTGGGCCCTCTCTCACTTGTTGATGCTCTTCAAGGTGTCTTTTAAATTTACTCATAGATTTTATTATGACTCCAGTATAGTCAGCATTAAAACAACATTCTTCCCTCAATGCAGCACAAAGGCCCCCTTCTCTAATGAAGAGGAGGTCCAACCCTCAACTGTTCTGTAAAACAACTTCAGAGAGAGAGGTTAAAGTTTCATGCAAAGCCCTGAAGGAGGTTTCTAATATCTTTCTTTTGCTCTATTGCTGCTTCTAATTGGGTCATCTTTTGTGTCCCATGGACAATGCCACTGGTTCCTCTGCCCACCCGTGCAGCAACTCCTATTCCTAATAGGATGGCTAAAGTGAGGGATATATGTTCCCAGTGGAACCGGTTGTATGCCCCCCCTATTTGATCTTCAAATGAACCTGCGTCATGATAGAGCACTCTGGGAAACATCTGCACCATTACACAATTTATCACATATCTTGATCATTTCATGAAAACATAAACGATGTTTAAGTATATAGAATTATGCTGTTGTAGGCACTGACAAAGCAAGGCACCTAAGATAGCACTCAAGAGAGGGAAACAGTCCTATTTGGTTGAAACCGGATTCAGAGGGCATTGCTTCTATTGTAATCAATTAATCCCCTGAAACTCAAGTTTAGGTAGTTTCAGAATTTTGTACCCAACATATAAGGGATGGGGCTCAGAAGTTCACAGTCTTCAGAAGTTTAAAAAAGCAGTATTTGTTTCTGTTTTTCCTTCTGTTCTGGGCAAGTTAACTTTTCAAGGACACCTGGGAGGAGGAGAGCTTTTTCTTCCATTTCTTATTTTCCCCCTGCCAGCTGTTACCATGGAGCCCGGTTGGTAATTTCTTTATCTTAGAAATGTAGCCATCTCTGTGAAGCCCCAGCTGAAGGCCAGAGGACTTGTTCACATATTTTGTGAAAAACTAGTTAGGGGTTGTCTAGCTTAGAAGTACTGAGATTTTTAGCCAGTGGCCAAGTAGAACAGGGCAATACGAAAGAGAAAGTTTATCTACATTAAAGTCTTTATTGGGACTGTTTTGCTGAAAGTTCAAAACTCAGCCATGGTGAAGACTTCTGAAGAAGGTCATTTAAGACTTTTCTGTGGGCCTGGTACAGAGGGGGAAAGACGGGGAAGGTGGGGCTGAGAGCACCTCCGAGGATCTGCGAATGAGGGAAAAGAGAGATGTAAAAGAATAATGCGAAAGGGTATTGGGAATTTCCTAGCAGCAAACTTGAGCAGTAGATCAGGTAGAGCAGAGTGAAAGACGGGAGTGAGGATCCCAAAATCCTGTGAGGGACTTTAAATTTTAGTAACCTGTTTTCAGTGATGACAAAGCAACTTTAAAGGCCAATTATATTACATCTTGGATAAGGGTCTCAGGGCTCTCCTCAGCTCGTTTGAGCATTGGGTTAGCTGGTAAGAGGACCTGGTGGGACCCGGTGAGGGCACTGACAGGAGATGAGAGGAATGAGTCGGTGGAGCGGTACCTATGTACCTGCTACCTCAGCAAGGGGCCGATGGTCTGAGAACTGGTGGAGCTTTGGGTTTCTGATCTAGTAATTGGAGGGGAGAAATCAAGTTGCTGAGATGGGAGTGACATCAGAGGGTCTGGAGCAGAAGGCTGAGGATAATGATCTATTGGAGAAGCATAGTTCAGGATGTGAGTGAGGGAGGGAAAAGGCTTCCACATAGGGGAATTTCCTTTCACTCTTTTGAGCACTTGCAGAAGTTAAAAAGGTCACGCAAAATTTGAGGATCTAGAGACCCATCTGGGTGCCATAGTTTTTGGTTGTCTAATTGGTAATGTGGCCAATGCTGTGTACTGAATTTGATGAAGAATTGGGGTTTCATCAGGCAGCCCCTGTATGCACACATTTCCATGACATACAGAAAAAGTCGGCTTTTCCCCCACACAGCCATTACTCTTTGTGGCTTTGATAGTCTGCCAGGCAAACTTAGTAATCTAGACTAGCCAATCTGCATCTGGCTCGCGTGTCCCTACATCCATAATGTTTGTTTCCATTATCTATGGTACAGAAGGGATTTAATGGTATTTTAGTGGGATCCTCTTCATCAGGGATATCACAATAGGAAATACCTATAGCCAGCTAACAAATGTCTGGGTGGAGAGATGGCCACCAGGTCCCTAAGGGGGCTGTATGCGAGATAGACCATACTTCTTTTCCAGTAGGATTTGTGATCAGCCATCACTGCTTAATGGGCTGATGAGGGTTAGGACTACTTGTAGCCAAGGGGAGAGTATATAACCTTATTCACATTGCCAATACACAATTTGAAACTGTTACCAGTCTTTTTCAGTTTTCAGAAAGATTCTGTATAGGCAGAAGGCTTGAGATGAGAGGTATGGATCCAGGAAGTGATTCTGTTTACGTTTACCACTGTAGGTGTTATAATAGCACCTGGTATGGTCCTTTTCAGCGGGGTACCAGGGATGACACCTGATATCATCTTACATAGATGAAATCTCTTACTTGATATGGATGTGGAATCCCCTGGTTCCCAGTTGGGTAGGCAGTGGCCAGCTGTTTTCACAGGTATTACTGAGTTCTTTCAAGATCTTTAAGTCTGTCAAGCAAGGGGGTGTGGAAAGGATCTTTAGGTCTTACAGTTGGGCTTAGGTCCCCTACTGGAGGAGGGCCACCATAAAGAATTTCACATGTGGTAAGGTTACTCAAAGAAACAAAGGGATTTTTTCTTGCATGAAACATTGCATAAGGCAGGAGCATAGTCCAATCTTATGCTGGTCTCTAAGCTTAATTTCATTAAGGTCTCTTTAATGGTTCTATTCATTCTTTCTACTTGTCTTGAACTCTGTGGTCTATAAGCACAATTTAACTTCCAATTAATCCCCAGGTTCCTGGCTAACCCCTGACTTACCTGGGCCATGAACATCGGTCCATTGTCAGATCCTATTACCGGCTTAGCTTCCTCCAATGGTAGAGAGGCTTAGTCAGCAGCAGCGGAATCACTTAGAGTGTGTTGTGTGTTAGGGGACGAGGGCAGGGGATAAGGAGGGGGAGAAGAGTCCAGTAGAGTCAAATCTGTGACTCAGGGAGAACAGAGGGTGGAGGAGGAGGAGGTTGAGAGGGTTTGAGAGATCATGGGGGAAGGAGTAGGAGCAGAGGTAGGGGCAAGGAAAGGCTTCACCCATGGAGGAGGAGATTTGCAGAGGTCCTGCCAAGTTAAGATATATGGCTGTTGATCCGGATGGCTATGTGGCGCTGGCTGAAAGACAATGCCTCTGACTTTTTAAATTAGTGGGAAGTAGAAAGATCCGTCTAGGGGCCATACGACTCCAAAGATGGGCCATTCTGAGGCACAGAGATTCTGCCAGGTCCAGCGTTTTACTAAAAAAAGAAAGATTCTGAGCCCTTAAGCGGACTTTGGTCCAGTGATCAAGGGTCAGGGACAGAGGCATTGACGTGCTCTGTTCCATAATGAAAGTTCCACAAACAGTAAAAGCAAGGACACACGACACAGATAAGACAAGACCATAAAGACAGGCAATGAACGTCCAACACTGAGACCAGGAATGAGTAGCCGGCAAAACCCAATGGTATGGCAATAACGAATCTAAAAGAAAATATCACTGAGTCGAGAAGACTATTGTTCCTTGATTTCCCGAGTTCTCTGCGGGGTCCTCCAGAGAGGTGCCCTTTGTCTCTGTGACATGTCTCTCAGCCACCGTCGGAGAGAGCCCAGGCTCTTCATCGCCAGCAATTTTGCCAAGCCCTAACAAGAAACCTGAAACCAGAAAGAGGCGCCTTACTTGCTCCGAGAGGAGCCCGTTGGGGTCTCTCATCCGCCACTGCTGGAACTCAGTGGAACCTCAATATGTAAAGGTCAGGCGAGTGTCAGAGGAAGATACTACCAAGAGACTGTCTCATGCAACAGCAAAGGGTTTATTTGTGGTCCAGCATGCTGGAGCTCAGAGCTAAATTAAATAGAGCAGAGACCTCTGAGAACAGCTTAAGCAGAGCTTATATACTTTCCTTGGAGAGGGAAGAGAGGGAAGTTCAGTGATGGGTAAGGGCGAGTGGGCGGTTTGCATGACACCGAGTGAGGGAGTACATTCTGCAGTTCGGCTGTTGGGAACAGTACATTCTAGAACAAGATTAGCAAACATTTCTCAATATTTCAACAGTGTTTTGTTAAGCATACAGAAAAACAGGAAGTGACAAGTACCTATTTTATTAATTTTATTAACCTTTCACTACCGACTATGCCTTTTTGACTTGATGTTCCTTCTACATTAATTCATGCAACGTACAAGGTGCTATGCCATTGTATATCGATTTATCTGAGACAACTCTGCAGAACGTAATTCAACACCACGTATCACTATCAAGGGCCCAATGCCCTTCTGGGCTTCAAATCAGACTTAAATTTCTTTTTTCATACATATATTTCACCTATATATTCTTCTACACATAGCAAGTTCCCAATACGATCATTCATCCAGGAAAATGATTTCTAACCCAAATCGAGCATGTTTTTAACCATAACCGGACACTGTTCCCTCAATCTAACTTTACAGAAGAGCAGGGAAGGAGTTGATATTACAATACAGAAATGTAGAAAAACTTCCACCTGCTGAGAACCTCAAAGGTCCATGCAGAAATGATCCCTGGAGAAGATGTAGGAAGCAATAAAGGACCTGAGAGACCAAAAGTCATCTTCCATGGCAAATAACCCGGTCAGGATAAAAGGTTGTGTCTGAATCAGATTTTTTTTTAATGTAGAGATCATGGACCAAACCAAGCCTGTGTGGAGATCTATTCCTGGGTGCCTTTGGTTGATATACCATTCTAACTTGTGAAAATGTCACAGGAAGTAGGGGCGGCCTCAATTTCTTGGGACCCTTGGAAGCAACAGTTAGGACAAAGTGGCTGCCAAGACAGTGCCCTCATTCAGTTCAGGAAGGAAGTGACCTCACCTCACTTTCTTGGTGATGGAACTCTCTGAACGTGGGATCCAGGAAGCCAGGCACACAGAGCCAGTCCCAGTCCCAGTCCCAGTGGTCTCACTTGTTTGGATTTACCAAGGACAGGGTCAGTATTTTTTGGTACCTACAGATGTGAGGAAGGCCAAATGCCAGGAAAGCTCGGATGCAGGGCTTTTAATGAGAAAGCAGGTAGTAGCTCACCGTTGGCTCCTAAGAAGTTCACAGAGTTGGTTAAGGAGACAAGATCTGAGACAGGAAAGGCCATTTTGGGGGAACATATTATGGCCCACAAGTCAGAGGACACTCTGGATAGTCACAGACCTACTTAGGGGAAGGAGGTGCCTTTGTGGGTGTGGTTGTGGGTTTGTGGTTTTGTCTCATTTTCTGAGAATAGGTAGGACAGTCGGTTTGTTTCATTTGAAGTGGACTGTTTCTAGTAAGTCTTTTCACAGGGCGAGTGTTTCTATGTCTGTGTATTCCACTGTTTCCGTGGTTGTAGACATTAGAAAAGAGAATCCATCAATGGATGTGTTGTGTCTAGTAGAAATCTTCTCAGCATTCATATTGCCCCGTTTATGAATGGACTGTAGCTTGCCTTATCGATGAGCAACACCTGCTACCTTCCTAAGTTTCTATTTTCGTCCTGAATTCCGGCCAATCTCAAGAATAGGCCCATGGTTTTGTGTCCAAGATATGTACCACCTCCAAGCTCTGTGACATGGCCATGTACTGGATAGCTGTAGGGGATGGCGAGCATCTCAGAAAACTCAGATATCAGTGTGACCAGAAAAGTCTCAGAGGAGAAACCCTGCTTTTGGCCTTTTGCTTACCTATTGTTCTGTTGCCCTGAATGTCAGGAAGGTCTTTGCCTCAGGCCACCCCTTTGTGAAGCCTGAAGAAAACAGTTTTCAAATGGAGATGAATGGGCATACCTGTGGCACATTCCTTAATTGCTTTGGAAAGGGATGTGTCTGAATCAGGCCCTTGGCCCTGTGTGTGGCTGTGGCTTAGATTCTCAGCACCTGATGGATCTAAAGAAAGTTACCATGTGTGCATCCAAAAGAAAATTCGCCAAAAGAGCAATTATTGGGATGGAGTCTCTCGACTTCCTCTGTAAGGTTCCTGACTTCCATCAAGTGAGAATGGGATCCTTTGGGTCAAAAGAGTTCTACAAAACCTGCAGAGGCTAGCCCATTGTGCTTGGGTTTTCTCATGACTAAAATTCACATAAAGAATCTAAACCCCACAGACAGTAGTCCTCAAATTGGAGAGTTATTAACGGCAGGCCTATTTGATCACTTTTGGTTCACAGGATGGGTGTCCAGGCCACCTTGACTTTAGGCAAATGAGGGGCAAAGGAGCTTATTTGGGACACTGTCTTGGTCTGCACCCCTCATGGAAACCTCCAGCCAGATTATGATGAGTGTCTATATGAAAGAAGATGAGGGCCATATGGGAGGGTTCTTGTTTTAATTGTGGTAATTTGTGGGGTAGTTGGAAGAGATGACTGGGTCCACCAGGGCTTGAACTCTGGTGTGATTCTCCTTAGAGACTGAGTTCTGGAACTGACCTCAGAGAAGTATTGCCATGAATAGTGTTGGGATTTTAGGAGACCACGCATGAGAATCGGTTTTGGAAACTGAGATCTAGGCCCAGGATGGCTTTCCACAGAGCTCAGGGATTCTGAGCCAGGATATCACATGATT
Organism: Callospermophilus lateralis; assembly: GCF_048772815.1. Classification (NCBI taxonomy): domain Eukaryota; kingdom Metazoa; phylum Chordata; class Mammalia; order Rodentia; family Sciuridae; genus Callospermophilus; species Callospermophilus lateralis. The sequence goes on along the minus strand of NW_027518198.1, from coordinate 255,114 downwards.
TAATTCTTAAAGACTTGGTAGCCATAGTTGAGAGTCCAAACACACATGGACCTCACATTGTATACCTCAATGGGCCTGGATTCATGTGTCCTTTTGGCCACTCTTTGGGAAGGCTTGCCTGTGAGTGTTCTCCAGAGCTTTCATTGAAATGAGCTTCCTCACCATTTAATGGTTCCTGAATTAAATGAAACCCACAGTGCCTCCAACTTCATCCTTGAAAAATGACTAGATTAATACCATGAAATTTTTGAAATCCCCATGACCAGGTGGCACTGGATAACCTTAAGATATCCTGTTGCTGATCATGAGTATAACAAACAGTGCCTTGATTGACTGAGTTTCGTGAAAATGGTGTAGAACAGAGATGCCAGTAAGTTGGAGCCTGCTGGGTAGTGGGCGTAGAGTAGTGGACTATAGGTGTGTAAATAAATATTTTTGGTAGGACCACCTGGATCTTCCATTGGCTTCCAAATCTTGCGACTGACATGGTGCAGGCAGCAGACCTTTATATGTAAAGGCATCTTGTTATATGTAGAGGTTTCAGGGCAATGTTCAGAATCAGGTTGCTATAGTCAAGGGGAAAGCTATGTGGGATAGAAGCCTGGTTCGTACATTCTCTTGCCGACCCTGACCAACCACACATGACAGAACTCCCTCCAGCATTGTGTCCCAGTTTAACATATTGTATTTCATGAAGCAAATACCAAATTCCCAGTGCAGCAGTAAGAAACACCCTGAAAAGTGGAGGATGACCAAATGGCTTCACAGACCACACGGGAAGACACTTAGCTCCCAGTAGCAACAGTATACCTACAAAGGGAGATTTCAGACCTGCTGCCTCATGTTCATTACAAAATAAAGAACCATGTCCTCCAGGTCACATAGATGCAGACCCAGATTTTTGGTGTCACTACAAACGAAGCTAAATCTCCTGACAATTACATATATTTCTTTTTCTTTTTTTAATTGATTTTTATTGTAGGTTGTTCAAAACAGTACATACTTCTTGATATATCAAATTTCACACTTTGATTCAAGTGGGATATGAGCTCCCATTTTTACTCCATATACAGATTGCAGAATCACATCAGTTGCAGAACCATTGATTTACATATTGCCATACATATATTTCTTGTGCCTAACCTCAGAGGAAGTTTCTCAATAAGTCTTTAGGTCAGCACAGCTCCATGTTTCTGGAGTGTTTACCCTCTCCCATACTTTTGTAAACTGTTTTACCACCTCCAGTGTTGTGAACTCCTGAGCATTTCTCATTCCACATATGTATTCACAGGTTTTCTAACTCCTCTCCTCTAATTGTGTCTTACTTTTAGCGATGGTTATGTCAAGGTATTGTTCTGGATAAGAGAGGGAAGATTTTTGTGTATCACATGTTTGCATACACATTAGATCCATTTTCCTATTTTCCATTTGAAATACTGAATCCCTGACACTAACCCATACCCTACTAGACTCTGACTACTAATCCTAATATCATGGAGAAAAAAAAACCTAACTGAATAGAAGTACAGTCCTTTTATAGGAAGCATGGTGTATATTTGTATTTGTCTTCCTCTTTATCAAGAGTATGTGTTTTAAATTTAGTAAACTTTTCATTTTAATATTTCTCCATGATTTTTTAAAGTTATCACATATGTAAATTCCTGTCTCCCTTTCTCTGTATCCTATTCAGCACATGTAATTTTTTTATGCATATACAATATCCTACCTGGTATCACACGTACATTCTTGTAAGATCACTGACTTTGGAATATAAAAATTGTGAGAAGAGATGACTCTCCCTAAATAATGATGGAACTGAAAATTCCACCTATGGGTGAGCTTCCTAGTGAAAAACACTATACATAAATCCATGTTCAGTAAAATGAATATTTTTGGATTTGTGAATGAATTATATTTCATGATGAATATCGATTGGCATATATATTGCTAAATATTAATGTGTGTGTGTGTGTGCATGTGTGTGTGTGTGTGGGCGTGTGTGTGTGTGTATATTCTACGGATTTTAAAAAAATATGAAAAATATGTGTCTTATTATACACTCCCTAAATTCATTCATATTCATTTATGTTCATTTAAATTCAAATTTTCACAAGATTATTCTCAGTAATATTCATACACCTGAAATATATTTTGGTTTCCTACTACTGAAAACTAAGTTCAGTGGATGGTGCTTAAAAATCCTAATATTTCTACAGTAACTGACCCAGTTTAACATCAATGCAAGTAGATTGCTATGGGACATGATGTGTAATTTGAAGTTCATTTTTACTCAACACTGGTACATTACTATTTCTTCAGTTTATGGACATCATAGGATGTATTTTTTCATCCACAACTTCACAAATTTTTTTGGCATTTGGTTCACTTTCAATTACTTACTACTTCAGAGCACATGTATTCCTCCATGTTTCTTTACTGGTCTTTTCACTAGACTTCTTTCTAAACACATTATTTTCGATTCCATAATCATTTTTGAAGCAAAACTCACTCTTCACGATAAACCGTAACCCTAATAATACCATTGCATATATAACTCGTTGGAATGATGGTATATATATCAATATAAGATTTCCAATATATTTTCAGATGCAAACTCAATCCATTATTTTGTTGGATCCAGTTACATACTTTATTCACAATATGGTCTATTCTGCATCATCTCAATAATCATCAACACAAGGTACACCTATTTGTATCCCCAGTACTAATTTATAAGTTTCCAGAATATTACTCCCCTTTATGGTGGAAGAAATACTTATGTCACCTGATCTACATATACATTTTACCACAGTAGTATTCTGGACACAAAATGCAAAGGTCACACATATGATTGTACCAAAGCCTAAATAGAAAGTGACCATAGATTACTAAAAGCATCTATGTCCAGGGTGCCTACTGCTCTCAAATGTCAATCCTATTGGTTACTACATATTTGTTTCTTCCTAAGATTATATATTTAACCTCAAGCCTGTTGAAAATATCTAATCCTATCACTCACTTTATACTTTTCCTGATTTCCTAATGCCCCTATTGATATCTGCTTTCCTACATATTTTTCCCAGTTCATCATTGTGACTGTCTCTTCACATGTGCTGATATTTACATTCACCCTCTAACTGAAAACCAATTGCTAAAGAACTTTTGGTCCAACTCCGAGACTCACTCTTCTTCCTAAACCTACTGACTATCTTTCTAATCCTACAGACTATCCCTTTTTGACTGGATGTTCTCTTCTACTTTCAATCATCCGAGGTATAGGGTCCTATGCCATTGTATATCGATTTATCTGAGACCTCGGTGCAGAACATAATTCAATCTAAGTATACCAATCAAGGGCCCAATGCCTTTCTGGGCTTCAAATCTTTCCTAGATCTCTGATCTCATACATATATTTCACATTTATATTCTTATAAATATCACAGGTTCCCAATACCATAATTCATCCAGCAGAATGACTCCTAACCCAAATCGAACATGCTATTAACACTAACCATACACTGTTCCCTCAATCTCACTTTACAGAAGAGCAGGGACAGAGTTGGTCTTAAAATCCAGGAAGGTAGGGTATCATCCACCAGCTGAGAACCTCAAAAGTCCCTGCAGAAATAATCCCTTGAGTCGGTGTAGGCAGGTATGAAGGATCTGAGAGAGCAAAAGTCATCTTCCATGGCAAACAACCTGGTCAGGTTGAAGGGATGTGTCTGAATTAGCCTCTCTCTTCCTAATGTAGAGAAGATGGACCAAACCATGGCTGTGTGGAGAGCTGTTCCCCGGTGCCTATGGTTGATATACCATCCTAACTTATGAAGGAGTCACAGCAAGTAGAGGCAGACTCCATCTTTTGGGAACCTTGGAAGAAACTGTTAAAACAAAGTGATTTCCAAGGCAGTGACTTCATTCAGTTCTTGAAGGAAGTGACCTCACCTTACATTATTGGTGATGAAAGTCTGTGATCTTGGGATCCAGGAAACCAGGCACACAGAGTCAAACCCACTCCATGTCCCAGTGGGCTCACTTGTTTGGATTTAACAAGACAGAGTCACTCTTTCTTGGTACCTACTGATGTGAGGACATCAAAATACCTGGAAACTATGAAGACTGGCCTTTCCAGAGAAAGCAGGTAGTTTCTCACCACGGGCTCCTGACAACTTCACAGAGTTTGCTAAAGAGACCAGATCAGAGACAGGACACGCCACTTTTGGGGAACATAGTATGGCCCACAAGTCAGAGGACACTCCGGATAGACACAGACCTACTTGGGGGAAAGAGGTGCCTTTTTGGGTGTGAGTGTGAGTTTGTGGTTTTGTCTCATGTTCTGAGAATAGTTAGGAAAGCTGGTTTGTTTGTTTTGGAGTGGACTGTTTCTAGTAAGTCCTTTGACAACGTGAGTGTTTCTGTGTCTATATATCATACTGTGTCCGTGATTGTAGACAGTAGAAAAGAGAATGCATCAATGGATGTGTCCTGTCTACGAGAAAGCTTCAAAGCATTCATCCTGAGCAATTTATGAATGGACTGCAGCTTGCCGTATGGATGGGCAACTCCTGGTATCTTTCTAAATTCCTGTTTTCTTCCTGAATTCTGGACACTCTCCAGAATACGCTCATGATTTTGTGTCCAAGATATGTACCACCTCAATCTCTGTGACATGGCCATGTACTGGATAGCTGATGGGAATGGTGAGTATCTCAGAAAACTCAGATATCACTATGCCCAAGAAAGTCTCAGTGGAGAAACCCTGCTTTGGGCCTTTTGCTTACCTATTCTGTTGCCCTGAATGTCAGGAAGGTCTTTGCCTCAGGCCACACTTTGTGAAGCCTGAAGAAAATAGTTTTCAAATGGAATTGAATGGTCATTACCTGTGCCTCTTCGGTTAATTGCTTTGGAAATGGATGTGTCTGAATCAGCCTCTTGGCCCTATGTGAGGCTGTGGCTTAGATTCACAGCACATGATGGGTCTAAAGAAAAATCCCATGTGTGCATCCAAAACCAAAATGGACAAAAGAACTGTCATGGTGGATTGAGTCTCTCGCCTTCCTCTGTAAGGTTCCTGACCTCCATTAAGTGAGAATAGGGATCATTTGGGTCAAGTGAATTCTTTAAAGTTCTGCAGAGGCTATCCCATAGGTTCGTGGGTTTTCTCATGACTCCAATTCACATCTATGTTTACAGAAGAGCAGGGACAGTGTTGGTCTTACAATACAGGAATGCAGTGGATCTTCCATCTGTTGAGAACCTCAAAGCTCCATGCAGAAATGATCTCTGGAGAAGATGTAGGCAGCTATGTAAGACCTGAGAGAGCAAAAATCATCTTCCATGGCAAACAACCTGGTCAGGATTAAGGGTTGAGTCAGAATGAGCCTATCTCTTCTTAATGTAGAGAAGATGGACCAAACCCGGCCTGTGTGGAGAGCTGTTCCCTTTTGCCTACGGGTGATATACCATTCTCACTTGTGAAAGTGTCACAGGAAGTAGGGGCAGCCCTCATCTCATGGGACCGTTGGAAACAATTGTTATGACAAAGTGGTTGCCAAGGCAGTGATCTCATTCAGTTCCTGAAGGACGTGATCTCATCTCACTTCCATGGTGATGGAACTCTCTGAACTTGGGATACAGAAAGCCAGGCACCCAGAGCCAGTCTCAGTTCTATTCCCAGTGGTCTCACTTTTTTGGATTTACAAAGGACAGAGTCAGTCTTTCTTGATACCTACTGATGTGAGGATGGCCAAATGTCAGGAAAGCTCGGAAGAGGGGCTCTTCCTGAGAAAGCAGATAGTGGCTCACTCCTGGCTTCTAACAACTTCACATTGTTGGCCAAGAAGACCAGATCTGAGACAGGTCAGGCCATTTCGGAGGATCATAGTATGGCCCATCAGTCAGAGCACACTCCGGAGAGTCACAGACCTATTTGGGAGAAGGAGGTGCCATTGCGGGTGTGGGTTTGTGGTTTTGTCTCATGTTCTGAGAATAGTTAGAAAAGGCGGTTTGTTTGGTTTGGAGTGAACTGTTTCTAGTAAGTCGTTTGACAATGCAAGTGTTTCTATGTCTGTGTATCCCACTGTGTCCGTGCTTGTAGACATTAGAAAAGAGAATGCATCAATGGATGTGTCCTGTCTCATAGAAAGCTTCCCAGCATTCATCCAGCACAATTTATGAATTGAATGCGGCTTGCCTTATTGATGGGCGATACCTGCTACCTTCCTAAGTTGCTGTTTTCTTCCTGAATTATGGCCAATCTCCAGAATAGGCTCATGGTTTTGTGTCCAAGATATGTACTACCTCCAAGCTCTGTGACATGGCCATGTACTGGATAGCTGAATGGAATGGCGAGCATCTCAGAAAACTCAGATATCAGTGTGACCAGTAAAGTCTCAGTGGAGAATCCCTGCTTTGGGCCATTTGCTTACCTATTGTTCTGTTGCCCTGAGAGTCAGGAAGGTCTTTGTCTCAGGCCAACCCTTTGTGAATCCTGAAGGAAAGATTTTTCAAATGGAAATGAATATGCTTTACCTTTGGCTCTTTCCTTAATTGATTTGGAAAGAGATGTGTGTGAATCAGCCTCTTGGCCCAGTGTGATTCTTTGACTTAGATTCTCAGTACCTGATGGATCTAAAGAAAGATCCCATGGGTGCATAAAATCCAAAATGGCAAAAAGAGCAGTCATTGTTGATGAAGTATTTTGCCTTCCTCTGTAAGGTTCCTGAATTCCATCAAGTGAGAATAGGGATCTTTTGGGTCAAATGAGTTCTTCAAAACTATTCAGAGGCTATCCAATAGGTGCTTGAGTTTTCTCATCTTTCCAATTCACATAAAGAATCTGTACCCGACACTCATTAGGACTCAAATTGGAGAAGCAGAGCAGTATTAAGGGCAGGCCTATTTGATCACTCCTGGTACACAGGAAGGGTGTACAGGCCACTGGGAATTTAGGCAAATGAGGGGCAACAGAGCTTATTTTGGACACTGTCTTGGGCTACGCTAATGCTATCAAATGTCAATCCTATTGTTGACTTCATATTTGTTTTATCCTAAGCTCATATATTCATCCTCAACCCTGTTGAAAATATCTAATCCCATCACTCACTTTATTCTTTTCCTGATTTCCTAATGTCTCTATTGATATCTGCTTTCCTACATATTTTGCCCTGTGCATCATTGTGACTGACTCTTCACTTGTGTTGACGTTTACATTGACTCTCTAACCAAAACCCTATTGCTAAAGAACTTTTGTTCCAAATCCTATACTCACTTTTCTTCCTAAACTTACCGACTATCTTTCTAATCCAACTGACTATAACTTTTTGAATGGATGTTCTCTTCTACATTCAATGATCCAAGTACAGTTCAGGTTTCTATTCAACCGGGTGAGGGAGTAGATTCTGCAGTTTGGCAATTGGGGACAGCACATTCTGGCAACAAGATTAGCAAAGAGTTCTCAAGATTTCAACAGTGTTTCGTTAAGTGTACAGAAAAACAGGAAGTGACAAGTACATATTTTATTAACCTTTCATTCCCCACTTCTTTTTCTGGCTACTTTTAATCATAAAAGTGATCTTTGTGGGGTGTCACATTCTATGTCTGCTAGTGGGGTATTACCATAATTTTAATTTGTCCAATTTGAGCTTGGAGAAAAGAAATTACATGGTTGAGGAAACAGGGTTTTATAGTTAGTAATACTATGAGGATTATTATTGGACCGGCCAGGGTTGATAAAAACGTAATTAACCAGGGGGACTGTGTAAAAAAAGACTCAAACTACCCTTTTTGTGCCTCTCTCTCTCGTTGTTGCTCTTCAAGGCATCTTTTTAATTTACTCATAGATTTTTTTACAACTCCAGTATTGTCGACATAAAAACAACATTCTTCCCTCAAAGAAGCACAAAGGCCCCCCTCTGTCATGAAAAGGAGGTCCAACCCTCGACTGTTCTGTAAAACAACTTCAGAGAGAGAGGTTAAAGATTCCTGCAAAGCTGTGATGGAGGTTTCTAAAATCTTTAAGTTTTGATCTATTGCTGCTTCTAATTGGGTCACTTGTTGTGTCCCATGGACCAGAGCAGTGGTTCTTGTGCCCAACCCTGCAGCAACTCCTATTCGTAATAGAATGGCTAAGGTGAGGGACATATGTTCCCAGTGGAACCGGGTTGTATGTCCCCCTCTTTGATCTTCAGATGAACCTGCGTCATGATAGAGCACTCTGGGAAACATCTGCACCATTTCACAATTAATCACATCTGTTGACCATTTCATGAAAACATAAACAATGTTTAAGTATATAGAATTATACTGTTGTAGGGACGGACAAGGCAAGGCACCTAAGATAGCACCAAAGACATGGAAACAGTCTTTTTTGGTTTCAACCAGATTCAGAGGGCATTGCTTCTGTTGTAATCAATTAATCCCCTGAAACCCAAGTTACGTAGTTTCAGAATTTTGTACCCAACACGTAAGGGAAGGGGCTCAGAAGTTCACAGTCTGCAGAAGTTCACAAAAAGCAGTTTTTGTTTCTGTTTTTTCCTCAGTTTGGGCAAGTTAACTTTTCAAGGACACCTGGGTGGAGGTGTCTTCCCTTTCTTTTTTTCCCCCTTCCAGCTGTTTCCATACAGCCCGGTTTGTAACTTCTTTATCTTAGAAATGTAGCCATCTCTGTGAAGCCCCAGCTCAAGGCCAGAGGACTTTTTTCCAAATATTTTGTGAAAAACTAGTAAGGGTGTGTCTAGATCAGGAGTGCTGAATTTTTTAGCCAGTTGCCAAGGAGACCAGGGCAACACAAAAATAGGAAGTTTATCTACAGTGAACTCTTTTATCGGGACTCTTTTGCTGAAAGTCCTAAATCAGCCATGGTGAAGACTTCTGGAGAAGGTCAGTTAAGACTTTTCTGTGGGCCTGGTACAGAGGGGGAAAATTTGGAAGGCAGGGATAAGAGCAGCTCTGTGGATCTGAGAATGAGGAAGGAGAGATGTAAAAGAATATTGGGAGAGGGCTTTGGGATCTTAATAGCAACAAAAACTTGAGCAGTAGAACAGATAGAACAGAGGGGGAGACGGCAGTGAGATTCCAAAAAGCCTGTGAGGGACTTTAAATTCTTAGTAACCTGTTTTTAGTGATGACAAAGCAACATTAAAGGCCATTTTCATTACATCTTGTATTAGGGTCTGAGGATTCTTCTCAGCGGGTTTGAGCTTTGCATTAGGTGGTAAGAGGACTGGGTGGGACCCGGTGCGGGCACTGACAGGAGAGGAGAGGAGTGAGTGAATGGAGTGGTACCTCAGTACATGCAACCTCAGCAAGGGAGCAATGGTCTGAGAACCAGTCGAGATTTGGGTTTTTGATCTAGATATTGGAGGGGAGAAATCAAGTTGCTGAGGTGGGAGTGACAGCAGAGAGTCTAGAGCACAAGGCTGAGGGTGAGCATCTATTGGAGAAGCATAGTTCAGGATGTGAGCAAAGGAGAGAGAAGGCCTCCACATAGCGGAATCTCCTTTTACCCTTTTGTGCACTTGCAGAAGTTAAAAAGGTCACACAGAATTTGAGGATCTAGAGACCCCTCTGGTGGCCATCGGTTTTGATTATCTAATTCGTAATATGGCCAATGCTGTGTACAGAATTTGATGAGGAGTTTGGGTTCCATCTGACAGTCCCTGTATGCTCACATCCCCATGACTTACAATAGAAGTCTGCTCTCCCCCCCCACAGCCGTGACTGTTTGTGGCATTGATAGTCTGCCGGGCAAACATAGTAATCTAGGCTAGCCAACCTGCATCTGGCTCACGTGTCCCTACATCTATAATGTTTGTTTCCATTATCTATGGTACGGAAAGGATTTAATGGAATTTTAGTGGGATCCTGTTAATCAGGGATATCCCAATAGGAAAGACCTATAGCCAGCTGACAAATGACTGGGTGGAGAGATGGCCACCAGGTTCGTAAGCTGGCTGTATTCGAGATAGGCCATACTTCGTGTCCAGTAGGATTTGTGATCAGCCATCGCAGCTTAAGGGGCTGATGAGGGTTAAGACTACTGGTCGTCAAGGGGAGAATAAATATCTTCCAGGATCTTCTTTACAACCATTTGCAATGTTTCTTTTTTCTTCTTTTTTATTTCTTTTTTTTTTTGTGTGTGTGGGGAAGGCTTCAATACATCCTGAAAATGTATGTTCAAAGACTAGGAGTTATTTAAGTCCATACCTTACTGGCTTAATTTCAGTAAAGTCCACTTCCCAGAAATGTCCTCGTCTGGTTCCTCATAGGTGCTTTCCTGCAGGAAGCTTGGAAGTGTAAGCTTTAACCAATTAATGGACCTGACAGGCTTTTGTTACCGATTCAGTTATTTCCTTTTGCTGTGAGTAGGTTAGTGGAAAACTGTGTTCTTGATCCTTCACGAATGAATGCAGTTTCTTTGAACAAAGGTGAGTGAGTTGATGAACATTTGCTACTGACATAGTTAGAGCCATGATTATAGGAGTAGTTACTGAAGGATTAAAAAATTCCACTTGGGGGCCTTCAGGGTTAAAAGTTATTTTGGCCCAGAGCTTGGTGAGCAGAACTCTGCCTATCAATGTGGCCAGGGATTACTAGGAAGGAGTGATGGATTTTTCCTTTTCCCTGGTCCATGGTCCTCGTAGTTGTCAAAGCCTGATATTTACTTCTGTTAGACTCTTGAATTAGAGACCTTTTATTCGGTAGAGGGCCCAATGGGCCTTACGGGCTGAGTATATTCCCCCTGCATCTACTTCAAAGTTTATTGTGTTCCCCTCCACTTCAAAAGTTACCTTGAGGTCAGGGAGAGGATCTGAGCCCGGACTTTCTTAGTATTACTCCAGAGTCAGAATATCTGGCTGGCATGGCTGTCTCTTTCTAGGGCACTCTTTGGCCCAGTGTCCTTTTTCTTTAGAGTAGGCACATTGATCTGAGGCCAGGGGTGGCCTCTAGTGTGTGCCCAGGTATCCCTTCCTGTCTCTCTGTTTCTTAGTTTCTGGCCTATTTGTTGTTGTGACCAGGACCTTAGTCAATGCCTTAGTCTGTCTTTTGTTTCTTTTATCCTCACTCAGCTCCCTTCTCTTCCTCAGTTTCTTTCTTAAAGTATACCTTCTCGGGTTCTCTGACTAAATCCCTCAAAGTCATATCTTGTAATCCATCTAAGCATTGTAACTTTCTTTTAATATCCAGGGCAGCTTTCCCAATAAAGGCCATTGTGACAGATGCCTTTTGATCCTCTGCCTGAGGATCGAAAGGAGTATGTCTCTTATATACCTACATAATTATCTCTAGGAACATAGAGGGAGATTCATCAGGCCCTTAAATAATCTCTCTTACCTTGGCCAAATTAGTTGGTCACCTAGCGGCCACTAAGATACCCACTATTAGAGCCCGGCGATAAGTGGACAGATGCTCCCTACCTTCAAAGGTGTTGGGGTCCCAGTTGGGTCATTTCAAGAGAAAGCCGGCTTTGAATATATTGGGAAGTTTTGTCGGTCACGCATTTGGTCCGAGGATACTTTTTTCTAGCATCCAGGAGGATTCTCTTTTGTTCCTCTGTCATGAAGAGAGTCCCTAGGAGTTGTTGGCAGTCATCTCAAGTAGGTTGGTGTGAAAACATCAATGACTTCACCAGACCTGAGAGCCAGGTTGGGTCCTCGGTAAAAGGAGGATTGTTATTTTTCCATTTATATAGGTCTGAAGAGGAGAAGGCCAATACTGGTAGGCTTGCATTTTTTCCCTATGGCCATCGTCAATCATTGGTCCTTAGGGATGGAGGGAAGCAACACGGGAGTTCCAGGGTTTTCAATCATTTGCCACCAGCGAGTTCCTTTAGCAACTCCAGCTTACTCCAGGGGAGGAGGGGCTGTGTGTGACGCAGGGGAGTTATCTGGAGGGCCCTGGGCTGGCTTAGCTTCCTCCAATTGCGGAGAGGCTGAGTCAGCAGCTGGAGAATCACTTAGAGGGTGTTGGGGGTTGTGGGACAAGGGTAGAAGATAAGGAGGGGAACGAGAGTCCAGTAGAGTCAAATCTTGTGACTCAGGGAGAACAGAGGGTGGAGGAGGAGGAGGAGCAGAGGGGTTGAGAGATCGTGGGGGAAGGAGTAGGAACGGGGACACAGCAAGGAAAGGCTTCACCCACGGAGGAGGAGATTTGCAGAGGTCCTGCCAAGTTAAGGTATATTCCTGTTTATCAGTATGGCTATGTGGCCCTGGCTGTAAGACAATATCTCTGTCTTTTTAAATTAGTGGGAAGTAGAAAGATCCTTCTAGGGGCCATCCGAATCCAAAGGTGGGCCATTCTGTGGCACACAGAGTCTGCCAGGTCCAGCGTTTTACTAAAAAAGAAACATTCTGAGCCCTTAAGCGGACTTTGGTCCATAGATCAAGGGTCAGGGACAGAGGCATTGAAGTGATCTGTCCCATAATGAAAGATACACAAACAGTAAAAGCAACGACACAGGACACAGACAAGAGAAAACAATAAAGACAGGCAATGGACGTCCAACACTGAGACCAAGACTGAGCAGGTGGCAAAACCCGATGGGCTGGCAATACCGAATCTGAAACAAAGTATCACTGAGTCGAGGAGACTATTATTCCTCGATTCCGGAGTCCTCTGTGGCGTCCCCCAGGGACTTGGCTTGTGGCTCTGTGACACGTCTGCCAGCCACCATCAAAGAGAGCTCACACACTTCATCGACAGCCATTTTGCCAAGCCCTAACCTGAAACCTGAAACCAGAAAGAGGTGCCTTACTTACCCTGAGAGTAGCCCATTGGGGTCTCTCGTTCACCACTGCTGGATTTCGGTGGAACCTCCATATATAAATATCGGAAGAGCATTGGGGGAAGAGACCACCAAGAGACTCTCTCATGCAAAAACAAAGGGTTTATTGGGGGTCCAGCATGCTGGGGCTCAGAGCTCATTTGAATAGAGCAGAGAACCCTGAGAACAGCTTAAGCAGAGCTTATATACTTTCCTTGAAGAGGGCAGGGAGGAAAGTTTATTGATGGGCCTGGGCGGGTGAGCAGTTTGCGTGCAACTGGGTGAGGGAGTACATTCTGAAGTTTGGCAGTTGGGGACAGCACATTCTGGGAAAAAGATTAGAAATCACTTCTCAAGATTTCAACAGTGTTTTATTAAGCATACAGAAAAACAGGAAGTGACAAGAATCTATTTTATTAACATTTCACTACCAACTATACTTTGCCAGATTTCCTAAAGTCTCTATTGATATCTGCATTCCTACATATTTTCCCCAGTTCATCATTGTGATTAATTCTTCACATGTGCTGACATTTACATTCACTCAATACCCGAAACCCTATAGCTAAAGAACTTTTGGTCCAAATCCTATACTCACTCTCCTTTATAAACATACCGACTATCTTCCTAATACTACTGACTATCCATTTTGACTGGAAGTTCTCTTTGAAAATCAATCATCCAAGTTACAAGGTCCTATGCTTAATACCCAATCAAGGGCCCAATGCCCTTCTGGGCTTCAAATCTTACCTAGATTTTTGTTTTCAGATTCATATATTTTACCTATATATTCTTGAAAATATCGCAGGTTCCCAATACCATTATTCATCCAGCAGAATGATTTCTATTCCAAATCAAACCTGTTATTAACCGTAACCATACACTGTTCCCTCAATCTAACTTTAGAGAAGAGCAAGGACAGAGTTGGTCTTAAAATACAGGAATTTAGGGGATCTTCCAACTGCTGAGAAACTCAAAGGTCTATGCGCAAATGATCCCTAGAGAAGTTGTAGGCACCTATGAAGGAACTGAGAGAGCAAAAGTCATCTTTCATTGCAAACAACCTGGTCAGCATGAAGGGATGTGTCTGAATCAGCCTCTCTCTTCTTTATGTAGAGAAGAAGGACCAAACGAGGCCTCTGTGGAGAGCTGTTCCCGGTTACCAATGTTTGATATACCATTCTAACTTGTGAAAGTGTCAAAGGAATTAGGGACAGCCTCCATTTCATGGGACCTTTGGAAGCAAATGTTAGGACAACGTGCTTGCCAAGGCATTGACCTCATTCAGTTCCTGAAGGAAGTGACCTCACCTCACATTCTTGGTGATGGAACTCTCTGAACGTGGGATCCAGGCATCCAGGCACACAAATCTAGTCCCAGGCCCAGTCCCAGTGGTCTCACTTCTTTTGATTTACCAAAGACAGAGTCAGTCTTTCTTGGTATCTACTGATGTGAGGATGGCCAAATGCCAGGAAAGCTCTGAAGAGTGGCCTTTCCTGAGTAAGCAGGAAGTGGCTCACCATTGTCTCCTGACAACTTCACAGAGTTGGCCAAGGAAACCAGATCTGAGACAGAACAGGCCATTTGATGGGAACATAGTACGGCCCACCAGTCAGAGGTCACACCCGATAGTCAGAGACCTACTTTGGGAAAGGAGGTGAATTTGTGGGTGTGAGTGTGTGTTTGTGATTTTGTCTCATGTTCTGAGAATAGGTAGGAAAGGCAGTTTGTTTGGTTTGGAGTGGACGATTTCTAACAAGTGATTTGACAAGGCGAGTGTTTTTATGTCTGTGTATCCCACTGTGTCCATGGTTGTAGATATTAGAAAAGAGAATGCATCAAAGGATGTGTCCAGGCTAGTAGAAAGCTTACCAGAATTCTTTCTGCCCAATGTATGAAAGGAATGTGGCTTGCCTTATGGATGGGTAACACCTGCTATCTTCCTAAGTTCCTGTTTTCTTCCTGAATTCTGGCCACTCTCCAGAATAGGCTCATGATTTTGTGACCAAGTTATGTACCACCTCCAAGCTCTGTGACATGGCCATGTACTGGATAGCTGAAGGGAATGGCGAGCGTCTCAGAAAATTCAGATATCAGTGTGACCAGGAAAGTCTCAGTGGAGAAACACTGCTTTGGGCCGTTTGCTAACCTAATGTTCTGTTGCCCTGAATGTCAGGAAGGTCTTTGCCTCATGCCACCCCTTTGTGAAGCCTGAAGAAAACAGTTTTCAAATGGAAATGAATATGGATCACCTGTGGCTCTTTGCTTAATTGCTTTGAAAAGGGATGTGTCTGAATCAGCCTCTTGGCCCTGTGTGAGGTTGTGGCTTAGATACTCAGCATGTGGTGGATGTAAAGAAAGATCCCATGTGTGCATCCAAAACCAAAATGGCCAAAAATCAGTCCTTGTGGATGAAGTCTGTCGCCTTCCTCTTTAAAGTTCTTGAACTCCATCAAGTGAGAATAGGGATCCTTTGGGTCAAATGGGTTCTTCAAAGACCTGCAGAGGAGCTTGTGTTTTCTCATGACTGCAAATCACATAAAAATATATACCTGACACTCAGTTTTCCACAAATTGGAGAAGCATAGAAGTATTAACGTCTAGCATATTTGATCACTCCTGTTTCACATGAAGGGTGTCCAGACCACCCTGAATTTACGCCAATGAGGGGCAAGGGAGTTATTTTGGACACTCTCTTGGACTCCGCCACTCATGGAAACCTTCAGCCAGAGGTTGTGATTAGTGTCTATATGGAAGAAGATGAGGGCCATATGGGAGGGTTTTGGTTTTAATTTTGGTCATTTGTGTCCGGTTGGAAGACATGACTGGGACCACCTGGGCTTGAACTCTGGTGTGATTCCCCTTAGAGACTGAATTCAGAGAAGTATTGCCATGAATTTTGTTGGGATTTTAGGAGTCCACCCATGAGAATCACCCTTGGAAACTGAGATCTAGGCCCAGGGTGGCTTTCCACAGAGCCCTGGGTATCTCAGCCAGAAGATCACATGATTTAATTTTGAAAGACTTGCCAGCCATTGTTGAGAGTCACAACACCCATGGACGTCACATTGTAGACCTCAATAGGCCTGGCTTCATGTGACATTTTGGCCACTCTTTGGGAAGCCTTGCCTGTGAGAGTTCTACAGAGCATTCATTGAAATGAGCTTCCTCACCATTTAAAGGTTCCTGAATGAATTGAAACCCACAGTGCCTGCAACGTCATCCTTGAAAAATGCCTAGATAAATACCATGAAATTTTTGAAATTCCTATGACCAGGTGGCACTGGAGAAACTTTGGATGTCCTGTTGCTGATCGTAAATATGCAAGACAGTGCCTTGATTGAGTGGGTTTCATGAAAATGGTGTAGAACAGAGATGCCATTATGTTGGAACCTGCTGAGTAGTGGGCCTAGAGCAGTGGTAGGCAGGTGTGTGATAAAAAATTTGTGGTGGGGCCATGTGGATCTGCCATTGGATCCCAAATGGCTTGTGACTTACATGGTGCAGCCAGCAAACCCTTCCATGTAAAGGCTTCTGGTTATATGGAGATGTTTCCGGGCAATGTTTAGAATCAGGTTACTATGGACATGGGGCCAAGCTATGTGGGATAGAAGCCTGGTTGGTGCATTCTCCTGCAGACCCTGACCAACCACACATGAAAGAATTTCCTCCAGAACTGTGTCCCAGTTGAACTTCTTTTATTTCATGAAGCAAATGCCAAAGTCCCAGTGCAGCAGCAAGAAACACCACGAAAAGTGGAGGATGACCAAATCGCTTCCCAGTCCACATGGGAATACCCTTAGACCCCAGTGGATACAGTTTACTTACAAAGAGAGAATTCAGCACTGCTGCCTCATGTTCATTGGAAAATAAGAAACCATGTCCTCCAGGTCACATAGATGCAGACACAGCTTTGATAGTCTCACTAAAAAGAAGCTAAAGCTCCTGACAACAACATATATTTCAAGTGCCCAAACTCAGAGGCAGTTTCTCAAGAAGTATTTAGGCCAGCAGAGCTCCATGTTTATGGAGTGTTTACCCTGTCCCATACTAGGGAAACTCCTCTACCACTTCCAAGGTTGTAAACTCCTGAGCATATTATTCACAGATTTTATTACTCTTCTCCTCTAATTGTGTCTTACTTTGGGCGAAAAAAATGTCAAGGAATTGTTCTGGATGAGAGTGGGAAGATTTTGTTTAGCACATATTTGCATACACATTGGATTCATTTTTCTATTTTACATTTGAAATACTGAATCCTGACACTAACACATGCCCTGCTAGATTCTGAATACTAATCCTAATATAATGGAGAAAAATTACGGAAACAGAATAGAAATACAAGCAGTTCAGAGGAGGCATGTTGTATACTTGGACTTGCCTTTTGCATTATATAGGGTAGGAGTTATAAATCTAGTCAATTTTTTGTTGAAATAGTTTTCCATGTGCTTTTAAAGTTAACAAATATGTGAATTCCTGTCTCCCTTTCTCTGTATTCTATTCAGCACATGTATTTTTATATGCACATATAGAATCCTACCTGGTATCACACGTACATTCTTGTGAGTTACATGACTTGGCAGATACAAAGTGTGAGAAGAGATCACTCCTCTTAAACGCTGTTTGACCTGAAAATTCAACCTATGGGTGAGCTTCCTAGTTGAAAAAAGTTATACATAAATCCATATCCAGTAAAATGAATATTTTTGGATCTGTGGATGATTCATATTTCACGGTGTAATTCGATTGGCATATATATTGCTAATTTTTAAAATCTGTGTGTGGATATATATATATATATATATATATATATATATATATATATTCTCTCCAGATATTTCAAAATATTTAATATATGTGTCTTATTATACACTCCCTAAATTCATTCATGATTATGTATGTGGATTTATAATCAACTTTTCACAAGATTATTCTCAGAAATATTCATTCACCTGATATACGTATTTTTTTCCTAGTATTGAAAACTAACTTCAGTGAATGGTGCATATAAATCCTAATATTTCTACAGTAACTGATCCATTTTCACATCAATGCAAGTAGATTCCTATGGGACATGATAAGTATTTTGAAGTTCATTTTTATTGAAAACTAGTACATTACTATTTCTTCAGTTTATGCACATTATTGGATATATATTTCATCCACAAGTTCACAAATTTATAGGCATTTATTTCACTTTCAATCACTTTCTGCTTCAGAAAACACGTGTTCCGCCATGTTTCAAACTGGTCTTTTCATGAGACTTCTTTCCAAACACATTATTTTTGATTTTCATAATCACTTTTGAAGCAAAACTCACTCACTCTTCATGATAAACCATAACCCTAGGATTACAATTAGACGTATAACTAGTTGTTATGAATGATTATATATCAATATATGATTTCTTATGTATTTTCAGATATCAATTCAATACATTATTTAAAGTGGAACCAGTTATATTATTTATTAACTGTATGGTCTATTCATGCATTATCTCTATATTCATAGACACAGGGTACACCTATTTTTACCCTCAATACTAATTTATACGTTTTCAAAATATTCCTCAAAAAATGGTGGAAGAATTACTCATGTCACCTGATCTATATATACATTTTATCACAGTAATATTCTGGACAAAAAAATCAAAGGTCACCCTTAAGGTTGTACCAGAGCCTAAATGGAAAGTGAGCATGGATTACTAAAACCTTCCATGTCCAGGTGGCCTAATGCTCTCAAATGTCAATCTTATTGGTGACTACATTTTTGTTTCTTTCTAAGATTATATATTCAACCTCAAGCCTGTTGAAAATGTCTAATCCTATCACTCACTTTATACTTTGCCTGATTTAGTAATGTCTCTATTTATATCTATTTTCCTACATATTTTCCCCTGTTCATCATTGTGACTGACTCTTCACTTGTGCTGACATTTACATTCACTGTCTACCTGAAACCCTATTGCTTAAGAACTTTTGGTCTAAATCCTATTCTCACTCTTCTTTGTAAACCTACTGACTATCTTTCTAATCCTACCGACAATCCCTTTTTGAGTGGGTGTTCTATTCGACATTCAATCATCCAAGGTACAAGCTCCTATGCCATTGTATATAGATTTATCTGAGACATTTTTGCAGAAAATAATTCAAAGCTAAGTGTACCAATTAAGGGCCCAATGCCCTTCTGGACTTCATATCTTCCCTAGATTTCTGTTTTTATACTTATATTTCACCTATATATTCTTGTAAATATCATAGTTTCCCAATACCATTATTCGTCATGCAGAAGGATTCCTAACCCCAAATTGAACATGTTACTAACCCAAACCATACACTGTTCTCTCAATCGAACTTTACAGAACAGCAGGGACAGGGTTGCTCTTAAAATACAGGAATGTAGGGCATGTTCCAGCTGTTGAGAACATCAAAGGTCCATGCAGAAATGATCCCTTGAGAAGATGTAGGCAGCTACGAAAGACCTGAGAGAGAAAAGTCATCTTCTATGGCAAACAACCTTGTCAGCATGAAGGGATGTGTATGAATCAGCCTCTCTCTTCTTAATGTAGAGAAGATGGACCAAACCAGTCCTAGGTGGAGAGCTGTTCCCGGGTGCCCATGGTTTATATACCATTCTAACTTGTGAAAGTGTCACAGGAAGTAGGGGCAGCCTCCATCTCGTGGGACTCTTGAAAGCAACTGTTAGGACAAAGTGGTTGTCAAGGCAATGACCTCATTCAGTTCCTGAAGAAGTGATCTACCTCACTTCCTTGGTGATGGAACTCTCTTAACTTGGGATCCAGGAAGCCAGGCACCCGGAGCCAGTCCATTCCCAGACCCAGTAGGCTCACTTGTTTGAATTTACCAAGGAGAGTGTCAGTCTTTCTTGGTACCTACATATGTTAGGATGGCCAAATACCAGGAGAGCTCTGAATAGGGGCCTTTCCTGAGAAAGTAGGTAGTGGTTCACCGCAGGCTCCTGACAACTTCACAGAGTTGGCCAAGGAGACCAGATCTGAGATAGGACAGGCCATTTTGGGGGAACATAGTATGGCCCACCACTCAGAGGAAACTCCGGATAGTCACAGAGTTACATGGGGGAAGGAGGTGTCTTTGTGGGGTGGGTGTGATTTTGTGGTTTTGTCTCATGATCTGATAATAGGTAGGAAAGACGGTTTGTTTGATTTGGAGTGGTCTTCTTCTAGTAAGTCGTTGGACAAGGCAAGTGTTTCTATTTCTGTGTATCCCACTGTGTCCGTGGTTGTAGACATTAGAAAATAGAATGCAACAATTGATATGTCCTGTATAGTAGAAAGATTCCCGGCATTCATCCTGCCCAATTTATGAATGGACTGCAGCTTGCCTTATCCATGGGCAACACCTGCTACCTTCCTAAGTTCCTGTTTCTTCCAGAATTCTCACCACTCTCCAGAATAGTCTCATGGTTTTGTGTCCAAAATATGTACCACCTCCAAGCTCTGTGACATGGCCATGTCCTGGATAGCTGAAGGGAATGGCGAGCATCTCAGAAAACTCAGATATCAGTGTGACCAAGAAAGTCTCAGTGGAGAAACGATGCTTTCGGCCTTTTGCTTATCAATTGTTCTGTTTCCCTGAATGTCAGGAAGGTCTTTGCCTCAGGCCACCCCTTTGTGAAGCCTGAAGAAAACAGTTTTCAAATGGAAATGAATGGGCATCACCTGTGGCTCTTTGCTTAATTGCTTTGGAAAGGGATGTGTCTGAATCAGCCTCTTGGCCCTGTGTGAGGTTGTGGCTTAGATTCTCAGCACCTGATGGATGTAAAGAGAGATCCCATGTGTGCATCCAAAACCAAAATGGCCAAAAGAGCAATTATTGTGAATGAAGTCTCTCACATTCATTTGTAAGGTTCCTGACCACCATCAAGTGAGAATACGGATCCTTTGGTTCAAATGAGTTATGCACAGCCCTGCAGAGGCTAACCCATAGGTTTTTGGGTTTTCTCATGGCTCCAAATCATATAAAGAATCTATACCTGACAGTCAGTAGGCCTCAAATTGGAGATGCAGAGCAGTATTAACAGCTGGCCTATCTGATCACTCCTGGTTCACCGGATGGGTGTCCAGGCCACCTTGACTTTAGGCAAATGAGGGGCAAGGGAGCTTATTTTTGACACTGTCTTGGGCTGCACCCCTCATGAAAAACTCCAGCCAGAGGTTATGATAAGTGTCTATATGGAAGAAGATGAGGGCCATGTGGGAGTGTTTGGTTTTAATTGTGGTCATTTGTTTGGCGGTTGGAAGAGATAACTGGATCCACCTGGGCTTGAATTCTGGCATGATTCCTCTTAGAGACTGAGTTCTGGAATTTACCTCAAAGAAGTATTGCCATGAAATGTGTTGGGATTTTAGGAGGCCACGCATGAGATGCACCCTTGAAAACTGAGATCGAGGGCCAGGGTGTCTTTCCACAGTGCAGTGAGAATCTCAGCCAGGATATCACATGATTTTATTTTGAAAGACTTGGCAGCCATAATTGAGAGTCTAAACACAAATGGAACTCATATTGTAGACCTCAATGATCCTGGCTTCATGTGACCTTTTGGCCACTTTTTGGGAAGCCTTGCCTGTGAGATTTCTCAAGAGATTTCATTTAAATGAGCTTCCTCACCACATAATGGTTCCTGCATTAATTGAAACGCACAGTGACTCCAACTTCATCCTTCAAAAATGGCTAAATAAATACTATCAAATTTCTGAAATTCCCATTACCAGGTGGCACTGGAGAACCTTTGGATATCCTGTTGCTGAACATGAGTGAAATAATTCCCCACGCAATGACACTTCACCGGGAGAATTCCAATTTTATTGCTAAAAGCTGTGTGCTTATATAGAACTAAGGGGGAGATGGTATGGCTTAGATAAATGGCAGCAACCCGTTTATTGACAAGTTCTTTCAAATATCAGCTCCAGAGCCCAGGAATTAGTTCTCATTGGGGCTAAGGTTCCCCACAAGCGAGATTTGAAATTGGCGCTGGCGGGAGAGTTCACAAGGGTGGGAACTTTTTGCACCACTGCAGAAATGAAGAAGGTAGGAAGAAGAAGTCCTTAGGCGCCATGTTGGGGTTTTTCTCTGCGGTATGGCTGCCATTTATTCCTGTCCCAACATTCCACCCTTTTTGTTTTCTTAGGAAGTGGGGCGTCGTTTGTCAGATCTGGCTGCTTCCTGCTGTGTGGGGCTGGTGTGTGGCCTAGAAAGAGAAGTGGAGGAATGCTCAGGGGGCAGGTATGGGGATATCATGGCAGCCAGAAATAAAACCCAGTGGCTATAGACAGCTATTTTCATAGGGGTGAAGTCAATGAATGTTCCCTGAAGCCAAAGATGTCGATGGCATGGAACCAGTCCTGGATGGAAGAGATTGTTGGTATCAGCCACTGGTCCTGTAACAGAGACTCAAGGAAATACTGGAAGCGTTGCCTGGACATGGTGTCGCCAGCACCTGAAGAAGATCAGAGCGAATAAAAACAGAATGAAGATAAAAATTAAAGCAAATGTCAATTTTTGGCAGAAGTTTCATGTGGGGGGACTGACATAGAAGAGGCCAAGGGCCATGAGAAAGCTTAGAAGGTGGTAAAGACTATGAATCCAGGATGGCAGATTAAGAGGTTCTCCGAGCTCGTTGTCTCCCGCTGTCTAATACCCGTTGCATTCCATCGTGCCTGGTAGTGAGCTTCATCACTGAGTGAACTGTTCTCTTGGAGATGTTGGGGATTCATCGGTCATCAGAGGCTGGTAGTGACTAAGCAAAAGCTGGTTGAAAGTTTGATTAGGAATTTTATGCAGTTGGGTTTGAAGGCACTTCATTATGCAGGGCAAGAGAGCACAAAAATGAGCATCCAAATAAGGGGACCCAAGATATGTAGTAAGTACATGGCAAGATAGGATTGGAAGAACCCCGTTATGGGATTGGAGGAGGTAGGTTTGAGCAATTGGGTCGATAATTCCTGCAATTTAACAACATTTTTTTTTATTAGCCCAGATTCATTAACATAATAGCAAAATTCCTCTCTGAGGAATAGGCATGTAACCCCTTTTTCTGCAGTGAGAAGATCAATTGCCCTTTGGTTCTGTAAAGCCACTTGTGCCAATGAAGTAACCTGCCGCTGCAAGGAACCCAGAGACTCAGCCATGGTATTGAGTGTTTCCTGCAGTTTTTGTTGAAGGTCATTGGATCCCATAGAGCATGACCTATAGCTCCACCAGAGAGTCTGAGACCCGTCACTGAGGTTGTTAAAATGAGGCCTACCAGAACCGGCAGAAAGACTACCCTACGGGTGCGGGAAGGTAGGGCCAACTGTCAGAATTCGGTGGGAGTATACAAAGATAGCTGAGGAACTACAGTAACCAAGAAACAGGCGCCAGAGACATTGATGGTTGAGGTACTTAAAGAACCATTACACCAGAGGAAATGTCCAGGTTGCATAAACACAGGGCTCTATGGAGTGCTGTAGCTCAAGGAACAAATGGGTAAAGGATTCATTATTGGCAGGTGGAAACAGATGAAAGGAAATAATGTATTGGTGGAATAACTTTCCCACAGTGGGATACGTGTCACATGTAGGGGTTGTCCTTTTTAGAGAAATTGTAGGGTTTTGCTGGAATATTTCCTGCCGCTAATGGGACTGCTGCTAGAAGTGGACGACTAAGTGAAGCACAGAGAAAGCACTGAGAAGTAGGCACAGAAAGAGGGGTGGAGTTTAATAATCAAAAAGTTTGGTGTAGCAAATTGAGCCATGTGGGAGGGGGACCTGAGAGGGTTGAAGGCTCTGAATCCTTTTTGGATGAGCTATGGATATGATCTCGAAGTTTTGATTCTGAGTCCTTAATGTGTTCGACTACCTGGATGGTTGCCTTAGGTTGCGTAATCAGGGTGAGGCCAATAGTCATCCACCCTGTGGGTCTGACTGAGGTTGTCCGAGCATAGACAGCAAACTCAACATAGCCCCATCGTTTGGCCTTGGGGTCAGGTTTATCTAAAGTATACCATCCATTGTTACTGGATGAAGAGCCTTTATGCCACTTTATGTAACTAGAAGTCCACCCTTCAGGGTAACCAAATGAGTGGTAAGAATAGCTACCACGTTCATCATGGAACATGCATGACCAATAGGGGCACCCATTATATATCTCAGGCCACCAATGACAATAGTCTTTTGTTTGATCAAAAAGGAAGCAAATGAAAGGCCAGTTCCAGCTACCAGGGACGAAGGTCCTTGAAGGTGACAATTTTAGGGAAATAGAGGTGCAGTTGTGGATGAAGCAAGTAGTTGCATCCACTGCGCAGACCTTCTGCATGCCATGTTCTGAGTATCGTTCCTGAAAAGTGAATAAATGCATGGTAGGTGAGGAGGGTAAAGACCAGTCCTGACAGAGCACAGAAAATAAGCAGAGCACAAAAAACAAGCAGTTAGAGAAGACTAGGGTGTTGGGAGAGCTCATTGTGCCTTCTTTAAGAGGAATTGGGCTGCAAGGAAAACCGTGTGAGCCGCAACTTAAATGGGTGAGATGGGTGTGGAGAGCAGGAGTAAAGGGGAGGTTCAGGAGGTGATTCTTGGAGTTCCTCTGGGGTGGCCCTGTCTTCAGCAGGTGGGGCCTCCTGGTGATGTGGCTTCAACCTAGACATGTGAATCCAGGGAGTGAGACAGTTGTCTGGTAAGGAGAGTTTGGCGGCGGTAAGGGTAAAGAGAATGACAGGATAGGGGCCTTCCCATTTTGCGGCAAGAGTCCCTTTCTCCTCTGGGGTATTATAATAGACTAGACTAACAGGTGTTAAGGGAGGAGTGTTTGGAGAGGAGACTGGGTCCGGAAGAAGCCAGTCCTGATATTTCCAGAGTTCCGAGCGGAGATGGAGCAAGAGAGGCAAAGACAAATCTCGGGTGAGAGGTCCTTGTGAAATGACCAACCCAGGGGTTATAAGAGGTCTTCCATACATTATCTCAAAAGGAGACAGTAAAGATGGTTTCTTAGGGAGAGCTCTGATTCGAAGCAAAGCCAAGGGAAGGAGTTTGAAACAGTCTATGTTTAATTCCATTGTCAATTTGGTAAGGACTTCCTTTAGAGTACGATTTACCCTTTCCACTTTCCCTGAAGCCTGGGGGAAATATGGACAGTTGAAATGCCACTTGAAGGAGAGGGCTTGAGAGACCTTTTGTGTGATCCTAGAAGTAAACTCAGGGCCATTGTCATATTGTAGGGAAGTGGGCATACCAAACCTGGGGATGATGTCTGTCAGTAAGATTGAAGCTACAGTGGAAGCCTTTTTATTGGAAGTGGGAAATGCCTCAACCCAACCAGAGAAAGTGTCCACAAAGACAAGGAGGTATTTAGTGCGCCATACTGTGGGCATGTTGGTGAAGTCTACCTGCCAGTCAGCAGCGGGAATGTGTCCCCGGGCTTGGTGGAAAGGGAAAGGTTTGGGCCTTAAAGGAGTATGAGGGTTGGTCCGCTGACAGATCTGACAATTAGAGGCTATATTCTGTAGCATGGCTTGTCAGAGGGGGTGAGGGAAAAGAAACTCTGTAAAAAGAGGGTCAAAGACTGAGAATTGGAAAGGAATAGAGTATGAAGGAACTTGAAAAGAGTCTTGTTCTTACTGAAAGACGTAGGGGCTTCAGATGAGCTGTCTAAAGTGGCCATTATATGTCCCCCATGGAGGCCATAATTGAAAGTGGTAGCAGCCATTCGTGCCGCCTGGTCAGCTTTGGCATTGCCCTCAGTGATAAGAAAGCCGTCCTTCTGATGGGACCTACAATGGACAACTCCCAACTGGGTGGGTAAGTGGCCTCTATTAGATTGGTTATAAAAGCTGAATTAGTGATCGCATTACCTTTGGTGGTAAGTAGGCCTCGCTACTTTCAAATATCAGCATGGGATAATAAGATATGGAAGACATATTTTGAATCAGTTTAGAGGGTGAGGGATTTGCCTTGTGCTAGAAGGCAGGCACGAGTGGATGCTATAAGTTCAGCCTACTTGTCTGTAGTTCCTGAAGGCAAAACTTTGGCCTCTATAATCTCAGTGGCTGAAAATACAGCGTATCCAGAGTAATGAGTTCCGTTCTCCCTAAAGGAACTGCTGTCAGTAAACCAGATATGGTCAGGCTTGCTGAGTGGTCTCTCAGAAATGGAAGAATGACAGGGGAGGAAATCATCTAAGGTTTCCAAGCAATTATGAGTTGGTATGTGAGACATGGGAGTCATTGGGAGCAGTGAGGCAGGGTTCAGTGCAGAGCAGGGGAGGAAAATAATATTAGGGTTTTCCAGAAAGGAAGTGAGGGGCGACAGAAATCTGGATGTAGGGAGAGTTTGAAGGCCCTTTTAAGCTAAAAGATCCTTCAAGTGATGTGGGGAGTGGATAGTTCAAGGGGCCCCAAAAGTCAGATTAGAGGCTTCTTTGTGTAAAATTTGTCCAGTAGCCAGAGCTCTTAAGCAAGGGGCCCACCCACGGATGGTAGGGTCTAGTTGCTTGGACAAATATGACACAGGTGCAAATGTACGCCCATAGTTTTGACCTAAGACCCCAAGTGCTTGCCCCCCTTTTTCATGGACATATAGATGAAATGTTCTTGAAAGATCTGGAAGGTGAAGGGCAGGTGCCTTTAAGAGGAGTTGCTGAAGCCTGCGGAAGTGGTAGATGGGAAAGGAGGCAAGAGATTCACTAGGGGGTCCCTTTGCTAGGTCATACAGGGGTTTGGAGAGAAGAGAATAATTTGGGATCCAGGCCCTAAAATAACCTGCTAATCCTAGGAATGATAGTATTTTGGCTTTCGTATAGGGCACTGAAAGATCACAGAGGAGTTGCCTCCTATCCAGTGTTATTTCCTTTTTCCCGGGTGTAAGGCAAAAACCAAGATAGGTGACCGAAGACTGGGAAACCTGGGCCTTGTGGGGAGACTCCCTATATCCCTTGTCTTCTAGGAATTTATGAAGCTGAGCGGTGTGGGATTGAGAGTGTTCCAGAAAGACTACATAGAAGAAGGTCATAGACATATTGAAGTAGAGTAGAGTCAGGACAGGTCAGGTGAAAGGATGTGAGGTCCTGGGCAAGAAATTGGCCAAAGAGATGGGGGCTATCCCTGAATCCCTGTGGGAGGACAGTCCAGGTAAGCTGATGAGAATGGCGGGTGTGAGAGTCAGTCCATGAAAAAGCAAAGATATCCTGAGATTCTGAGAACAGGGGAATAGAAAAGAATGCATCTTTTAAATCTAGGACTGAGAAGTGAGTAGTAGTGGCATGGATCTGAGAGAGGAGGGTGTAAGGGTTGGGCACTAGCGGGTGGATGGGGTCCACAGAGGAGTTGACAAGGCGAAGTTCTTGAACCAGCCTGTAGGACACGTTAGGTTTCTTAACTGCCAGAATGGGTGTGTTGAAAGGAGAGTGTGTAGGCCTAAGATACCCCTTTCATAATAAATCCTGGATGATGGGTTCTAATCCAAGGAGAAATGTGGTTGTGAGTGGATATTGTGGTTGACTAACATATCTTGAAGGGTCCCGTAAGACAATATGAATAGAACTGCATTTAGCCATAAAGGGTGTAATTGTGTCCCAAACCTCAGGGTTAAATGGTTTAGATAGTCGTGGGAGAGTGCATGAAGGAGGTGTATCTGCCCCTAGGAATATCATGAGGAAATGAGAGGTAGGAGAGGTGTGGGTTGATAAGTGAATGGTGACTTTTAATAATGAGAGTATGTCCCTTCCCAGAAAGGGAATGGGGCAATGGCTCATAACAAGAAAGGAGTGAGTGAAGGACAAAAGGGATCGCTGCATATAACATGATTGGGGGGGGTTTGAGGAAAAATCTTTTTACCTCCTACCCTGACAATAGGAGTTTTTGAGGGTGTGGTAGGACCCTAATACTCCCTCAAAATCGAAAAAGCGGCACCAGTATCCAAGAGGAAGTTAATGAAGCGTCCATCCACCAGGAAGGTGACCCTAGGCTCTTGATTCTTGATGGTAATAGTCTGGAGGGAAGGCCCAGGACTCCATCAATCCTCCTCTGCCAAGCCCACTTGAGGCTGGGGTTGCTGGGCAGCAGACCAACCTTCCTTCTGGGTTGTTGGGCAGTCTGCCCCCCAGTGTCCACTTTGATGGCATTTTGCGCAGGGGTTGTAGGGTGTCCTCGGCGAAGAACAATTCCTGGTCCAATGTCCCTCCTTACCTCATTTGAAGCAAGCTCCAGGGGGGGGTCATATTGGGACGGCATGGTGATGGCCTTCTCTGAATGAGCTGGGCCAACATTTGGAATTTGGCATTTTCAGCCCTCTGCCTACGGAATTCACTTTCATCCTCTCTACCATGAAAAACCTTGAAAGTGACAGCGAGGATTTTGGTCTGAGGAGTAGCAGGGCCCTGTTCAAACTTTTTAAGCTTGGCTTTAATGTAAGGGTAGCTTTGGGCCAGAATATATGTCATTAAGACATGACGGCCATCAGGGGTTTCTGGGTCGAGGTTTGTGTACTGCTGAAGGGACTTGGTTAGTCTATCCAGGAATTCTGAAGGTGTTTCCTCCTTCCTTTGAATGACCTCCTGCATCTTTTGAAAGTTAACAGCCTTGCGGGTGGACTTTTTCAGTCCCGCCAAGAGGCAGGATGTAAAAAGGTCACTAGACTGTAAGCCCATAGGGGATCCTGCTCTGGGACAGCATGAGGGCCTGTGGGTGGTTATGATTGGTCCTATGATTTTCATCAGCATGGGCTTGGGCTAGCTCCCAGAACCATTGCCTTTCCTTGGGGAGAAGTTTATTGGCCAAGAGCATGTAGATGTCATGATGAGTGAGGCTATATGCTTGCAGTACCCATTGAAACTCCCGAATGTAAGTGGTGGGGTCAGTGGTGAAAGAGCCTAACTTCCTCTCTAGCTGAGTAATGTCCGACATGGAGAAGGGCACGTGGACTCTGATGACACCCTTGGGACCAGCTACCTCACGAAGGGGTGCTATTGTCTTGGGCGTGGGAAGGAGTCCCTTAGACCTGATAACAGGAGGACTGAAAGAGGCAGGCGGTGCACAGGAAGGAGAGGGAGGGGAAGGGAATGTCTCTGTGGAAGAGGAGGAGGTGGAGCAGGCAGAAGAGTGGGGAAGGGAGGGGGATGAAATGGAAGGTTGAGGATCCGTGGAATCAGGCAGAGGAAGAGGAGGATTTTGCGGGAGAGAAGGGTCAGTTGGGGCTGGGGGATAAGGTGGGGGTTGATCTGCTGGGTCGAATGAGGAAGAATCTGCGAAGTCAGGAGTAGAACAAGGGGAAGAGAGGGGTTTGCAAGCAAGAAGGACCTGAGAGGGAGGGCAGGAGGAGCAGAGACAGGGTGCTGTGCGAGAAGGCTAAAACATTCAATACAGGGAATCTCACTCCACTTTTTCAGATGCTGGCAGTAATTAAAAAGGTCCAAGAGGAGGTTTGGATCTAAGGAGCCTTCTGGAGGCCAATGATTGCCATTATCCAGTGGATATGTAGGCCAATCTTGGGTACAGAATTTGATTAGAAGTTTGGGCTTGATGTCTGGTGTGAGGGAGAGTGTGGCCAGATTTTTTATTAAACTTTAGAGAGGTGAGGTTTCAGGTACAGATAAAGAGGTGTCCACAGTCACAGGGAGAGATGGAAGAGAGAGAGAGAGAGAGAGAGAGAGAGAGAGAGAGAGAGAGAGAGAGAGAATAAGTGTAAGCAAGAGAGACAAAGAGAAAACCCGGCCTGGAACGGACTCCGGGAAGCGCTCAGGGCGAATGGGGGTCAGGTGGGCATCCCCAAAATGACCAGCCATCATGAGGAAATACAGAGGGCACTACCTGATCGTCACCAGTGAAGTGCGATCTGTGAGACCCAATGGGTTCGGAGCCACGGGCAACCTGACATCAGGAAAGTTTTCGAACACAGCAGAAGAAGTAAGTAATGAAAACAGAACTCCGGCTCCAGCAGAATGCAGTTCCAGGATGGGAGTTCAGTTTTCCCCGAGCAGAGAGGCAGCTTCAGCCAGACACAGCAGGCCCGCAGGAAACAGCAACTCTAGCCAGCAGCGGCAGCAGCAGCAGAGGAGGAAAAACCACAGAGCCTCTCATGTAAACTCAGAAGCCTCACACCCCAAAGGGAAACGGATCACCAGAGGGTCCACTGCAACCAGTAAAGGTCTTAGTGCGAGGAATTCCCTCCCCCCTACCAGGCGTCTAGAGTGTGACAGACGATCATGGTCACAAAGCCAGCGGTAGCCCGAAGGGAGTTGGCGAGCCGGGGTCAGGGGAGGCTTACATACAACAAATCAGTGGTGAGTGCAGGAAGCCTGCGTCTGAAAAGAGCAGACCAGGGCAGAGTGCCACGGTGGAGCAGTGGACGGGGCTCTTGTTGGAAAGAGCTCACCCATATCCTCACACGGGGCACCAGAATGAAAGAACTCCCCACGCAAAGGCACTTCACCGGGAGAATTCCAATTTTATTGCAAAAAGCTGTGTGCTTATATAGAACTAAGGAGGAGATTGGAGGGCTTAGATAAATGGCAGGCAATCCGTTTATTGGCAAGTTCTTTCAGATATCAGCTCCGGAGCCTAGGAATTAGTTCTTATTGGGGCTAAGATTCCCGGCCAGCAAGGTTTGAAATTGGCGCCAGCAGAAGAGTTCACACGGGCGGGAACATTTCGCACCACTGCAGAAAAGAAGAATGTAGGAAGAAGAAGTGCTTAGGCGCCATGTTGGTTTTTTTTTTTTCTGGGGTATGGCTGCCGTTTATACTTTTCCCAACAATGAGTATACCAGACAGTGCCTTGATTGACTGGTTTTTATGAAAATGGTGTTTAACAGAGATGCCAGAAAGTTGGATCCTGCTGATTAGTGGGCCAAGAGCAAAGGTGGGCATGTGTGTGATAAAACATCAGTGGTGGGACCATGTGGATATGCCATTGGCTTCCAAATGGCTTGTGACTGACATGGTGAAGCCAGCAGACCCTTATATGTAAAGGCATCTTGTTACATGGAGAGGATTCAGGACATTGTTCAGAATCAGGTTGCTATGTTCAAGAGGGCAAGCTATGTGGAATAGAAGCCTGGTTCTTTTATTCTCCTACAGACCCTGACCCACCACATGTGACAGAAATCCCTCACACACTGTGTCCCCGTTGAACTCCTTGTATTTCATGAAGCAAATACCAAACTTCCAGTGCAGCACCAAGAAACACCACGAAAATAAAGGATGACCATATGGCTTCATAGTCCACACTAGAGACATTTAGCCCCAGGGGGCCACAGTTTACCTTCAAAGGGAGAATTCAGCACTGGTGTCTCATGTTCATTGGAAAATAAGAAACCATGTCCTCCAGGTCACATAGATGCCCAGGTTTATGGTTTCACTAGAAAGGAAGCTAAAGCACGTGACAACAACATATATTTCAAGTGCCCAACCTCACAGGCAGTATCTCAAGAAGTCTCTAGGACAACAGACCTCCATGTTTTTGAAGTGTTTACCCTGTCCCTTACTTTTGGAAACTCCTCTAACACTTCCAAGGTTGTGAACTCCTGATCGCATTCCATTCCAGATATGTATTCATGGATTTTCTAACTCTTCTCCTCTAATTGTGTCTTACATGGGGTGAAGGTGTTGTCAAGGTATTGTTCTGGATGAGAGTGGGAAGATTTTTGTGTAGCACATATTTACATACACATTGGATTCATTTTCCAATTTTCCATTCGAAATACTGAATCCCTGTCAGTAACCCATACCCTAATAGACTCTGACTACTAATCCTAATATGATGGAGACAAATAACCCAAACATAATATTAATACAAGCAGTTCAGAGGAGGCATGGTGTATAGTTGGTCTTGCCTTTTGCATGATATAGTGTAGGAGTTATAAATCTTGTCAATTGTTTGTTGAAATAGTACTCCATGTGTTTTTAAAGTTAACACATATGTGAATTTCTGTCTCCTTTTTTCTGTAGCCAATTCAGCACATGTATTTTTATATGCACATAAAAAATCCTACCTGGTATCACACGTACATTTTTGTGAGGTGGCTAACTTAGCAGAAACAAAGTATGAGAAGAGATCACCCCTCCTAAACGCTTTTGGAACTGAAAATTCAAACTATGAGTGAGATTTTTAGTTGAACAACATTATACATAAATCCATGTTCAGTAAAATTAATATTTTTGGATCGGTGGATGATATATATTTCACGATGAATTTTGATTGGCATATATATTGCTACTTTCTAATGTTTCTCTGTGAGATATATATATATATATATTGTCTAGATTTTTCCAAATATAAAATATATGTGTCCTATTATACACTCCCTAAATAATTCACTCATGCTCATGTATGTGGTTTTATAATCAAATTTTCATACGATTATTTTCAGAAATATTCATCCACCTGAAATACATATTTGTTTTCTAGTACTGAAAACTCACTTCACTCAATGGTGCAAACAAATCCTTATATTTCTACTGTAACTGACCCAATTTAACATCAATGCAAGTAGATTCCAAAGGGGCATGATGTGTATTTTGACGTTCATTTTTATTTAACACTGGTACATTACTATTTCTTCAGTTTTTGTACATCATAGTATATACATTTCATCCACAAGTTCACAAATTTAAAGACATTTGAAACACATTCAATCACTTCCTGCTTCAGTACACATGTATTCCTCCTTGCTTTTGACTGGTTATTTATTGAGACTTCTTTCCAAACACATTATTTTCGATTTCCATAATCAATTTTGAAGCAAAACTCACACACACTTTATGATAAACCACAACCCTAATATTACCATTAGATGTATAACTGGTTGGAATGAATGTATGTATGTCAATATGACATTTCCTGTGTATTTTCAGATATCAATTTATTCCAATTTCTAAAGTTGGAATCAGTTATATTATATATTCACACATGGTACACCTATTTGTGCCCCCAATACTAATTTATATCTCTTCT
The DNA here is from genome assembly GCF_048772815.1 of Callospermophilus lateralis. NCBI lineage: Eukaryota > Metazoa > Chordata > Mammalia > Rodentia > Sciuridae > Callospermophilus > Callospermophilus lateralis. Next base: position 222,392 of record NW_027518198.1, on the reverse strand, counting down.
AAATATTGCTCCCAGAAATGGTGCAAGAAAGACTCATGTCACCTGATCTACATATATATTCTGTCAACAAAATGCAAAGTCACACTTACAATTGTACCAAAGCCTAAATGGAATGTGAGTATGGATTATGAAAATCACCCATGTCCAGGTTGCCTAATGCTCTCAAATGTCAATCCTATTGGTGACTACATATTTGTTTCTTCCTAAGATTATGTATTCAACCTCAAGCCTGTTGAAAATGTCTAATCCTATCAATCACTTCATCATTTGCCTGATTTCCTAATGTCTCTAATGATATCTGCTTTCCTACATATTTTCCCCAGTTCATCATTGTGACTGACTCTTCACATGTGCTGACATTTACATTTTCTGTCTACCTGAAACCCTATTGCTAAAGAACTTTTTGTCCAAATCCTATACTCACTCTTTTTTTCTAATCCTACCAACTATCTTCCTAATCCTACCAACTATCCTTTTTTGACTGGATGTTCTCTTCGACATTCAATTATCCAAGGTACAAGGTCCTATGCCATAATGTATAGATTTATCTGAGACACATGTGCACAACATAATTCCGAGTGAAGTATCCCAATCAAGGATCCAATGCCCTTTTGGGCTTCAAATCTTACCTAGATTTGTGTTTTCATACATATATTTCACCTCTATATATACTTATAAATATTGCAGGTTCCCAATACCATTATTCATGCAGCAGAATGATTCCTAACCCAAATCAAACATGTTATTAACCCTAACCATACTTTGTTTCCTCAATCTAACTTTACAGAAAAGCAAGGACAGAGTTGGTCTTATATAGAAATGTAAGAGATCTTCCACCTGCTGAGAACCTCAAAGGTCCATGCAGAAGTGAACCCTGGGGAAGATATAGAAAGCTATGAAGAACCTGAGAGAGTAAAAGTCATCTTTCATGACAAAAAAAAAAAAAAAAAACAGGTCAGGATGAAGGGGTGTGTCTGAAGCAGTCTATCTCTTCTTAATGTAGAGAAGATGGACCAAACCAGGCCTGTGTGGAGAGCTGTTCACGGGTGCCTATGTTTGATATACCATTCTTACTTGTGAAAGTGTCACAGGAAGTAGGGGCAGCCTCCATCTATTGGGACACTTGGAAGCAACTGTTAGGACAAAGAGGTTGCCAAGGCAGTGACCTCATTCAGTTCCTGAAGGAAGTGACCTATATCATTTTCTTGGTGATGGAACTCTCTGAACTTGGGATCCAGGATGCCAGGCACCCAGAGGCATTCCCAGTCACAGTCCCAGTGGCCACACATGTTTGGATTTACCAAGGACAGAATTGGTCTTTCTTGGTAACTACTGATGTGAGGATGGCCAAATTCCAGGAGAGCTCTGAAGAGGGGTCTTTCCTGAGAAAGCAGGTAGTGTCTCACTACTGAACTGAAACCCACAGTGCCTCCAACTTCATCCATGAAAAATGGCTAGATAAATACAATAAAATTTTTTAAATTCCCTTAACCAGGTGGCACTGGAGAACCTTTGGATGTCTTTTTCCTGGTCATGAGTGTACAAGAGAATGCCATGATTGATGGTATTTCATGAAAATTGTGTAGAACAAAGATGCCAGTAAGTTGGACCCTGCTGAGTAGTGGGCCTTTTGCAGTGGTGGGCAGGTGTGTGATAATACAGCTGTGGTGTGGCCAGGAGGATTTTCCATTGCCTTCAAAATGGCTTGTGACTGATATGGTGCAGCCAGCAGACCCTTCTTGTTATATGGAGAGGTTTCCGGGCAAAGTTCAGAGTCAGATTTCTATGGTCAAAGGGGCAAGCTTTGTGAGATAGAAGCCTGGTTGTTGCATTCTCCTGCAGACCCTGACCCACCACAAGTGACAGAACTCCCTCTAATACTGGGTGCCAGTTGAACTCATTGTATTTCATGAAGCAAATACCAAACTACCAGTGCAGCAGCAAGAAACACCACGAAAAGTGGAGGATTACCAAATGGCTTCACAGTTCACACGGGGAGACACTTAGCACCAAGTGGCCACAGTTTACCTACAAATAGAATATTCAGCACTGCTGCCTCATGTTCATTAGAATACAAGAAACCATGTCCTCCAGGTCACGTAGATGCAGACGCAGCTTTTATGGTGTCACTAGAAAGGAAGCTAAATCTCCTTGCAACAACATATATTTCAAGTGCCCAAACTCAGAGGAAGTTTCTCAAGAAGTCTTTAGGCCGGCAGAGCTCCATGTTTTTGGAGTGTTTACCTGTTAGACCAGGACGCTAGAAAAGACCACTGACTCAAATTAAAATCAAATAAAATTAAGCTTATTATTTCCACCGGCCATGCTGCCTCTCCCTCCCAAAACGAAGGGAACAAGACAGCAACCCCAGCTTTCCTACAGCCCAGCTTTATAGCCCAGAAAGTTACACAAAAGGGGGGTTACAGATAACAGAACTCTGATAAACATCACACTAAAGGTAGTTTACAATTTTTTTGCTGTCCCTACATGAGAATTCATGAGGACCATTAGAGCCTCAGAGAGGGTTGTTGTCTTGCCAGAGAAGGCAAATATTTATGATGTGTCACTAAAGTTTCAGAGAGGGCTGCTATCTGGTCAGAGAGCCAGGCATGTGTGAGTTCAAGGCGCGGGCAGGCATTCCACGCAGGTTCAGAATTTGAAGTAATTAATGGTAAAGCCAAAATTATCTTTTCATGGCTTTGTGGCATGATGGCTCCCAATTTTAATAAAAGATCAGGTTGGGTCTACAATTCCCCCCTTTTCTCTGTGTCCCTTTCAAATCTTTGAGAGATTATGGGAAGAGCACTGAGGAAATTTTAATCCCTCAGGTAAGAGTCTCCAAATTTTTAGAACTCACCCAAAACCGATCTCGCTGATTTTACCCTTCTTAATTACTTATATTGATAGTCTATTTATCTTTCTCTCCATTGTTGTAAGAAGAGTGGCATCACTAATTTTTTCTTCTTCTGTCCTGAGACAGGGTGACGTAAGTGGGCTCGGTGTGAGGGACATGAGTTGCCTATTAGAAGTCAGTTGAGAGACATGAGTTGCCTTTTAGAAGTCAGTTCGGTTTGAAGTCAGGTTGGGGAAGAACAGGTTGTAAAGTCATCTGTGAATGGGTTCTTCTATGAGTGAAACAAAAACCATGAGTACTGGATAAATGTTGCAGCAGCTAGAACATGTCACTGTATAGACATTCCCTCACCAGTCTTTAATATCCCCAGTTATCAGGACTGTCAACTTAATATTTAACTTTAAGTGTTACAGTTGGCCCTCCCAATAAGACACAGTTTAATAATTTAATGTCATCTGATCTTGTAAAATCCTTTTACTAGTATGACCTCTGCGTCTAATAGAGAAACCTTTAATTCTGTTACTCAGGGCTGGATAATCGTACTAGCAAACACCAAGCCTACCTTTGTAGGTTAGGAATATCTGTAGGTCTTAAACTGAAAACTTCTGCCTGTGGCAGCTCTTCTTGATAGTCTCTTTTTATAAGTATTAGGCATTCCTGTGTGAGAATCCTTCTTTGTAGCCTCCAGTCTTACTTGTTTTGGGAGGATAAGATAAAGTGCATGCCTTAAAATTTTATTATTATTATTATTATTATTATTATTATTATTATTATTATTTAATATGCCCAGGAGTGGCTGTATTTTGGTCTTAACTGTCTTTGCTAAGTGTTTAAGATGAAGCAGTCAAACTGACTTTTGTTTCCATCTATTGTTAACAGTCAGCTGACCTTTTATGGGAGTCAATTCTGGGGAAACTTGAGAAGAGATTCTCAGTTCTGCTAGTGCCATTTGCGCTAGGTGGGTCCAGGTCTTGCTTGACCATTTGGCTTCCCTCAGAAGCATCATGGATGTCTCCTTTCTATGATGACTCTCCTCTTTGTAACAAATGCACTGATTGGCTTTCTGTTCTCCAGTGGTCTCATTAATCTCCCTGATCAGGAGGTTATGTGGCTCAGAGTTGCAAAGCTCTTTAGAGAAGTCCCCTGTTCCCTGGATTCAGACGGACTCAGAGGGCAAGAGCGAAATATTGGTTTTCTTGGCCCTTTTCATTTAACATTAATTTTAAATCCTAATCTTAAACATCCAGCAAATAAATTTTAACAGCCTTATATTAAGAGTACTGGGCTTTAATGTCTATAACTTTATAATTACCTTTTTATTAACTGGGATCTGTATTATTCTGTCTGTATTGTAGTTGATGACTTATTATCTTGAATAAACCCATGTTGTGTTTCTTATAGCAACGCATTTGTAAAACACTAACAGGGAATCTTTAGATCACTTATAAGAAAATTTCAAACTAAAATTAACAAAAGTAAAAATACTTAGTTCGTGTAATATCTTCCCTGAATTTTTTGGCTGAGTTATACATTATATCCCCTGTTTGAGATCCTAGGAATATTGACAATAAAAAAAAAAACTTTTTAACATAACTTTAAAGAAATATTATCTGACCTACATGTTTCATAGTCATTCTCACATGTAGTAAGATGGGACACACAGCCTTATCTCAGGTAAGGCAGGGCTCTTTATAAATCTTAAGTATTTTAATTCTAAAGCTGATCTTTATTTTTAAATATCTTTTGACAAAGTTTACATAAATTGTTTGAGGTCACATGAACATTAGCTAACACCATATGATATCACATTTAAAACATGAATTAAAGAAATGCTGAAAGTTTTTATCCTTTACAAAGATTAGGCTCTAATTAACTTAAAAATACATTTAAATTGTTCCCCAATGTAAAAAGTAACATAAAAATTTACATATCTTATTGATAACAGGTAAATAAATCCACAATATATTTTTTACCACACAACTTCAGAGCACCAGCTTGATATAATGCTCTTTTAAGGTTTCTACCTTACAGACTTGCATACCTGTAAGATATGAAAACATTAATAGCATAACAATTACATTTATGTTTCTACATTAATCAAGTTTGGCTTTTAAAGAAATGGCAGTACAGTGCTCTAAAATAACAGTTCTTATTTAATCAGTTGTTTAATTTTTATGGTTGCTTGCTCTAGAAAACATAAATCTTAATAAACTCAATGTTATGGGTAAACTTATGTTTTAAGAAATTTTTGCCTCATTAACACATGACTGATTTTTACAATCTTATACAGAGTTTACTAAAAAAAATACAGATCTTAGTAAATCAATCAGATATCTAACTAAAGTACTCATGAATGAGTAATCCCATATCAAATTTACTTTACTTATTTATCAAAAAGTTAGAGAAACGTATTGAACAGTGTAAACCATTTTTATGTTGAAGGAAAGGTACTAGAGCCAAGGCATATTAGACATTTTGTAGATGTTAATATTTTGTTAGATGTTTGAACACCTAGAAAACTTTGTAAGCTTAAATTTAAAGACATTTGTTTTTATCTCTTTATCCAATTTAAATTGAAACATTTAAATCACGTGAATTAAAGATCTTTGGATCCACTTTTTAAAATTTGTTTTTATGAGCGCTTTATTTTATGAGCACTCCTTATATATGTTAATTTATGTATCATATATATGATATATGGACATATGTATATATAGACATACAACACATAACAAAATTGTGCACACATAATAATAGTAAAGGCCTCGTAGCATTTCGCAGGTGAAATCTTTATTGCAATGTTTCAAGAAGTCCACAGTTGGTCAAAGATAGAACTGATCAGAAAAACATTAACCTAGGTCTGTATGCTCAAAATCATGAGGTCAAAAAACATAAAGTATCTCAGAAAAAAATAAGAGTCCTAGAAAAAATGACTTGCCAGTAATTAGAAAATACCATACAATTTACCTTTTTTTCCCTTAGATCTCAAATCAGTCTCCTACAAAGCTTGCAGGCTTCTTTCATTTGCATTTCAACATAAGTCATGGCTGAGGTCTGGAAGGAGCAGGAAAAAAACTGCTATTCTGAACAGACATCTCAGGACTAAGGCATTTTAACCATAATTTTCAGGTTCGGATGTTGAAAATTATGATACAAGTTTAAGATACAATTCACAAACTTTTATATCTTTACATCTTGTTTGGTCAACAGACACCATACTATGATTTACTATCCATGTCCAAATTAATGCACTGGTACACACAGTGACATTTTCCCAGGCTACCCAATTCAAAATTGGTGAAAAAAAAAGACTGTATGATTGGGAAGTTTCTTGCCAACTTGGAAGTAGAGTTCTTCAGTTATCCATTGTAAGTATTTAAGTTCTCTGGCATGAATTATCTGAAATCATAAACTAAACAATTACCTAAACCCGACTTTTAACTGCAAGATTGTGCAATGCTTCAAAAACCCATTCAGATACCAGATTGTTAAAATAAAACATCATCATTTCGACACACATTCAGCTAAGATCATTCCCAAAAAACAATTTATAATATCAACACATTATTGCACATGCCTAAAAGGGCCAGAAAGAAAGACACAATACAGACCAAAAGGAGGTCCAGACTATGGCTGTCAGAGAGAACCCTTTAAACCAGAGCAGATAAGAGAAAAATCTCATACACCAGTGGGACCATAGCTGTCCCCACAAGGGGACCAGATGTTTTCACAGAGGGGCAACCTGAAATGTAAAATAAAGTGTCTCCATGGTGATTTTACTGCATTTAGTGTCACCTTTTTCTTTTTCTCTTTTTTTAACAAGACAGAGGTGGCATAATCCTTACAGTGCAGGGAAGGAAGGAGGTAATTCCCTGAATCAACAGGGCTTTGGCAGCTGCTGGGAGTCCCTCAGTTTCTCCTTTTACATACAGGATTAGCTCCTCTGATTCAGTTCCACACCAAGCATGCTCTATCTCCTAACATTTCAGTAGATAGGTCTCACAAAGTTCCGGGGCGGAGGGGGGGTACAAGATTTGTAACTTAAAGTTTGGTTCCTGACCTTGAAGCCAATTAATACCAATTTAATAATGAGGACTGGGTTTTGAGAAAAAGAAAAAAGGAGGTTTATTGCTTGGCTAACAAAGGAGAAACACGGGGGACTCTGCCAAAGTTGTGACTCTCTTTATCTGGAGGGACAAGGGGTTTTAAAGGAGTTTCACTTGTTAACCTGGGAGATACTCTGTTCTTAGGTCCCCAGCAGGCATTTCCCTCTGCAATGGGTGTGCTCCAGGCAGCCAGCTAGGGGCTTCTATCATCCTGCTTCGCAAAGGGGGATAAAGTTCATTGCAGTTCCTTAAAACACAGTCCAAAGGGGTGTCAGGCTTACTCTCTTTATTTCTCATTTTCATGTCCAATATACTTAAGTTTTTACCACCAAAATCACACAACAAAACGAACAAAAACAAACAAACAAAAAAACAAAAAATAGAACACAGAACACAAATAAACAGAAACCCGGTGGCTAAACACAGAAACAGGGGAACAGTGCAACATCTTGCTAAAGCTCCAGGGTAGAAGCGCGTGCGTGCTCATCGCCACCTCTCTACAGTTCCAGAGGAATTCCCTACAGAACAGAACAGAGGACAGAATGATTCTCGTTACTGTTCTGCACAGAAGTATATGTGAGCCTCCCCGTGCCACATCTCTGTCATCAGAAGAGATCTCCCTTAACTGGATATCAGATGTTATAAAGGAGCCACTTACCTATGGAGGCCTCCTCCATCAGGTGCTTGCTAATAGTTTTAGTGCAGAGGTTCACTGTAGTGCTCCCTGGACTAAAGGCTCTTTTCCAAATATAAAGAAGATGGACCAAATCAGGCCTTCGTGGAGAGCGGTTCCTTGGTGCCTATGGTTGATATACCATTCTAATTTGTGAAAGTGCCACAGAAAATAGGGTGAGCCTCCTTCTCATGGTACGCTTGAAAGCAACTGTTTGGATAAAGTGGTTGCCAAGGCAGAGACCTAATTCAGTTCCTGAAGGATGAGACCTCACCTCAATCCCTTGGTAATGGAACTCTCTGAACTTGGGATCCAGGAAGCCAGGCACACAGAGTCAGTCTCAGTCCCAGTCCCAGTGTCTCACTTGCTTCAATTTAGCAAGGACAGAGTCAGTCTTTCTTGGTACCTACTGATGTGAGGATGGCCAAATGCCAGGAGTTCTCTGAAGAGGGGCCTTTCCTGAAAAAGCAGGTAGTGGCTCACAGCTGGCTCCTGAACACTTCACAAAGTTGGACAAGGAGACCAGATCTGAGACAGGACACGCCATATTGGGGGAACATAGTATGGCCCAGCAGTCAGAGGATACTCTGGAGAGTGAGAGACCTACTTGGGGAAGGAGGTGCCTTTGTGGGTGTAGATGTGTGTTTGTGGTTTTGTCTCATGTTCTGAGAATAGGCAGGAAAGTCGGTTTGTTTGGTTTGGAGTGAACTGTTTCTAGTAAGTTGTTTCACAAGGCGAGTGTTTCTATGTCTGTGTATCCCACTGTGTCCGTGCTTGTAGACATTAGAAAAGAGAATGCATCAATGGATGTTTCCTGTCAAGTAGAAAGCTTCCCAGCATTCATCCTGCCCAATTTATGAATGCACTAGGGCTTGCCTTATCGATGGGCAACACCTGCTATTTTCCTAAGTTCATGTTTTCTTCCTGAAATCTAGCCACTCTCCAGAATAGGTTCATGCATTTGCATCCAGGATATGTACCACCTCCAACCACTGTGACATGGACATGTACTGGATAGCTGAAGAGAATGGCAAGCATCTCAGAAAAGTCAGATATCAGTGTGACCCGGAAAGTCTCAGTAGAGAAACCCTGCAAAGGGCCTTTTGATTACCTATTTTTCTGTTGCCCTGAATGTCAGGAAGTTCTTTGCCTCAGGCCACGCTTTTGTGAAGCCTGAAGAAAACAGTTTTCAAATGGAAATGAATGGGCATCACCTGTGGCTCTTTGCTTAAGTGCGTTGTAAAGGGATGTGTCTGAATCAGCCTCTTGGCCCTGTGTGAGCCTGTGGCTTAGATTATCAGCACCTGATGGGTCTAAAGAAAGATCCCATGTGTGGATCCATAATCAAAATGGCCAAAAAATCAGTCATTGTTGATGAAGTCTCTCGCATTCCTCTGTAAGGTTCCTGACCTCCATCAAGTGAGAAAAGGGATCCATTGGGTCAATTGAGTTCTTCAAAGCCCTGCAGATGCTAGCCCATAGGTTCTTGGGTTTTCTTATGAATCCAATTCAAATAAAGACTCTAAACCCCACAGACAGTAGGCCTCAAATTGAAGAACAGAGCTGTATTAATGGCAGGCATATTTGATCACTCCTGGTTCACAGGAAGGGTGTCCAGGCCACTCTGACTTTTGGCAAATGAGGGGAAAGGGAGATTATTTGGGACACTGTCTTGTGCTGCGCCTCTCATGGAATCCTCCTGCCAGAAGTTATGATGAGTGTCTATTTGGAAGAAGATGAGTGCCATTTCGGAGTGTTTTGGTTTTAATTGTGGGCATTTGTGTGGCGGTTGGTAGAGATAATTGGGTCCACCTTGTCTTGAATTTTGGTGTGATTCCCCTTAGAGACTGTGTTTTGGAACTGACCTCTGAGAAGGTACAAGGTCCTGTGTCATTGTATATCCATAATTCTAGGACATCTCCACGGAATGTAATTCAAAGCTAAGTATACCAATCAAGGACCAAATGAACTTCTGGGCTTCAAATCTTACCTAGATTTCTGTTTTCATACTTATATTGAAAGGTTAATAAAATAGGTACTTGTCACGTCCTGTTTTTCTGTATGCTTAATAAAACACTGTTGAAATCTTGAGAACTGTTTGCTCTTCTTGTTCCCAGAATGTGCTGCCCCCAACTGCCAAACTGCAGAATGTACTCCATCAACCATTTGCACGCAAACCGCCCACTCGCCCTTAACCATCAATAAACTTCCCTCCCTGCCCTCTCCAAGGAAAATATATAAGCACTTCTTAAGCTGTTCTCAGGGCTCTCTGCTCTATTCAACTGATCTCTGAGCCCTTGCATGCCGGAATCCCAATAAACCCTTTGAGGTTGCATTAGACAGTCTCTTGGTGGTCTCTTCCAGCGACGTTCACCCGACCTTTACTTCTGGTGGCCCCAGCGAGATCCGGCAGCTGCAGATGAAAGACCCCCAATGGGCTCCTCTGGGGGTAAATAAGGCCCCTCTTTCTGGTTTCAGGATTCAGGTTAGGGTTTGACAAAATGGCTATTGGTAAAGAGCGTGAGCTCTCTCCCACGGTGGCTGACACACATGTCACAGAGCCACAGGCCATGTTCCTTGGGGATGGACTCGGGAAATCGAAGAACCATAGTCTCCTCGACTCAGTGATATTTTCTTTCAGATTTGGAATTGGCAGCCCATCAGGATTTGCCCGCTACTCAGTCCTGGTCTCAGTATTGGACGTCCATTGTCTGTCTTTATTGTCTTGTCTTGTCTGTGTCGTGTGTCTTTGCTTTCACTGTCTGTGTATATTTCATTATGGGACAGAGCACTTCAATGCCTCTGTCCCTGACCCTTAATCACTGGACCAAAGTCTGCTTAAGGGCTCAGATTCTTTCTTTTTCATTAAAACACCAGACCTGGCAGATTCTGTGTCTCAGAATAACCCACCTTTGTAGTCGGATGGCCCCTAGAAAGATGTTTCTACTTCGCACTAATTTGAAAAGTCTGAGATATTGTCTTTCAGCCGGGGCCACATAGCCATCCAGATCAATAGCCATATATCTTAACTTGTCAGGACCTCTGCAAATCTCCTCCTCCATGGGTGAAGCCTTTCCTTGTCCCTGCACCCACTCCTACTCCTTCCCCTACGATTCTATCTCTCAAACTCTCTGCTCCTCAACCTCCACCCTCTGTTCTCCCTGAGTCTCAAGACTCTACTCGTCCTTATCCTCTGCCCTTGTCCCCCAACCCCCAAAACCCTGTAAGTAATTCCCCTGCTGCTTACTCAGCCTCTCCACCATTCGAGGAAGCCAGGATGGCCCAGCACCCTCCAGATGACTGTCGAATGGCACACACAGCCCCTCCTTCCCTAGAGGAAGCTGGCCCGGCTAAAAAAACTCAGAGAACTCGCCAACGTTTTCACACCTGCCTACTTGGGATGACTGCCAACAACTCCTAGGGACTCTCTTCACGACAGAGGAATGAGAGGAAAAACCTCCTGGAAGCTAGAAAAAAATATCCTCGGACTTGATGGGCGACCAACACAACTTTCCAACATAATCAAAGCCGGCTTCCCCTTAAACCAACCCAACTGAGACCCCAACACCTTTGAAGATAGGGAGCATATGTCCAATTATTGCCAGGCTCTAATAGCGGGTATCCAAGGGGCCGCTAGGTGACCAACTAATTTGGCCATGGTAAGAGAAATTATTAAAAGGCCTGATGAATCTACCTCTATGTTTCTAGAGAGAATTATGGAGGCATATAAGAGATATACTCCTTTCGATCCTCAGGCAGCAGATCAAAAGGCATCTGTCATGATGGCCTTAATTGGGGAAGCTGCCATGGATATTAAAAAAAAAAGTTAAAAGAGAGATTTAGTCAGAGAAGCCAAAAAAATATACTATAAAAGAGAAACAGGGAAAAAGAAAGGGAGCAAAGGGATGATGAGAGAAGCAAAAGAAAGACTAAGGCATTGACTTAGATCCTGGTCACAACAAGAAAGAGGCCAGAAATTAAGACATAAGGTGACAGGAAGGGATACCTGGGCCCGTGCCAGAGGCCACCCCTGGCCTCAGATCAATGTGCCTACCGTAAAAAAAAAGGACACTGGGCCAAAGAGTGCCCTATAAAGAGACAGACAAGCCAGCCAGCCATTCTGACTCTGGAGGATGACTAAGAAAGTTGGGGCTCAGATTCCTTCCCCTAGCTCAGGGTAACTTTTGAAGAGTAGGGGACCCCAGTAAACTTTGAAATGAATTCAGGAGCAGTATACTCAGCCCTTAGGGCCCCATTGGGCCGTCTATCAAATAAAAGGTCTGTAGTTCAAAGGGCTAATGGCAGTAAATATCGGGCTTAGACTACTAAGAGGACCATGGACCTGGGGAAAGGAAAAATCCATCACTCATTCCTAGTAATCCCAGAATGCCCGCACCCATTGATGGGCAGAGATCTGCTCACCAAGCTCTGGGCCAAAATAACTTTTAACCCTGAAAGCCCCCAAAAGAAATTTCTAAATCCTTCAGTAAAAACTCCTATAGTCACGGCTGTAACTATATTAGTAGAAGATAAACATCCACTCTTCACACCCCCCAAGACTGATCAAACAGGCAAGCTACCGCAGAAATGAATAACAGATAACCCAGATGCCTGGGCAAAAACTGCTGTGTTAGGCCTGGCCGTGAAACAACCTCCAATAACAGTGGAGTTAAAAACCTCAGCCTCCCCAATCAATGTCAAATAATATCTTCTAAGCATAAAAAGCTAAAGATGGGATAAGGCCCTATATTCATAAATATCTGGCCTTAGGGGTCCTAAGGCCCTGTCAATTGGCCTGGAACACTCCCCTGTTATTAGAAGAAAAAGCCAGGAACCGGGGACTATCAACCTGTTAAAGACCAAAGAGAGATCAACAACAGAGTGCAGGACATTCACCCCACAGTACCTAATCTGTTCCAACTGCTTAGCACTCTGAACCCTGAGCAGAAATGGTATACTGTTCTGGACTTAAAACAAGCTTTCTTTTGCTTGCCTCTGCATAAAGATAGTCAGTTGCTGTTTGCTTTTGGGTGGGTAGACCCAGAAACCGGAAAGTATAGTCAACTAACTTGGACTAGACTCCCAGAGGGGTTCAAAAACTCCCCCACTCTCTTTGATGAAGCCCTCCACAGAGATCTCAACAATTTCAGAACTACACACCCCGAAGTCACCCAGCTTCAATACGTGGATCATCTGCTACTGGCATCCAACACCAAGGAAAACTGAACTGGGACCCAAGCACTATTATCGGAGCTTGCTCAACTCGGGTATAGAGCTTCTGCCAAAATTGCCCAATTTGCCAGCAAGAAGTAACCTTCCATGACTATTTCCTCAGGGGCGGTAAACGATGGCTCACTGAGCCCAGAAAACAAACCGTTGAGCAGATACCAACCCCATCTTACAGCAGACAACTAAGAGAGTTTCTTGGGATTGCTGGGTTTTGCAGGTTATGGATAAATGGGTTCGCGTCCTTAGCTGCTCCTTTATACCCGCTGTTAAAGGGAGATGCCCAATTCCAATGGACCCCTGAGTAACAGGAAGTTTTAGATAACATCTAAGGACACTGACACTGAACGCCTCAACTTTACTGAGCTCAGCCTGCAATTACAGAAAGCCCTACACTAAGTTAAAAATGTACGTCAACTCACTCACCTTGGTTCAAAGAAACTGCAGGCACTCCTGTAGGATTAAGAACAGAGTTTTCCACTAACCAACACACAGCGAAAGAAAAAAACTGAACCGGTAACAAAAGCCTGTTGGGTCAGTCAATTGTTTAATGCTTACCCTTCCAAGTTTCTTAGAGGAAAGCACCTATGAGGAACCAGACCAGGAAAATTCTGGGAAGTGGACATTACTGAAATTAAGCCAGCAAGGTATGGACTTAAATATCTCCTAGTCTTTGTCGATACATTTTCAGGATGGATTGAAGCCTTACACACACACACACACACACACACACAGGAAAAAAAAAAAAAAAAAAAAAACGGCCCAAATGGTTCTCAAGAAGATCCTGGAAGATATTTTTCCAAGATATGGTCTGTTTAAGGTAATAGGGTCTGATAATGGACTTGTGTTCATGGCCCAGGTAAGTCACGTGTGGATTAATTGTAAGTTACATTATGCTTATATACCCCAGAGCTCAGGAGAGGTAGAAAAAATAAATAGAACAATTAAAGAGACCTTAACAAAATTAAGCTTAGAGACTGGCATAAAAGATTGGACTATGCTCCTGCCTTATGCACTGTTTCATGCGAGAAATACTCCCTCAGTTTCTCTGTGTAACCTCACCCCCTATGAAATTCTCTATGATGCCCATCATCCAGTAAGGGACCTAATCCCCAACTCTAAGGCCTAACAATCCCTTCCACACCCCTTGCTTGACAGACTTAAAGCCATTGAAAGAACTCAGTGATAACTGTGGAAACAGCTGGCCACTGCCTACCAACCTGGGGACGAGGGGATTCCACATCAATATCAAGTAAGAGACTTCGTCTACATAAGACAACATCAGGTGTCATTCCTAGAAACCCCGCTGGAAAGGAACATACCAGGTGCTACTTATAACACCTACAGCGGTAAAAGTAGACAGAATCACTTTTTGGATCCATGCCTCTCATCTCAAGCCTTCGCTGTGTCCAGACTCTGGTTGGAAACTGGAAAAGACTGGTAACCATTTCAAATTTCGTATTCGCTATGTGGACAAGACTGTAGACTCTCAACTTGGCCACCAGTACTCCTAACCCTCATCAGCCTGTTCAGCAGTGAAGGCTGATCTCAAATCCTACTAGACAAGAAGTATGGTATATCTCGCATACAGCCCCCTTAGGGACCTGGTGGCTATCTCTCCACCCAGACATTTTTCAGCTTGGTATACGTCTTTCCTATTGAGATAACCCTGATGAAGAGGATCCCACTAAAGTTTTATTAAATCCCTTCCGTTCCATAGATAATTGAAACAAACATTATGGATGCACAGAAACGCGAGCCAGATTCAGGTTGGCTAGCCTAGATTATGATGTATGCCCGGCGGACTATCAAAGCCACAAACAGCCATGGCTGTGTGGGGGAAAAGCCAACTTCTTGTGTAACTCATGGGGATGTGAGCATACCGGGGCTGCCTGGTGGAACCCAAACTCCTCATCACATTCAGTACACAGCATTGGCCATATTACCAATTAGACAACCAAAAGCTATGGCCCCCAGAGGGTTCTCTAGATCCTCAAATTCTGCGTGACATTTTTAACTTCGGCAAGTGCTCAAAAGGGGAAAATTCCCCTATGTGGAATCCTTTTCCCTCCTTCACTCACATCCTGTACTATGCTTCTCCAATAGTTCCTCACCCTCAGTCTTCTGCTCCAGAGTCTCTGCTGTCACTCCCACCTCAGCAACGTGATTTCTCACCTCCAATTACTAGATCAAAAACCCAAACCTCTGCCAGTTCTCAGACCATTGCCCCCTTGCTGAGGTAGCAGGTACCGAGGTACCCCTCCACTCACTCACTCCTCTCTTTTTCTGTCTGTGCGTGCACTAGGTCCCACCAAGTCCTCTAAGAAGCTAAACCAAAGCTCAAACCAGCTGAGAAGAGCCCTCAGACCCCTATCCAAGATGTAATAAAAATGGCCTTTAAAGTTGCTTTGTCATCACTGAAAACAGGTTTCTAAAAATTTAAAGTCCCTCAGGGGTTTTTGGAATACTCACTCCCATCTTCACCTCTGCTCTACCTGTTCTACTGCTCAAGTTTTGTTCTAGGAAAATCCCAAACCCCTTTTCCATTATTCTTTTACATCTCATCTTCCTCATTCTCAGATCCACGGAGCTGCTCTCAGCCTCGCCTTCCCAGTCTTCCCCCTCTGTACCAGGTCCATAGATATGTCTTAAATAACCTTCTCCAGAAGTCTTCACTGAGGCTTACATTAGGTCTTTCAGCAAAAGAGTCCCTCTGAAAGAGTTCAATGTAGATAAACTTCCACTTTTCGTGTTGCCCTGTTCTACTTGGCCACTGGCTGGAAAAATCACCACCCCTAAGCTTGACACCGCCTTACTAGGTTTTCACAAAATATGTGAACAAAGCCTCTGGCCTTGAGCTGGGGCTTCACAGAGATGACTACATTTCTAAGATAAAAAAGTTACCAACTGGGCTTCATGGTGACAGCTGGCAGGGAGAAAAAAAAGAGACAAAAAAGCTCTCCCTTTCCAAGGTGTCCTTGAAAAGTTAACTTGCCCAGAACAGAGGAACAAAAACAGAAACAAAAACTGATTTTTGTGAATTTCTACAGACTGTGAACTTCTGATCCACTTCCCTTACATATTGGGTACAAATTCTAAAACTACCAAAACTTGGGGTTCAGGGGATTAATTGATTACAACAGAAGCAATGCCCTCTAAATCCGGATGCAACCAAATGAGGCTGTTTTCCTGTGTTTGGTGCTATCTTAGGTCCCTTTCCTTGTCCATCCCTACAACAGTATAATTCTATACACTTTAACATTATTTATGTTTTCATAAAATGGTCAATATATGTGATTAATTATGTAATGATGCAGATGTTTTCCAGAGTTCTCTATCATGACGTAGGTTCATTTAAAGATCAAATAGGGGGGCATACAACCCGGTTCCAGCGGGAACCTGTATCCATCACTTTAGCCATCCTATTAGAAATAATAGTTGCTTAACTGGTGGGCTAGTCCATGAGACACAACAAAGACACAATTAGAAGCAGAAATAGGCCAAACCTTAAAGACATTAAAAACCGACATCACAGCTTTACAGGAATTTTAACCTCTCTCTTTCTGAAGTTGTTTTACAAAGCAGGCGAGTATTGGACCTCCTCTTCATGAGAGAAAGGTGCCTTTTTGCTTGCATTGAGGGAAGAATGTTGTTTTTGTGCCGACAATACTGGAGTTGTAAAAGAATCTATGAATAAATTAAGAAAACGACTTGAAGAGCGTCAAAGAGAGACAGAGGCCCCAAAAGGGAGGTTTGAGTCTTGGTTCACATAGTGACCTGATTAACTGCGCTTTTATCTGCCATGGCCGGTCCATTAAAATTCCTCATATTATTGCTAACTGTAGGACCCTGTTTGCTCAACCGTGTAGTTTTCTTTCTAAACCAAATCGAACCTGTTATTAATCCTAACCATACACTGTTCTCTCAATCTAATTTTACAGAAGAGCAGGGACAGAATTGGTATTAAAATACAGGAAAATAGAGGATCTTCCACCTGCTGAAAACCTCAAAGGTCCACGTAGAAATGATCCCTGGAGAAGATGTAGGCAAGTATGAAGGACCTGAGAGAGCAAAAGTCTTCCATGGCAAACAACCTGCTCAGGATGAAGGGATGTGTCTGAATCAGCCACTCTCTTCTTAATGTAGAGAAGATGGACCAAAGCAGGCATGTGTTGAGAGCTGCTCCTGCATGCCTATGGTTGACATACCTCTCTGACCTGTGAAAGTGTCACAGGAAGTAGGAGCAGCCTCCCTCTCATGGGAACCTTGGAAGCAACTGTTAGGACAAAGTTGTTGCCAAGGCAGTGACCTCATTCAGTTCCAAAATTAAGTGACTTCACCTAACTTCCTTGGTGATGGAACTCTCTGAACTTGGAATCCAGGAAGCCAGGCACCCAGAGCCAGTCCCAGTCCCAGTCCCAGTGGTCAAACTTATTTTGATTTACCAAGGACAGACTCAGTCTTTCTTGGGACCTACTGATGTAAGGATGGCCAAATGCAAGGAAAGCTATGAAGAGGGGCCTTTCCTGAGAAAGCACGCAGTGGCTCACCGCTGGCTCCTGACAACTTCACAGAGTTGGCCAAAAGACCAGATTTGAGACAGAACAGGCTATTTCCAGGGAACATAATAAGGCCCACCAGACAGAGGACACTCCGGATAGTCACAGACCTACTTGGGGGAAGGAGGTGCCTTTGTGGTGTGGGTGTGGGTTTGTGGTTTTGTCTCATGTTCTGAGAATAGGTATGAAAGGCGGTTTGTTTTGTTTGGAGTGAACTGTTTCTAGTAAGTCGTTTGACAAGGCGAGAATTTCTATGTCTGTGTATCCCACTGTGTCCGTGGTTGTAGACATTAGAAAACAGAATGCATCAATTAATATGTCCTGTCTAGTAGAAAGCTTCACAGCATTCATCCTGCCCTATTTATGAATGGACTGCAGCTTGCCTTATTGATGTGCAACACCTGCTATCTTCCTTAGTTTCTGTTTTATTCCTGAATTCTGGCCACTCTCCAGAATAGGTTCATGGTTTTCTGTTTAAGATATGTACAACCTCGAAGCTCTGTGACATGACCATGTCCTGTATAGCTGAAGGGAATGGTGAGCATCTCAGAAAACTCAGATATCAGTGTGACCAGGAAAGTCTTAGTGGAGAAACCCTGCTTGGGGCCTTTTGTTTACCTACTCTTCTGTTGCCCTGAATGTCAGGAAGGTATTTTCCTCAGTCCACCACTTTGTGAAACCTGAAGAAAACAGTTTTCAAATGGAAATGAATGGGCATTACCTGTGGCTCTTTGCTTAATTGCTTTGGAAAGGATGTGTCTGAATCAGCTTACTTACCCTGTGTGAGGCTGTGGCTTAGATTCTCAGGTCCTGATGGATCTAAAGAAAGATCCCATGTGTACATCCAAAACCAAAATGGCCAAAAGAGCAGTCCTTGTGGATGAAGTCTCTCGCCTTCCTCTGTAACTTTCCTGACCTCCATCAAGTCAGATTAGGGATCCTTTGGGTCAAATGAGTTCTTCAAAGCCTTGCAGAGTCTAGCCCATAGTTGCTTGGGTTTTCTCAAGACTCCAATTCACATAAAGAATCCAAACCCCACAGTCATTTGGCCTCAAATTGAAGAAGCGGAGCAGTATTAACGGGAGGCCTATTTAATCTCTTCTGGTTCACAAGAAGGGTGTCCAGGCCACCCTGAATTTAGGCAAATTAGGTGCAAAAGAGCTTATTTTGGACACGGTCTTGGGCTATGCCCCTCATGGAAAACTCCAGCCATAGTGGAGTTTATTGTGAGTGTCTATATGGAAGAAGATGGGCGCCACGTTGGAGTGTTTTGGTTTAAATTGTGGTCATTTGGGTGGCGGTTGGAAGAGATGACTTGGTCCACATGTTCTTGAACTCTGGTGTGATTCCCTTAGAGTCTGAGTTCTTCAACTGACCTCAGAGAAGTATTGCCATGAATAGTGTTGAAATTTTTGGAAGCCAGGCATGAGCATCGCCCTTGGAAACTGAGTTCTAGGCCCAGGGTGGCTTTCCACAGAGCACTGAGCCTCTCAGCCAGGATACCACAAATTTTATTCTGAAAAACTTGACACCCATAGTTGAGAGTCAAAACTCATATGGACCTCACATTGTAGACCTAAATGGGCATAGCATCATATGATCTTCTGGCCACTCTTTGGGAAGCCTTACCTGTGAGTGTTCTCCAGAGATTTCATTGAAATGAGCTTCCTAAACATTTAATGGTTCCTGAAAAAATTGAAACTCACAGTGCCTCCAACTTCATCCTTAAAAAATGGCTAGATAAATACCATGAAATTTTTGAATTTCCCATCACCAGGTGGCACTGGAAAACCTTTTGATGTCCTGTTGCTGATCATGAATATACCAGACAGTGCCTTGATTGACTGGGTTTCATGTAAATGGTGTAGAACAGAGATGCCAGTAAGTTGGACTTTGTTGAGTAGTAGGTTAGAGCAGTGGTGGGCAGGTATGTGATAAACATCTGTGGTGGGGCCATGTGAATCTTCCATTGGCTTCCAAATGGCTTGTGACTGACATGGTGCAGCCAGCAGAACCTTCCATGTAAAGGCAACTTGTTATATGGAGAGGTTTCAGGAAATTGTTCAGAATCAGGTTGCTATGGTCAAGGGGGCAAGATATGTGGGATAGGATCCTGGTTCTTGTATCCTCCTGCAAAACCTGACCCACCATACATGACAGAACTTCCTCTTGCATTGTGACCCAGTTGAACTCCTTGTATTTTGTGAAGCAAATACCAAACTCTCAGTGCAGCAGGAAGAAACACCACGAAAATGGAAGATGACCATATGCCTTCACAGTGCACACCGGCACACATTTAGCCCCCAGTGGCCACAGTTTATCTAAAAAGAGAATTCAGCACTGCTGCCTCATGTACATTGGGAAATAAGAAACCATGTCCTCCAGGTCTCATAGATGCAGACCAAGCTTTTATGGTCTCCCTAGAAAGGAAGCTAAAGCTCTTGACAACAACATATTTTTCAAGTGCCCAACCTCACAGGCAGTTTCTCAAGAAGTCTCTAGGCCAGCAGACCTCCATGTTTGTGGAGTTTTTACCCTGTCCCATACTTTTGGAAACTACTCTACCACTTCCAAGGTTGTGAGCTCCTGAGCATATTGCATTCCACAAATTTATTCACAGATTTTCTAAATCTTCTCCTCTAATTGTGTCTTACTTGGGGTGAAGGGATTGTCAAGGCATTGTTCTGGTTGAGAGTGGGAATAATTTTGTGTAGCACATATTTACATACACATTGGATTCATTGTTCAATTTTCCATTCGAAATACTGAATCCTTGACACTAACCCATACCCTACTAGACTCTGACTATTAATTCTAATATGATGGAGAAAAATAACCGAAACAGAATAGAAATACTAGCACTTCAGAAGAGGCATGGTGTATAGTTGGTCTTGCCTTTTGTATGATATAGGGTAGGAGTTATAAATCTTGTCAATTTTTTGTTGAAATAGTTCTGCATGTGTTTTTAAAGTTAACACATCTGTGAATTCCTGTCTCCATTTTTCTGTAGCCTATTCAGCACATGTATTTTTATACGCACATATAGAATCCTACCTGGTATCACACGTATATTCTTGAGAGGTGGCTAACTTGGCAGATACAAAGTGTGAGAAGAGATCACTCCTCATTAATACATTTGGAACTGAAAATTCAGACTATGAGTGAGCTTCTTAGTTCAAGAACATTATACATAAATCCATGTTCAGTAAAATTAATATTTTTGGATCTGTGGATGATATATATTTCACAATGAATTTTAATTGGCATATATATAGCTACTTTTCAATGTCTCTGTGTGTGTTTTGTGTGTGTGTGTGTGTGTGTGTGTGTGTGTGTATATATATATATATATATATATATATATATATATATACTCTCTAGATTTTTCAAAATATAAAATATATGTGTCCTATTATACACTCCCTAAATTCATTTTTGTTCATGTATGTGGTTTTATATTAAACTTTTCATAAGATTATTTTAAAAATATTCATCCACCTGAAATACATATTTGTTTTCTAGTACTAAAAAGTTACTTCAGTGAATGGTGCAAACAAATCCTTTTATTTTTACAGTAGCTGACCCACTTTAACATCAATGCAAGTAGATTCCTATGGGACATGATGTGTATTTTGACGTTCATTTTTATTAAACACTGGTACATTACTATTTCTGCAGTTTTTGTACATCATAGAATATACATTTCATCCACAAGTTCACAAATTTAAAGAAATTTGTAACACATTCAATCACTTCCTGCTTCAGAACATATGTATTCCTCCTTGCTTTTGACTGGTCATTTCATGAGACTTCTTTCCAAACACATTATTTTCGATTTCCATAATCAATTTTGAAGCAAAATTCACACACTCTTTATGATAAACCACAACCGTAATATTACCATTAGATGTATTACTGGTTGGAATGAATGTATATATATCAATATATGATTCCTGTGTATTTTCAGATATCAATTCAATCCATTATTTAAAGTTGGAACAAGTTATATTATTTATTCGCAGTATGGTCTATTCATGCATTATCTCTATATTCATACATACATGGTACACCTATATGTACCTCCAATACTAATTTATACCCCTTCAAAATATTGCTCCAAGAAATGGTGCAAGAAAGACTCATGTCACCTGATCTACATATACGTTTTATCACAGTAATATTCTGGCCACAAAATGCAAAGTCACACTTACGATTGTACCAAAGCCTAAATGGAATGTGAGTATGGGTTATGAAAATCACCCATGTCCACGTTGCCTAATGCTCTCAAATGTCAATCCTATTGGTGACTACATATTTGTTACTTCCTAAGATTATATATTCAATCTCAAGCCTGTTGAAAGTGTCTATTGCTATCACTCACTTTATACTTTGCCTGATTTCCTAATGTCGCTATTGATATCTGCTTTCCTACATATTTTCCCCATTTCATCACTGTGACTGACTCTTCACATGTGCTGACATTTACATTTTCTGTCTACCTGAAAACCTATTGCTAAAGAACTATTTGTCCAAATGCTATACTCACACTTTTTTCTAATCCTATCAACTATCTTCCTAATCCTACCGACTCTCCCTCTTTGAATGGTTGTTCTCCTCAACATTCAATCATCCAAGGTATCAGGTCCTATGCCATTGTGTATAGATTTATCTGAGACATCTGTGCAGAACATAATTAAATGCTAAGTATCCCAATCAAGGACCTAATGCCCTTCTGGGCTTCAAATGTTACCGAGATTTCTGTTTTCATTCATATATTTCACCTATATAATCTTATATATATCGCAGGTTCCCAATACCATTATTCATCCAGCAGAATAATCCTAACCCAAATCAAACATGTTATTAACCGTAACCATACACTGTTCCCTCAATCTAACTTTACAGAATAGCAGGGACAGAGTTGGTCTTACAATACAGGAATGTAGGAGATCTTCAACCTGCAGAGAACCTCAAAGGTCCATGCAGAAATGATCCCTAAAGAAGATGTAGGCAGCTATGAAGGACCTGAGAGTGCGAAAGTCATCTTTCATGACAAAAAAAAAAAAACAGGTCAGGATGAAGGGATGTGTCTGAAGCAGTCTCTCTCTTCTTAATGTAGAGAAGATAGACCAAACCAGGCTTGTGTGGAGAGCTGTTCCCGGGTGCCTGTGGTTGATATTCCATTCTAGCTTGTGAAACTGTCATAGGAAGTAGGGGCAGGATCCATCTCAGGGACCCTTGGAAGCAACTGTTAAGACAAAGTGGTTGCCAAGGCAGTGACCTCATTCAGTTCTAGATGAAGTGACCTATGTCACTTTCTTGTTGATAGAACACTCTGAACTTGGGATCCAGGAAGCCAGGCACCCTGAGGCAGTCCCAGTACAAGTCCCAGTGGTCTCAAATGTTTGGATTTAAGAAGGACAGAGTCAGTCTTTCTTGGCAACTAAATTGAAGATGGACAAATGCCAGGAAAGCTCTGAAGAGGGGCTTTACCTGAGAAAACAGGCAGTGGCTCACCGCTGGCTCCTGATAACATCACAGTTTTGGCCAAGGAGACCAGATCTGACATAGCACAGCCCGTCTCAGGGGAACATAGTATGGCCCACCAGTCAGAGGACGCTCTGGATAGTCACAGACCTATTTGGGGAAAGAAGGTGCCTTTGTGGGTGTGTGTGTGTGTGTGTTTTTGATTTTGTCTCATGTTTTGAGAATATGTAGGAAAGTCGGTTTGTTTGGTTTGGAGTGGACTGTTTCTAGTAAGTCCTTTGAGAAGGCGAGTGTTTCTATGTCTGCATATCCCACTGTGTCCGTGGTTGTAGACAATAGAAAAGAGAATGCATAAATAGATGTGTCCTGTCTAGTAGAAATCTTCGCAGAATTCATCCTGTCCAATTTATGAATGGACTGCAGGTTACCATATGGATGGGCAACACCTACTACCTTCCTACATTCGTGATTTCTTCCTGAATTCTGGCCACTCTCCCATAGGCTCATGGTTTTGTGTTCAAGATATGTATCTCCTCCACAATCTGGGACATGGCCATGTACTGGATAGCTGAAGAGAATGGTGAATATCTCAGAAAACTCAGATATCAGTGTGACCAGGAAAGTCTCATTGGAGAAAATCTGCTTTGGGATTTTGCTTACCTATTGTTCTGTTGCCCTGAATGTAAGGAAGGTCTTTGCCTAAGGCCCCACATTTCCAATGCCTGAAAAAAACAGTTTTCAAATGGAAATAAATGGGCATCACCTGTGGCTCCTGGCTTAATTGCTTTGCAAAGGGATATGTCTGAATCAGCCTCTCAGTGCAGTTTGAGATTATCGCTTAGATTCTCAGCACCTGATGGACCTAAAGAAAGATCCCATGTGTGCATCCAAATCCAAAATGGCCAAAAGAGAAGTCATTGTGATGAAGTCTCTTGCCTTCCTCTGTAAGGTTCCTGATCTCCATCAAGTGATAACAGGGATCTTTGGGTCAACTGAGTTCTTCAAGCCCTGCAGAGGCTAGCCCATAGGTGCTTGGGTTTTCTTATGACTGCAAATCACATAAAGAAACTATACCCGACAGTCAGTATGCCTCAAATTGGAAAAGCGGAACAGTATTAATGGCATGCCTCTTTGATCAGTCCTGGTTCACAGGAACGTTGTCCAGGAAACACTGACTTTAGACAAATGAAGGGCAAGGGAGCTTATTTTGACATTGTCTTGGGCTGTGTGCCTCATAAAAACTTCCAGCCAAGGTTATGATGAGTGACTATATGGAAGAAAATGAGGGCCATGTGGGAGTGTTTTGGTTTTAATTCTGGTCATTGGTGTGGCGGTTGGAAGAGATGACTGGGTCAACTGGTCTTGAACTCTGGTGTGTTTCCACGTAGAGACTGAGTTTTGAAACTGATCTCAGAGAAGTATTGCCATGAATTGTGTTGGGATTTTAGGAGGCCACGCATGAGAGTCGCCCTTGGAACCTGAGATCTAGGACCAGGGTGGCTTTCCACAAAGAACTGGGAATCTCAGCCTGGATATCACATGATTTTATTCTGAAAGACTTGGCAGCCATAGTTGAGAGTCAAAAGACATAGGACCTCACATTGTAGACCTCAATGGTCCTGGCTTCAAGTGACCTTTGTCCACTCTTTGGAAAGCCTTGCCTGTGAGAGTTCTCTAGAATTTTTTTGAAATGAACTTTCTCAATATTTAATGGTTCCTGAATAATTGAAATCCACAGTGCATCCAACGTCGTCCTTGAAAAATGGCTAGATAAATAACACGAAATTTTTGAAATTTCCATGACCAGGTGGAACTGTAGAAACTTTCGATGTCCTGTTGCTTACCATGAGTGTACCAGACAGTGCCTTGATTGACAGGGTTTCATGAAATTTGTTTAGAACAGAGAAGCCAGTATTTTGGAGCCTGCTGAGTAGTGGGCCTAGAGCAGTGGTGGAGAGGTGTGTGATAAAACATCATGGTGGGGCCATTTGTATCTGCCATTGGCTTCCAAATGGCTTGTAACTGACAGAGTGAAGACATCAGACCCTTATATGTAAAAGCATCTTGTTATATGGCGTAGTTTCAGGGCAATGTTCAGAATCAGGTTGCTATGGACAAGCGGGCAATCTTTGAGAGATAGAAGCCTGGTTGGTGAATTTTCTTGCAGACCCTGACCCACCACACGTGACAGAACTACCTCAAGCACTGTTTCCCAGTTGAACTCCTTGTATTTCGTGAAGCATGAACCAAACTCCAAGTGCAGCAGCAAGAAACACCACGAAAAGTGGAGGATGACCAAATGGTTTCACAGTCCACACGGGGAGACAATAAGCCCCCAGTGCCCACAGTTTACCTACAAAGAGAGAATTCAGCACTGCTGCCTCGTGTTCATTGGAAAATGAGAAATGTTGTCCTCCAGGTCTCATAGATGCAGACACAGCTTTGAGGGTCTCACTACAAAGGAAGCTTAACTCCTGACAACAACCTATATTTCAGTGCCCAATTTCACTGGCAGTTTCTCAAGAAGTTTTAGGCAAGCAGAGCTTCATGTTTGTGGAGTGTGTACCCTGTCCTTACTTTTGGAAACTCCTATTCCACCTCCAAGTTTGTGCACTCCTGAGCATTTTCTATTCCAGAAATGTAATCACAGATTTTGTAACTCTTCTACTCTAATTGTGTCTCCATTGGGGCGAAATTAATGACAAGGCATTGTTCTGGATGAGAGTCAGAAGATTAATTTTTCTATTTTCCATTTGAAATTCTGAATCCCTGACACTAACCCATATTCTACTAGACTCTGACTACTAATCCAAATATGATGGAAGAAAATAACCCAAACAGTACATAAATACTTGCAGTTCAGAGTTGGACTTGCCTTTTGCATGATAAAGGGTAGGTGTTATAAATCTATTCAATATTTAATTGAAATAGTTCTCCATGTGTTTTTAAAGTTAACAAATATGTGAATTACTGTCTCCCATTCTCTGGAGCTTATTCAGCAAATGTATTTTTATATGCACAAATAGAATCCTACAAGGTATCACACGTACATCCTTGTGAGGTATATGACTTAGCAGATACAAAGTGTGAGAAGTGATCACTCCTCCTAAACGCTGTTGGAACTGAAAATTCAACCTATGGGTGAGCTTCCCAGTGGAACAACATTATACATAAACCCATGTTCACTAAAATGAATGTTTTTGCATCTTTATGATATATATTTCATGATGAATTTTGATTGGCATATATATTGCTACTTTTTAATGTCTGTGTTTGTGTGTGTGTGTGTGTGTGTATATATATATATATATATATATATATATATATATATATATATACTCTCCATATTTTTAAAAATATGAAATATGTGTGTCTTATATACACTCCCTAAATTCATTCATGTTCATGTATGTGGATTAATAATCAACTTTTCACAAGATTATTCTTAGAAATATTCATCCACCCGAAATACATATTTGTTTCCTAGTACTGAAAACTAACTTCAGTAAAAGGTGCATACAAATCCTAATATGTCTACTTTAACTGACCCAGTTTAACATCAATGCATGTAGGTTCCTATGGGACATGATGTGTATTTTGACATTAATTTTTATTCCACACTGGTACATTACTATTTCTTCAGTTTATGCAAATCTCAGTATATATATTTTATTCACTAGTTAGCAAATTTATAGGCATTTGTTTCACTTTCAATCACTTCCTGCTCCAGAACACATGTATTCCTCTGTGTTTCTTGACTGGTCTATTCATGAGACTTTTTTCCAAATATATTATTTTCGATTTCCATAATCAATTTTGAACCAAAACTCACACACCCTTCATGATAAACCATAATCCTAAGATTATCGTTAGATATATAACTGGTTGGAATGAATGATTGCATATCAATATAAAATTTCTTATAAATTTTCAGATATTTATTCAATCCATTATTTAAAGTGGATCCAGTTATATTATTTATTCACAGTATGGTCTATTCATGCATTATGTCTATATTCATTGAAACAGGGTACACCTATTTGTACCCCCATACTAATTTGTAAGTCTTCAAAATATTGCTCGCAGAATTGGTGGAAGAAATACTCTTTTCACCTGATCTACATACACATTTTATTACAGAAATATTCTGGACACAAAAAGCAAAGGTCACACTTACAATTGTACCAAAGCGTAAATGGAAAGTGAGCATGGATTACTAAAAACATCCATGTCCAGGTTGCCTAATGCTCTCAAATATCAATTCTATTTTTGACTACATATTTGTTTCTTCTTAAGATTATATATTCAACTTCAAACCTGTTGACAATGTCTAACCCTATCACACAATTTGTACTTTGCTTGATTTCCTAATGTCTCTATTGATATCTGCTTTCCTATATTTTTCCCCAGTTCATCATTGTGACTGACTCTTCACATGTGCTTACATTTACATACACTCTCTACCCGAAATCTTATTGCGAAAGAACTTTTGGTCCAAATCCTATACTCACTCTTCTTTCTAAACCTACCAACTACCTTCCTAATCCTACCGACTATCAGTTTTTGACTGGATGTTCTCTTCAACATTCAATATCCAAGGTACAAGGTACGATGCCAGTGTATATTGATTTATCTGAGACATCTGTGCTGCACATTACTCAAAGCTAAGTATCCCACTCAAGTCCCCAATGCCCTTCTGGGCTTCAAATCTTACCTAGATTTCTGCTTTCATACTTATGTTTCACATATATACTCTTGTAAATATCGCATTTTGCCAATACCATTATTCATCCCGCAGAATGATTTGTAACCCAAATTGAACATGTTATTAACCCTAACCATACACTGTTCCCTCAGTATAACTTACTTAAGAGCAGGGACAGTGTGGGTCTTACAATATAGGAATGTAGATAATCTTCCACCTGCTGAGAACATCAAAGATCCATGGAGAAATGATCCTTGCAGAAGATATAGGCAGCTATGTAGGACCTGAGAGAGCAATAGTCATCTTCCATGGCAAACAACCTGGTCAGGATTAATTGATAGTCTGAATCAGCCTCTCTCTTCTTAATGAAGAGAAGATGGAGTGAACCAGGCCTCTGTGGAGAGCTGTTCCCTGGTGCCTATGGTTGATATACCATTCTAACTTCTGAATGTGTCACAGGATGTTGGGGCAGCCTCCATCTCATGGGAACCCTGGATGCAACTGTTAGCACAAAGTGGTTACCAAGGTAGTGACCATATTCAGTTCCTGAAAGAAGTGACCTCACTTCACTTCCTTGGTGATGGAATTCTCTGAACCTGGGATCCAGGAAGGAAGGCACCCAGAGCCAGTCCCACTCCCAGTTCCAGTGGGCTAACTTGTTTGCTTTTCCCAAAGACATAGTCAGTCTTTCTTGGAACCTACTGATGTGAGGATGGAAAAATGCCAGCAGAGCTCTGATGAGGGGCCTTTCCTGAGAAAGCAGGTAGTGGCTCACCTTTGGCTCCTGACAACTTCACAGAGTTGGCCAAGGAGACCAGATCTGAAACAGGACAGGCCATTTTGTGGGAACATAATATGGCCCACCAGTCAGAAGACACTCCGGATAGTCACAGACCTATTTGGGGGAAGTAAGTGCCTTTGCCGTTGTAGGTGTGAGTTTGTGGTTTTTTCTCATGTTCTGAGAATAGGTAGGAAAAGTGGTTTGTTTGGTTTGGAGTGGACTGTTTCTAGTAAGTCGTTTGACATGGTGAGTGTTTCTAGGTCTGTGTATCCCACTGTATCCGTGGTTGTAGACATTAGAAAAGAGAATGCATCAATGGATGTGTTGTCTCTAGTTGAAAGCTTCCCCGCATTCATACTGCCCAATTAATGAATGGACTGCAGCTTGCCTTATGGATGGGCAACATCTACTATCTTCTAAAGTTCCTGTTTTCTTCGTGAATTCTGGCCACTCTCCAGAATAGGCTCATGGTTTTGTTTCCCAAATATGTAACACCACAAGATTCTGTGACATGGCCATGTGCTGGATTGCTGAAGGGAATGGGAGCATCTAAGAAAACTCAGATTTCAGTGTGACCAGTAAAGTCTCAGTGGAGAAACCCTTCTTTTGGCCATTTGCTTACTTCTATTTCTATTACCCTGAATGTCAGGAAGGTCTTTGCCTCAGGCCACCCCTTTGTGTAGCCTGAAGAAAACTGTTTTCATATGGAAATGTATGGACATCACCTGTGGCTCTTTGCTTAATTGATTTGGAATGAGATGTGTCTGAATCAGCCTCTTGTCCTTGTATGAGGTTGTGGCTTTGATTCTCAGCACCTGATGGATCTAAAGAAAGATCCCATGTGCTTCCAAAACTAAAATGGCCAAAAGAGCAGTCATTGTTGATGAATATTTTTGCCTTCTTGTTTTAGGTTCCTGACCTCCATAAAGTGAGAATAGGGATCCTTTGGGTCAAATGAGTTCTTGAAATCCCTGCAGAGGCTAGCCCATATTTGCTTGGGTTTTCTCATGACTCCAAATCACATAAAGAATCTATACCCTACAGCCAGTAGGCCTCAAATTGGAGAAGTGGAACACTTTAACAGCAGGAATATTTGATCATTCCTGGTTCACAGGAAGAGTGTCCAGGCCATCATGATTTTAGGCAAATGAGGGGCAAGTGAGCTTATTTGGGCTCATAGAAACCTCCAGCTGGAGGTTATGATGAGTGTCTACATGGAAGAAGATGATGGCCCTGTGGGAGTGTTTTGATTTTAATTGTGGTCATTTTTTGGCGGATGGAAGGGATGACTGGGTCCACCTGGGCTTGAACTCTGGTGTGATTCCCCTTAGAGACTGAGTTCTGAAACTGACCTCAGAGAAGTATTGCCATGAATTGTGTTGGGATTTTAGGAGGCCACGCATGAGACTCACTCTTGGAAACTGAGATCTAGGCCCAGGGTGGTTTCCACAGAGGCCTGAGAATCTCAGCCAGGATATCACATGATTTTATTCTGAAAGACTTAGCACCCATATTTGAGAGTCAAAACACACATGGACCTCACATTGTAGATGTCAGTTGGCCTGGCTTTAGGAGACCTTTTGGCAACTGTTTGAGAAGCATTGACTGTGAGAGTTCTCCAGAGCGTTCATTGTAATGAACTTTCTCAACACTTAATGGTTCCTGAATGAATTGAAACCCACAGTGCCTCTAACTTCATCCTTGAAAAATTTCAAGATAAATACCATGAAATTTTTGAAATTCCCATGACCAGGTGGCACTGCAGAAACTTTTGATGTCCTGTTGCTGATCATGTGTATACCAGACAGTGCCTTGTTTTTGACTGGGTTTCATTAAAATGGTGTAGAACAAGAGAAGCCAGTAATTTGGAGCCTGCTGAGTAGGGGGGCTAGAGCAGTGGTGGGCAGGTGTGTGATAAAACATCATGTTGGGGCCATGTGAATCTGCCATTGGCTTCCAAATTTTTTGTGACTGATATAGTGCAGACATCAGACCCTTATATGTAAAGGCATCTTGTTAAATGGAGAGTTTTCAGGGCAATATTCAGAATCAGGTTGCTATGGTTATTGGGGCAAGCTATGTGGGATACAAGCCTGGTTGGTGCATTCTCCTGCAGACCCTGACCCACCACACGTGACAGAACTCCCTCCAGCACTGTATCTCAGATGAACTTTTTATGTTTTGTGAAGCAAATACCAAATTCCCAGTGCAGCAGCAAGAAATACCACGAAAAGTGGAGGATGACCAAATGTCTTCACAGTCCCCACTGGGAGACACTTAGCTTCCAATGGACACAGTTTAGCTACAAAGAGAGAATTGAGCACTGCTGCCTCATGTTCATTGAAATATAAGAAACCATGTCTTTTGGTTACATAGATGCAGACCCAGCTATGATGGTCTCACTACAAAGGAAGCTAAAGCTCATGACAACAACATATATTTCAAGTGCCCAACCTCAGAAGCCGTTTCCCAAGAATTCTTAGGCCAGCAGAGCTCATTTTTGTGGAGTGTTTACCCTGTCCTTTACTTTTGGAAACTCCTCTACCACCTCCAAGGTTGTGAACTCCCGAGCATATTCCATTCCATATATGTATTCATAGATTTTCACACTTTTCTACTCTAATTGTGTTTTACTTGGGGCGTAGGTAATGTCAAGGCATTGTTCTGGATGTGAGTGGGAAGATTTTTGTGTAGCACATATTTACATACACATTGGATTCATTTTTCAATTTTTCATTTGAAATACTGAATCCCTGACACTAACCCATACCCTACTAGTCTCTGACTAATAATCCTAATATGATGGTGAAAAATAAGCCAAAAAGAGAAGAAACACAAGCAGTTCAGAGGACGCATTGTGTATTGTTGGAATTGCCTTTTGCATTATATAATGTAGGAGTTATAAGTCTAGTCAATTTTTTTGTTGAAATAGTTCTAAATGTGTTTTTAAAATTAGCAAATATGTGAATCCCTGTCTCCCTTTCTCTGTAGCCTATTCAGTACATGTATTTTTATATGCACATATAGAATTCTACCTGATATCACTCGTATACACTTGTGAGGTGGCTGAATTGGCAGATGCAAATTGAGAGAAGAGTTCACTCCTCCTAAACGCTGTTGGAACTGAAAATTCAACCTATGGGTGAGCTTCCTAGTTGAAAAACATTATACATGAATCCATGTTCAGTAAAATGAACATTTTTCGATCTGTGGATTATATACTTTTCATGATGAATTTCTATTGGCATATATGTTGCTACTTTTTTTTTCTTTTATTGGTTGCTCAAAACATTACAAAGCTCTTGAATATCATATTTCATACATTAGATTCAAGTGGGTTATGAACTCCCATTTTTACTCCAAATACAGATTGCAGAATCACATTAGTTACACATCCATATTTTTACATAATGCCCTATTAGTTACTGTTGTATTCTGCTACCTTTCCTATACTCTACTATCCCCACTCCCCTCTCCTCCCATCTTCTCTCTCTACCATACATACTGTAATTCATTTCTCTCCTTGTTTATTTTCCCACAACGTCTTATATGTAATTTTGTGTAACAATAAGTGTCTCTCTCCATTACCATGCAATTTCCCTCTTCTCTCCCTTTCCCTCCCACATCATGTTTCTGCTTAATGTTAATCTTTTCTTCATGCTCTTCCTCCCTGCTCTGTTCTTAGTTGCTCTCATTATATCAAAGAAGACATTTGGTAATTGTTTTTTAGGGATTGGCTAGATTCACTAAGCATAATCTGCTCAGTGCCATGCATTTCCCTGCAAATTCCATGATTTTGTCATTTTTTAGTGCTGCGTAATTCTCGATAGTATATAAAAGTCACATTTTTTTATCCATTCATCTATTGAAGGGCATCTGGGTTGGTTCCACAGTGTAGCAATTGTGAATTGTGCTGCTATGAAAATCCATGTGGCAGTATCCCTGTAGTACGCTCTTTTAAGGTCTTCAGGGAATAGTCCGAGAAGGGCAATAGCTTGGTCAAATGGTGCTTCCATTCCCAGCTTTCCCAGGAATCTCCATACTGCTTTCCAAATTGGCCACACCAGTTTCAGTCCCACCAGCAATGTACAAGAGTACCCTTTTCCCCACATCCTCGCCAGCACTTGTTGTTGTTTGACTTCATAATGGCTGCCAATCTCACTGGATTGAGATGGTATTTTAGGGTGGTTTTTATTTGCATTTCTCTTACTGCTAGAAATGGAGAGCATTTTTTTCATGTACTTGTTAATTGATTCTATGTCCTCCTCTGAGAAGTTTCTGTTCAGGTCCTTGGCCCATTGGGTTATTGGTTATCTTATTGTCTAATTTTCTAAGTTCTTTGTATACTTTGTATACTCTGGATATTAGGGCTCCATGTGAAGGGTGAGGACTAAAAATTTTTTCCCATGATGTAAGCTCCATATTTACCTCTCTTATTGTTTCTCTTTCTGAGAAAAAATAATTCAGTTTAAGTAAGTCCCATTTGTTGATTCTTATTATTAACTCTTGTTCTATGGGTGTCCTATTAAGGAATTTGGAGCCTGACCACACAATATGTAGATCGGAGCCAACTTTTTATTCTATCAGACGCAGAGACTCTGATTTGAATCTAGCTCCTTGATCCACATTGAGTTAACTTTGGTGCATGGCGAGAGGAGGGGATTCAGTTTCATTTTGTTGCATATGGATTTCCAGTTTACCCAACACCATTTGATGAAGATGCTATCCTTCCTCCATTGCAGGCCATTAGCTCCTTTATCAAATATAAGATAGTTGTAGCTTTTTGGATTAGTTTCTGTGTCCTCCATTCTGTACCATTGGTCCACCCGTCTGTTTTGGTACCAGTACCATGCTGTTTTTATTATGATTGCTCTGTAATATAGTTTGAAATCTGGTATCGCTATACTGCCTGATTCACACTTCCTGCTTAGAATTGCTTTTGCTATTCTGGGTCTTTTATTTTTCCATTTGAATTTTATGATTGCTTTATCTATTTCTACAAAAAGTTTCTATGGGATTTTGATTGGCATTGCATTAAACCTATAGCGAACTTTTGGTAATATCACCATTTTGATGATGTTAGTTCTGCCTATCCATGAACACGGTATATTTTTCCATCTTCTAAGATCTTATTCTATTTCTCTTTTTAGGGTTCTATAGTTTGCATTATATAAATCTTTCACCTCTTTTGTTAGGTTTATTCCCAAGTATTTAATTATTTGAGGAAATTGGGAATGCAGTGTTTTGACTCATTTTTGTTTCAGAAGTTTTGTCGCTGATATACAGAAATGCCTTTGATTTATTCATGTTGATTTTGTATCCTGCCACATTGCTGCATTCATTTATGAGTTCTAGTAGTTTTTTCTGTAGACCCTTTTGGGTCTTCTATGTATAGAATCATGTCATCTACAAATAGTGATAATTTAAGTTCTCCTTTTCCTATTTTTATGCCTTTAATGTCTTTCATCTCTCTAATTGCTCTGGCCAGTTTTTCGAGAACTATATTGAATAGAAGTGGTGATAGAGGACATCCCTGTCTTGTTCCAGATTTTAGAGGGAATGCCTTCAATTTTTCTCCATTCAGAATGATGCTACCCTGAGGATTAACATAGATAGCTTTTACAATGTCAAGGTAAGATCCTGTTATCCCTAGTTTTTAAAATGTTTTGAACATAAAGAAATGCTCTACTTTGTTGAATGGTTTTTCTGCGTCTATCGAGATGATCATATGGTTCTTATCTTTAAGTCTATTGATGTTGTGAATAACATTTATTGATTTCCATATATTGAACCCTCCTTGCATCCCAGGGATGAATCCAAGTTGATCATGGTGCACGATTTTTTTGATGTGCCTTTCTATCCAATTCGCCAGAATTTTAATGAGGATTTTTGCATCTAGGTTCATCAGAGATATTGGTCTGTAGTTTTCTTTCTTTGAGGTGTCTTTGTCTGGTTTCAGAATCAGGGTGATGTTGGCCTCATAGAATGAATTCGGCAGAGCTCCCAGTTTTTCTATTTCCTGAATAACTTGAGAAGTATTGGTATTAATTCTTCTTTAAAGGTTTTGTAAAACTCTGCTGTATACCCATCCGGTCCTGGGCTTTTCTTGGTTGGTAGTCTTTTGATTGCTTCTTCTACTTCATCCATTGATATTGGTCTGTTTAAATTGTGTGTTTCCTCCTGACTCAGTCTGGGCAAATCATATGACTTAAGAAATTTATCGATGTCTTCACTATTTTCTATTTTATTGGAATACAGGTTTTCAAAATAATTTCTAATTTTCTTCTGTATTTATGTAGCATCTGTTGTAATATTGCCTTTTTCATCCCGTATGTTAGTAATTTGATTTCTCTCTCTTCTTCTCTTCGTTAGCATGGCTAAGGGTCTGTCTATCTTATTTATCTTTTTGAAGAACCCCTTTTAGTTTTGTTAATTTTTTCAATAGTTTCTTTTGTTTCAATTTCGCTATGATTTTAATTATTTCTTGCCTTCTGCTACATTTGCTGTTGTTTTGCTCTTCCTTTTCTAAGGCTTTGAGATGAAGTGTGAGCTCATTTATTTGTTTTTCTTTTCTATTTTGAGGAATGACCTCTAGGCGATGAATTTACCCCTTAAAACTTATTTTCATTGTACCCCATAGAATCTGATATGTTGTGTCTGTATTTTCATTTATCTCTAAGAATTTTTTGATTTCCTCCTTTATGTCTTCTGTAACCCATTGATCATTCAGTAACATATTCTTCATTTTGGATGTGATGTATGATTTTTTCTTCCTTCTTTTATCATTGGTTTCCAGTTTCATTCCATTATGATCACAAAAAATTCATGGTATTATCTCCACCCCTTTATATTTACTGAGGGTTGCCCTATGGCATAACATATCGTCTATTTTTGAGAAGGATCCATGTGCTGCTGAGAAAAAAGTATATCCACTTGATGATGGTTGATATATTCTATATATGTCAGTTAAGTCTAGGGTATTGATTGCGAGATTGAGTTCTATAGTTTCTTTTTTCAACTTTTGTTTGGAGGATCTGTCCAATGGTGAGAGAGGTGAGTTGAAGTCACCCATAATTATTGTATTGTGGTCTATTTGATTCTTTAACTTGAGGAGAATTTGTTTTATGAACATCGCAGCACCATTATTTGCTGCGTGAATATTGATAATTGTTATGTCTTGTCGGTGAATGGTTCATTTTAGCAGTATATAATGTCCTTCTTTATCCCTTTTGATTAAATTAGTCTTGAGGTCGATTTTATTCGATAGGAGGATGGCCACCTCTGCTTGCTTACGAGGACCGTGTGCATGGTATAAATTTTCCCAATCTTTCACCTTCAGCCTGTGTATGTCTTTTCCATTCAGATGTGTCCCCTGGAGGCAATATATTGTTGGATTTTTTTATTTCAAGTTACAAGCCTATGTCACTTTATTCGAGAGTTTAAGCCATTTACTTTTAGAGTTACTAATGATATATGGTTTGTACTGCCACCCATGTTTGCTTATATCTTTTTTTTAAATTAGTTTGTTTCTCCATGATTAGCTTTTCCCCCGCCCTCTGTCATTACTGAGGCACTTCTCACTCATGGTTTTCGTTGTTGATTTTCATTTCTTCCTCGTGTAGTGTTTTGCTCAAGATGCTTTGCAATGCTGGTTATCTGGCTGCAAATTCTTTTAGGTTTTGTTTATCATGAAATATTTTTATCTCGTTGTCTTATCTTAAGCTTAATTTTGCTGGATACATAATTCTTGGTTGGCATCCATTGTCTTTCAGTGTTTGAAGTACGTTGTTCCAGGATCTTCTCACTTCCAGCATCTGTGATGAAAAATCCATTGTTAACCTTTTTGGTTTACCCCTGATTGTAATGATTCTAATCTGCCTCCTTTCTCTGGTAGCTTTTAATATTTTCTCTTTGTTCTGTATATTGGATATCTTCATAACAATGTTTCTTGGCATTGGTCTACTGTGATTTTGTGTGCTCGATGTCCTGTAAGCATCTACAATTTGTTTATCCCTTTCCATTTTTATTTCTGGAAAGTTTTCTGTAATTATTTCATTCAGCAGATTTCTCATTCCCTTGGTTTGAATCTCTGTACCTTCCTCTATCCATATGACTCATTAGTTTTTTTTTTTTTATGTTATTCCATATCTCTTGAATGTTTTCTCATAATTTTTTACAGCATTTCTTTGTTGGCTAGACTTTTTTCAAGATGATATATTTTGTCTTCATTCTGTCTTCTACTTGCTCTACACTGTTAGTGATACTCTCAATTGAATTTTTAATTTGGTTTATCATTTCCTTGATTTCTAGAATTATTGTTTGATTTTTCTAATAATCTCTATCTCCTGATAAAGATGCTTAATTTCTTATTTTATCTGTTTATGTAATTTATTTTCAATGCGTTCTATCACTGTTTGTTTTTGCTGTCTCGTATCCTCTTTAAGGTTCCATTCCATCTGTCTAAGGTATTCCTTGAGTTCTTTATATCACCATTTTTCTGATGACTCTAGGTGCTCTTGAATATTTAGGCTGTCCTTCATTGTTCGTACTCCTTTTCTTCCTTGCTTTTTTATGCTTCTCATGTTACTTCTCGTTCTGTTTGACTACTGAGTTACTGCTTACTCTTATAAATTTATTTGATGCTTGAGAGGAAAGATATTAGAAGGGAAGGGAGAAGTCACTAAAGAGAATGAGAGTAGGCAGGTAGAATTCAAGTAAGGGGGAATAAAAAAATTGAAATGAAATGAAAAGACAAAAAAAATAGAAAATAAAGAAAGAAAATTTTAAGTAATAATGATGATTAAAAAATTGAAAATTAAAATTTAAAATAATAATATTAATAATAATAATAATAAAATAAAAGAAATTAAAAAAATAAAAACATTTAAAAAAGTTAATGAACAACAACAACAAAAATGAAAATGAAAGAAAAAGAAAAAAATACAAATAAAAAAATAGTAATAATACATGCAGTCCTAGAGTTCAATTAACTTCTCTTCCAGTAGGTGGAGCTGTGCGCACTGGGCCAAGCTTCTCCTCTCAATAAGTGGGAACCAATCACTGTGCAGCAGCTCTTCCTCCCAGACTGGGCGGGTCTCCAACCCTGAGTGCCTAGGGCCTTCTCTTGTGCTTCCTCAAGCCAGGCCCCACTCACCTGTGACGCTCACCACAATACTGGTTACAAGCCAGGCCTCTGCTCCTGGTAGCCCTGTTTCCATGAACGGCTGGGCACACTCTCCTTAATTGCCTCCCTCAGACCCTAAGTTTGTAGAGCTTGGGGCTGAGAAACCCCAGCGAATTTGCTTGCCCTTCGGGAGCCATGGCCCCGGTAGGTGGTGTAAGAGACCTCAATTGTCAGCACTGGTGGGAGCGGTAGCCGGCAATTACACGCCTCGAGTCCCGAGCCAATCCTGATTCCCTAGGTCTGGGTATTGCGCTCCTTGGAGAGCTGGGAGGGGCCATTACGGCAGAGGTGGGAAGGGCCCTTGAGGTTTCCCTGCGGTGTTGAGAGAGATGGCAATGGGATAACATACTTGTCGCACTGGTTTCAATGAAGTTATCTCCTCCGACTGTGACGTCAGTTCGCTGCCATGGTGGTATACCATTAAAATGGTGACCGTTCGTTCCCTTTGCTGGGTGACCAATGCAACAGCTGGGTCCTGACTATCTCTCCCAAGCCCCATTTCAATCCTGTGGCCACTGCCTATGAAGGCTCAGTTGGCTTTTAACTCTGTCAATTCCGAAAGCCCGACCAATTATTTCAGCGGGAATGTTAGTGCTGAGTCACAAAAACCAGATAAATCTAAGCTTGAATGCAGCCAATCCGGGCTTTGTGTGTGTTCTGAGGGGCCCAGACTGTTCGCCCCAGATTCACAACAGGTCAATATTGCCTAGTGATTCTGAGCAAACAGCATTTAGACAGTTTACGACTCCCTATGCCCGCGCAGCTGAAGAGATCAGAGACTTGAATTCTCCATGCCTGCCTTCATAATGGATCTCCTGTATTGCTACTTTTTAATATCTGTGCATTTGCGTGTGTGTGTGTGTATATATATATATATATATATATATATATATATATATATATATATACTCTTTAGATTTTTCAAAATATGAAATATATGTGTCTTATTATGCACGCCCCTAAATACATTCATATTCATATCTGTGGATTTATAATCAACTTTCAACAAGATTATTTTCAGAAATAATCATCCACCTGAAATACATATTGTTTCCTAGTACTGAAAACTAAATTCAGTGAATGGTGCATACAAACCCTAATATTTCTACAGTTACTTAGCCAGTTTAAAATGAATGCAAGTAGATTCCTAGGGGACATGATGTGTATTTTGACTTTCATTTTTATTCAACACTTGTACGTTACTATGTCTTCAGTTCATGCACATGATGGGATATATATTTCAGTCACAAATTAGAAAATTTATAGGCATTTGTTTCACGATCAATCACTTCCTGATTCAGAACACATGTATTCCTCCATGTTTCTTGACTGGTCTTTTCATGAGACTTCTTTCCAAACATATTATTTTTGTTTAACATCATCACGTGTAAAGCAAAACTCAAACACCATTCATCATAAACCATAATCCTAATATTACCATTAGAAATATAACTGGTTGGAATGAATGATTGTATATCAATATAAGATTTCTTATATATTTTCACATATCAATTCAATCCATTATTTAAAGTGGAATCAGTTACGTTATTTATTCATAGTATTGTCTATTCATGCATTATCTCTATATTAATAGACACAGGGTACACCTCTTTGTACCCCTAATACTAATGTATACGTCTTCAAAATATTGCTCCCAGAAATGGTGAAAGAAATACTCATGCCACCTGATCTACATATACATTTTATCACAGTAATATTCTGAACAAAAAAAAAAACCATAAAAATGTCACACTTATGATTGTACCAAAGCCTAAAAGGAAAGTGAACGTGGATAACTAATAACATCCATGTCCAGGTTGCCTAATGCTCTCAAATGTCATTCCCATTTGTGACGAGATATTTGTTTTTTCCTATGATTATGTATTCAAACTCAACCCTGTTGAAAATGTCTAATCCTATCACTCACTTTATACTTTGCCTGATTTCGTAATGTCTCTATTGACACCTGCTTTCCTACATATTTTCCCCAGTTCATCATTGTGACTGACTCTTCACATGTGCTGATATTTCCATTCACTCTCTAAACGAAACCCTATTGCTAAAGAAGCTTTTTATTCCAAATCATATACTCACTCTTCTTCCTAAACCTACTGACTATCTTCCTAATCCTACTGACTATCCCTTTTTGACTGGATGTTCTCTTCTACATTCAATCATCCAAGGTACAAGGTCCTATGCCACTGTATTTCGATTTAACTGAGACAACTGTACAGAACATAATTCAACACTAAGTATCCAAATAAAGGGCCCAATGCCCTTCTGGGCTTCAAATCTTTCTTAGATTCCCGTTTTCATACATATATTTCACGTATATATTCTTATAAATATCGCAGGTTCCCAATCTCATTATTCTTCCTGCAGAATGATTCCTAACCCAAATCGAACATATTATTAACCGTAACCATACACTCACTTTGCAGGAGAGCAATAACAGTGTGGGTATTAAACTACAGGAATCTAGGGGATCTTCACCTGCTGAGAAACTCAAATGTTCATGCAGAAATGATCCCTGGTGAAGATGAAGGCAGCTATTTAGTACCTCAGAAAGCAAAAGTCATCTTCCATGGCAATCATCCTGGTCAGGATGGAGGGTTGTGTCTGAATCAGTCTCTCTCTTCTTAATGTATAGAACATGGACCAAACCAGTCCTGTGTGGAAGCTGTTCCCGGGTGCTTATGGTTGATATAACATTCTAACTAGAGAAAGTGTCCCATGAAAATCAGGACAGCCTCCACCTCATGATACTTTTGGAAGCAGCTGTTAGGACAAAGTGGTTGCCAAGGCAGTGACATCATTCATATCCTGAAGGAAGTGATCTCACCTCACTTCCTTGGTGATGGAACTCTCTGAACTTGAAATCCGGGAAGCCAGGCACCAAGAGACAGTCCCTGTCCTAGTCCCAGTGGTCTGACATGTTTGGATTTACCAAGGACAGAGTCAGTCTTTCTTGGTACCTACAGATGTGAGGATGGCCAAATGCCAGGAAACCTCTGAAGAGGGGCTTTTCCTGAGAAAGCAGGTAGTGTCTCACCGCTGGCTCTTGAGAACTTCACAGAGTTGGCCAAGCAGACATGATCTGAGACAGGAGAGGTCATTTTGGAAGAACATAGAATGGCCCACCAGTCAGACGACACTCCAGGGAGTCACAGACCTACTAGGGGGAAGGAGGTGCCTTTTTGGGTGTGGGTGTGAGTTTGTGGTTTTGTCTCATGTTCTGAGAATAGGTAGGAAAGGCGGTTTGTTTGGTATGGAGTGGAATATTTCTATTAAGTCCTTTGACAAGGCGAGTGTTTCTATGTGTGTGTATCCCACTGAGTCCATTGTTGTAGACATTAGAAAAGACAATGCATCAATGGATGTGTCCTGTCTAGTAGAAAGCTTCCCAGCATTCATCCTGCCCAATTCATGAGTGGACTCTGGCTTGCCTTATGGATGGGCAACACCTACAAGCTTCCTAATTTCCTGTTTTCTTTCTCAATTCTGGCCACTCTCCAGAATAGTATCGTGGTTTTGTGTCCAAGATTTGTACCTCCAAGATCTGTGACATGGCTATGTACTGGATAGCTGAAAGAAATGGCTAGCATCTCAGAAATCTCAAATATCTGTTGACCAGGAAAGTCTCAGTGGAGAAACCCCTCTTTGTTCCTTTTGCTTACCTATTGTTCTGTTGAATGTCAGGAAGTTTTTTGCCTCAAGCCACCACTTTGTGAACCCTGAAGAAAACAGTTTTCAAATGGAAATGAATGGGAATCACCTGTGACTCTTTGCTTAATTGCTTAGGATTGGGATATGTCTGAATCAGCCTGTTGGCCCTGTGTGAGGCTGTGGCTTAGATTCTCAGCACCTGATGGATCTAAAGATAGATCCCATGCATGCATCCAAAACCAAAATGGCAAAAAGATCAGATATTGTTGATGAACTCTCTTGCCTTCCTCTGGTAGGTTCCTGATATCCATCAAGTGAGAATAGGGATCCTTTGGGTCAAATGAGTTCTTCAAAGCCCTGCAGAGGCTAGGCCATAGGTGTTTGATTTTCATGACTCCAATTCACTTAAAGAATCTAAACCCCAAAGCTAGAAGGCCTCAAGTTGGAGAAGCCAAGCAATATTAAAGGCAGGCCTATTTGATCACTACTGGTTCACAGGAAGAGAGTCCAGGCCACCCTGACTTTAGGCAAATGAGGGGCACGGAGCTTATTTTGGACACTGTCATGGGCTGCGTCCCTTATGGAAACCTCCAGCCAGAGAATATGATGAGTGTCTATATGGAAGAAGATGAGGGCCATGTGAGAGTGTTTGGTTTAAATTGTGGATATTTGTCTGGCGGTTGGAAGAGATCTCTGGGTCCACCTAGGCTTGCACTTTGGTGTGATTCCCCTTAGAGACTGAGTTCTTTTACTGATCTCAGAGAATTATTGCCAGGAATTGTGTTGGAATTTTAGATGGCCATGCATGAGAGTTGCCCTTGGAAAGTGACATCTAGGCCCAAGTTGACTTTCCACAGAGCACAGGGAATCTCAGCCAGGATATCACATGATATTATTCTTAAAGACTTGGCAGCCATATTTGAGAGTCGAAACACACATGGACCATACATTGTAGACCTCAAGGGGCCTGGCTTAATCTGACTTTTCGCCACTTTTGGAAGCCTTGCCTGTAAGAATTCTCCAGAGTTTTCATTGAAATGAGCTTCCTCACCATTTAATGGTTTCTGAGTGAATTAAAATTCACAGTGCCTCCAACTTCATCCTTGAAAATTGGCTATATCAATACCATGAAATTTTTGAAATTCCCATGACCGGGTAGCACTGGAGAATATTTGGATGTCCTGTTGCTGATCATGAGTATACAAGACAGTGCCTTGATTGACTGGGTTTTATGAAAATGGTGTTGAACAGAGATGCCAGTAAGTTGGATCCTGCTGAGTAGTTGTACTAGAGTAGTGGTTGGCAGGTGTGTAATAAAACATCTGTGGTGGGGGCATTTGGATCTGCCATTGGCTTCCAAATGGATTGTGACTGACATTTTGCAGCCAGTAGACCCTTATATGTAAAAGCATATTGTTATATGGAGAGGTTTTAGGGCAATGTTCAGAATCAGGTTGCTATGGTCAATGGGGCAAGCTATGTGGGATAGAAGCCTGGTTGGTGCATTCTCCTGATGAACCTGACCCACCACACTTGACAGAACTTACTTCAGCACTGTGTCCCATTTGAAATCCTTGTATTTCATGAAGCAAACACCAATCTCCCAGTGCAGCAGCAAGAAATACCACGAATAGTGGAGGATGACCAAATGGAATTACAGTCCACAACAGGAGACACTTAGACCCCAGTGGCCACAGGTTACCTACAAATAGAAAATTCAGCACTGCTGCCTCATGTTCATTGGAAAATAAGAATCCATGTCATCCAGATCACATAGATGAAGACTCAGCTATGATGGTCTCACAACAAATGAAGCTAATGCTCCTGACAACAGCATATATTTCATTGCCCAACCTCAGAGGCAGTTTCTCCAGATGTTAGGCTGGCAGAACTTCATGTTTGTGGAGTTTTTACCCTGTCCCTTACTTTTGGAAACTCCTCTACCACCTGCAAATTTGTGAACTCCTGAGCATTTTTCATTACACATATGTATTCACAGATTTTCTAACTCTTCTCCTCTAATTGTGTCTTATGTGGGGCGAAGGTAATGTCAAGGCATTGTGCTGAATGAGGGTGGGAAGATTTTTGTGTAGCACATATTTGCATACACATTTGATACATTTTCCAATTTTCCATTCGAAATACTGAATCCCTGACACTAACACATACCCTACTAGACTTTGACTTTTAATCCTAATATGGTGGAGAAAAATAACCCAAACAGAATAGAAATACAAGAGGTTCACAGGAGGCATGGTGTATAGTTGGACTTGCCTTTCGTATGATAAATGGTAGGTGTTATAAATCTAGCGAATTTTAATTGAAATAGTTCTCCATGTGTTTTAAAAGTTA
The DNA here is from genome assembly GCF_048772815.1 of Callospermophilus lateralis. NCBI lineage: Eukaryota > Metazoa > Chordata > Mammalia > Rodentia > Sciuridae > Callospermophilus > Callospermophilus lateralis. Next base: position 178,799 of record NW_027518198.1, on the reverse strand, counting down.
ACAAACATGTGAATAACTGTCTCCCTTTCTCTGTAGCCTATTCATCACATGTATTTTTATATGCACATATAGAATTCTACCTGGTATCACTCGCACATTTTGTGAGGTGGCTGGCTTGGCAGATGCAAATTGTGAGAAGAGATCACTCCTACTAAATGCTGTTGGAACTGAAAATTCAACATATGAGTGAGCTTCTTATTTGAACAACATAAATCCATGTTCATTAAAATGAATATTTTTGGATCTGTGGATGATATATTACTTCGTGGTGAATTTCGATTGGCATACATAATGCTACTTTTTAATGTCTGTGTGTGTATGTGTGTGTGTGTGTGTGTATATATATATATATATATATATATATATATATATATATATATATTCACTCTCCAGATTTTTCAAAATATGAAGTATATTTTTCTTATTATACACTCCCTAAATTCACTCATATTCATGTATTTGGATTAATAATCAAGTTTTCACAAGAATATTCTCAGAATTATTCATCCACCAGAAATACATATTTGTTTCTTAGTACTGAAAACTAACTTTGGGGGATCATATGATGGTGGTGAAGGGAGTGCATCACCCCCATGTACCGCGTCACTGTGCGGGAGAATGACGAGTTATAATGGCTAAAACCTATCTTATTAGAAATTTCCCGCAAAATTGGGGTGCTCCAAAACCTAGTCGACATATTTCCATCTCACGAGGATCAGCTACGCGGGCTCAAACACGAGTGATTTGTCCGCATAGAGGGTCATGCTGCTTATTCAGGAAATCGGTCTGCGGCTAGAGTCTGCGGCGTGCACTGGGAAACGAAGAGATAGCAATGCAAATATACAGCGGTGTGGATTCTGTGGGCTCCTGACAGGTATGCAATCACTGTGCTAAGTGCTGAATTCTGGGTTTGAGATGGGAAAGGATGCGGTCCAATTCGGTTCTCCACACCGGTCAGACCACAGAGGAAGCCAGCGGCCACCATCTTGGAGAGCTGATGTCACCATCCCTGTTTTCGACTAATCGAAGCTCATTCACCAATAGAACAGGTAATTTCAGGATGCCATTCACCTTTGTGTCACAGACAAATTACTCAGGCTCAGTGCCAAAGAACCTGCAGAAACTCCGTCTTGGAGCCTGCTCCTATTAGAACATACACCAAGCCCAGAGCGGCCGAATTCCGCCTCTCGGAACTGATCTGGCCCAGGGCTAAAGAACCCGCGGAAACTGCTTCTCGTTCCGGGTCTTGCTGAATACTGTGGAGGTAAATATCAACCGAGCCTTCATAGGCAGTGGCAACAGGATTGAGACGTGGCTTGTGAGGGCCGGTCAGGACTCACCCATTGCTTTGGTCACCCAGAAAAGGGAACAAAATGCTGCCTTTCACATGGGATACCAACATGACAAATTTCTGATGTCATCAGAAAGCAGCAGAGGAGATAACTTCATTGATACCAGCAGTGACAGAAACAGTTGGTCTCCTGGTGAAGAAAGTGAGTCACAAACACCCGGGTCTCTCTCACTTTGTCATCAAGCCAGAGGGGCAGAGCAGAGCAGCTGCTCGCACCTGGAACAGACCCAGTGACACACCTGCATGGTAGTCACGTCAACCCAATTGGAGTAGAGGCAGAACAGAGCTGCTACCCGGGCCCAGAACAGGCCCAGCGACCCACAGGTGTGGTAGTCACATCACCCCAATTGGAGTTGTTGCAGAGCAGAGCCTTCTCCCGTGCCTAGTACAATCCCAGTGGGTCACCGGCATGGTAGTCACATTACCCCAATAGGAGTAGGGGCAGAGCAGAGCCTTTGCCCATGCCCAGAACAGGCCCAGCAACCTGCAGGCATGGTAGTCACGACACACCAATTGGAGTAGGGGCAGAGCAGAGCCACCACCCGCGCCTGCAAGGTAGCAGACCTGCACCTGACCAGAAGAAGAGGCCCAGCGGCCTGCTGGCGCGGCAGACACTTTACCCCATTTGGAGTAGGGGCAGAACAGATCTGTAGCCCGTGCTCACAAGGTATCCTGACCTGCGACCAACCGGCAGACCAGGCCCAGCGGCCCACTGGCGTGGTAGTCACGTCACCCCAATTGGGGTAGGGGTAGAGCAGAGCCGCCGCCCACGCAAGCAAGGTAGGCAGACCTGCGACCGATCGGCAGAACACCGCAGGGGTCCACGGGCGTGGTAGACACGTCACACCAATTGGAGGAGGGGCAGAGGAGAGCAGCCTCCTGCGCCTGCATGGTAAGCAGACCTGCGACCGATCAGAATAACAGGCCTAGTGGCCCATCAGCGTGGTAGATATATCACCCCAATTGGTGGAACAGCACAGCCACCCCTGCCCCTGCAATGAAGACTTTTCAAATATACAAGAGCAATATAAATATATAGGGGGAAAATTTCAAAATCACAACAGTTTCACCAAGCAGAAAGAAACGCGAGCAGTATGAAAAGAAAAGGAAAAAAGAACCACAAGCAATGCAGGTCAACACAACTTTAGAAGAGGTAATAGCTGCAGCAGATGGAATGTCAGATAAAGAACTCAGGATATACATTCTTCAGATGATCTGGAGTCTCAAGGAAGACATTAGACAGCAAAATCAGACAATGAAAGATCACTTCAACAATGAATTACATAAACAAAACCAAGAAGCAAAAGATCAACTATACAGGGAGATAGAGGTTGTAAAAAATAACAAACAGAAATCCTAGAAATGCAGGAAGCAATAAACCATCTTAAAAACTCAATTGAGAATACTACCATCAGAGTAGAACACTTATAAGATAGAACATCAGACAATGAAGACAAAGTATTTCAACTTGAAAAGAACATAGACAGCTCAGCCAAACTGTTAAGAAACCATGAACAGAACATCCAAGAAATATGGGATAAAATAAAGAGACCAAACTTAAGAGTCATTGGGATACAGGAAGGTATAGAGGTCCAAACCAAAGGAATGAGCAATCTATTCAATGAAATAATATGAGAAAACTTCCCAGACTTGAAGAATGAGACAGACTCCCACATTCTAAAAGCCTACAGGACGACGAATGTGAAAAATCATAAGAGATCCACACCTAGACACATTATAATGAAGATGCCCAACATACAGAATAAGGAGAGAATTTTAAAATCTACAAGAGAAAGGAAGCAGATTACATTTAGGGGTAAACCAATCAGGATAACAGCTGATCTTTCAACAAAGACTCTGAAAGCTAGAAGATCCTGGAATGACATTTTTCAATCACAGAAAGAAAATGGGTTCCAACCATGTACTGTGTATCCAGCAAAATTAAGCTTCAGGATGGAAGATGAAATTAAAACTTTCCATGATAAGCAAAAGTTAAAGAATTTGTAGCTAGAAAACCATCTCTTCAAAACATCCTTGGCAAAATATTACAGGAAGAGTAATTGGAAAATAATGAAAACCAACAGTGGGAGGTAGGACATTAAAGGGGGGAAATAATCAAAGAGGAAAACAATCCATGTTTAATAACATAAATAAACAAATATGGCTGGAAGAACAACCCTTATCTCAATAATAACTGTAAATGTTAATGGCTTAAACTCACCAATTAACAGACACAGGCCAGTAGAATGGATCACAAAACAAGACCCAATAATATGCTGCCTACCGGAGACGCATTTGATAAGAAAAAGACATACATACACTGAAGGTGAAAGTTTGGAAAAAATCATATCACTCATATGGACTTCGGAAAAAAGCAGGAGTGTCCATACTCATATCAAATAAAATAGATTTCAAGCCAAAGTTAATCAAAAGGGATAAAGAGGGACACTACATACTGTTCAAGAGAACCATACACCAGCAAGACATAACAATCATAAATATGTATGCCCCAAACAATGGTGCAGCTATGTTCATCAAACAAACTTTTCTCAAGTTCAAGAGTCTAATAGACCACCATACAATAATCATGGGAGACTTCAACACAGCTCTCTCACCACTGGACAGGACTTCCAAACAAAAGTTGAAATAGGAAACTATAGAACTCAATAACACAATTAATAACCTAGACTTAATTGACATATATAGAATATACGACCCAACATCAAGCAGTTACATTTTTCCTCAGCAGCACATGGATCCTTCTCAAAAATAGATCATATATTATGTCACAGGGCAACTCTTAGACAAATTAAAGGAGTAGAGATAATACCATGCATCTTATCTTATCATAATGGAATGAAACTAAAAATCAATGATAAAAGAAGGAAGGAAAAACCATGCATCATTTGGAGAATGAACAATAGGTTACTGAATGATCAATGGGTTATAGAAGACATCAAGGAGGAAAATAAAAAATTCTTAGAGAAAAATGAAAACACAGACACAATATATCGGAATCTATGGGACACATTGAAAGCAGTTCTAAGAGGAAAATTCATTGCTTGGAGTTCATTCCTTAGAAAAAGAAAAAAACAACAAATAAATGATCTCATACTTCATCTCAAAATCTTAGAAAAACAAGAGCAAACAACAGCAAAAGAAGTAGAAGGAAAGAAATAATTAAAATCAGAGCAGAAATCAATGAAATCGAAACAAAAGAAACAATTGAAAAAATTGACAAAACTAAAAGTTGGTTCGTTGAAAAAATAAATAAAATGGACAGACCCCTAGCCATGCTAATGAAGAGGAGAGAGAACTGAAATTACTATCATATGGGATGAAAAAGGCAATATCACAACAGATATTTCAGAAATACAGAAGATAATCAGAAATTACTTTGAATCCTTATACTCCAAAATAATAGAAGATAGTGAAGGCATCGAAATATTTCTTAAGTCATATGATCTGACCAGAGTGAGTTAGGAGGATATAGACAACCTAAACATACCAATATCAATTGAGGAAATAAAAGAAACCATCCAAAGACTACCAACTAAGAAAATCCCAGGACCGTATGGGTATACATCAGACTTTTACAAAACCTTTAAATATGAACTAATACCAATACTTTTCAAGCTATTTCAGAAAATTGAAAAAGAGGGAGATCTTCCAAATTCATTCTACGAGGCCAATATCACTCTGATTCCTTCACCAGATAGACACTTCAAAGAAAGAAGACTAAAGACCGATATCTCTAATGAACCTAAATGCAAAAATCTTAAATTAAATTCTGGAGAATCAGTTACAAAAACATATCAAAAAAATGTGGACCATGATCAAGTAGGATTCATCCCTGGGATGCAAGGAGGGTTCAATATACGAAAATCAATAAGTGTTATTCACCACATCAATAGACTTAAAAATAAAAACCATATTATCATCTAGATAGATGCAGAAAAAGCATTCGACAAAGTACAGCATCCCTTTATGTTCAAAACTCTTGAAAAACTAGGAATAACAGGAACATTCCTCAATATTGTAAAAACAATCTATGCTAAACCGCAGGCTAGCGTCATTCTTAATGGAGAAAAATTGAAGACATTCCCTCCAAAATCTGGAACAAGACAGGGATGCCCGCTTTCACCACTTCTGTTCAATATAGTTCTCAAAAGACTGGCCAGAGCAATTAGACAGATGAAAGAAATTAAAGGCATATAAATAGGAAAAGAATAACTTAAATTATCACTATTGCAGATGACATGATTCTATACCTAGCAGACCCAAAAGGGTCTACAAAGAAACTAATAGAGCTAATAAATGAATTCAGCAAAGTGGCAGGATATAAAATCAACACGCATAAATCAAATGCATTCCTGTATATCAGCGACAAATCCTCTGAAATGGAAATGAGGACAACCACTCCATTGACAATATCCTAAAAAAAAAAAAAATGGGAATCAACCTAACAAAAGAGGTGAAAGTCTTATACAATGAAAACTACAGAACCCTAAAGAGAGAAATAGAAGAAGATCTTAGAAGATGTAAAAATATACCCTGTTCATGGATAGGCAGAACTAACATCATCAAAATGGCGATATTACCAAAAGTTCTCTATAGGGTTAATCCAATGCCAATCAAAATCCCAAAGGCATTTCTTGTAGAAATAGAGAAAGCAATCATGAAATTCATATGAAAAAATAAAAGACCCAGAATTGCAAAACAATGCTAAGCTGGAAGTGTGAATCAGGTGGTATAGCGATACCAGACTTCAAACTATACTACAGAGCAATAGTAACAAAAATAGCATGGTACTGGTACCGAAAAAGGCAGGTGGACCAATGGTACAGAATAGAGGACACAGAAACCAATCCACAAAACTACAACTATCTTATATTTGATAAAGGGGCTAAAAGCATGCAATGGAGGAAGGATAGCATCTTCAACAAATGGTGTTGGGAAAACTGAAAATCCATATGTAACAAAATGAAACTGAATCCCTTTCTCTCGCCATGCACAAAAGTTAACTCAAAATGGATCAAGGAGCTTGATATCAAATCAGAGACACACTGTCTGATAGAAGAAAAATTTGGTTACGATGTACATACTGTGGGGTCGGGCTACAGATTCCTCAATAGGACACCCATAGTACAAGAGTTAATAACTAGAATCAACAAATGGGACTTACTCAACTAAAAAAGTTTTTTCTCAGCAAAAGAAACAATAAGAGAGGTAAATATGGAGCCTACATCCTGGGAAGAAATCTTTACTACTCACACTTCAGAGAGAGCCCTAATATCCAGAGTATACAAAGAACTTAAAAAATTAGACAATAAGATAACAAATAACCCAATCAACAAATGGTCCAAGGACCTCAACAGACACTTCTCAGATGAGGACATACAATCAATCAATAAGTACATGAAAAAATGCTCACCATCTCCAGCAGTCAGAGAAATGCAAATTAAAACCACCCTAAGATACCATCTCACTCCAGTAAGATTGGCAGCCATTATAAAGTCAAACAACAAGAAGTGCTGGCAAGGATGTGGGAAAAGAGGTACACTTGTACATTGCTGGTGGGACTGCAAATTGGTGCAGCCAATTGGGAAAGCAGTATGGAGATTTCTTGGAAAGCTGGGAATGGAAGCACCATTTGACCCAGCTATTCCCCTTCTTGGTCTATTCACTAAAGACCTAAAAAGAGCATGCTACAGGGACACTGCTACATCGATGTTCATAGCAGCACAATTCACAACAGCAAGACTGTGGAACCAACTTAGATGCCCTTCAATAGAATAATGGATTAAAAAAATGTGGCATTAACACACAATGGATTATTACTCTGCATTGAAAAATGAAAAAATCACAGAATTTGCAGGAAAATGGATGGCATTAGACTGGATTATGCTTAGTGAAGCTACACAATTCCTGTAAAACAAATGCCAAATGTCATCTTTGATATAAGGAGAGTAACTAAGAACAGATAGGGACAAAGAGCATGACAAGATGATTAACATTAAACAGGGATGAGAGGTGGAAGGGAGGGAGAAGGGAAATTGCATGGAATTGGAAGGAGACACTCTGGGTTATACAAAATTACAAACAAGAGGAATTGAGGGGAAAGGGAAAAATAATACAAGGGGGAGAAATTTATTACAGTAGAGGGAGTAGAGAGAGAAGTGGGGAGGGGCAGGGAGGCTAGGGGGGATAGTAGAGGATAGGAAAGTCAGCAGAATACAACAGACACTAGTATGGCAATATGTGAATCAATGGATGTGTAACTGATGTGATTCTGCAATCTGTATACAGGGTAAAAATGGGAGTTCATAACCCACTTGAATCAAAGTGTGAAATATGATATATCAAGAACTATGTAATGTTTTGAACAACCATAAATAAAAATAAAAAAAAAACTATCTTTGGTGCATAATGCACACAATTCTAATATTTCTACAGTAACTGACCCAGTTTAACATCAATGCAAGTAGATTCCTATTGGACATGATGTGTATTTTGACTTTCACTTTTATTCAACACTGATACATTACTATTTCAACAGTTTATGCACATAAAAGGATATATATTTCATTCACAATTTAGAAAATTTATAGGCATTTGTTTCACTTTCAATCACTTCCTGCTTCAGAACACATGGATTCCTCCATATTTCTTGACTGGTCTTTTCATGAGACTTTTTTCCAAACATATTATTTTCGATTTCCATAATCACTTTTGAAACAAAACTCACACACACTTCATGATAAACAATAACCCTAAGATTACCATTAGATATATAACTGGTTGGAGTGAATGATTGTATGTCAATATATGATTTCCTATATATTTTCAGATATCAATTCAATCCATTATTTAAAGTGGAACCAGTTATAATATTTATTCACAGTATGGTCTATTCATGCATTATCTCTATATTCATAGACACAGGGTACACCACTTTGTACCCCCAATACTAATTTATATGTCTTCAAATATTGCTCCCAGTAATCGTGGAAGAAATACTCATGTCTTATGATCTACATATACATTTGATCACAATATTTTTCTGGGCACAAAATGCAAAAATCACACTTATGATTGTACCAAATACTAAATGGAAAGTGAACATGGATTACTAAAACGATAAATGTCCTGGTTGCCTAATGCTTTCAAATGTCATTCCTATTGGTGATGACATATTTGTTTCTTCCTAAGATTATGTATTCAATCTCAACCCTATTGAAAATGTCTAATCCTATCACTCACTGTATAATTGCCTAATTTCGTAAGGTCTGTATTGATATTTTCCTTTCTACATATTTTCCCCAGTTAATCATTGTGAATGACTCTTCACATGTGCTGAAATTTACATTCACTCTATAACCAAAACACTATTGCTACAGAACTTTTGCTCCATGTCCTATACTCACTCTATTTCCTAAACCTACTGACTACCTTCCTAATCCCACCGACTATCTCAATTTGAGTGGATGTTCTCTTCTAAAATCAATCTTCCAAGGTGTAAGGTCCTATGCCATTGATTATCGATTTATCTGAGACATCTGCGCAGAACGTAATTATAAGCTAAGTATCCCAATCAAGGGCCTAATGCCCTTCTGGGCTTCAAATCTTACCTAGATTTCTGTTTCCATACTTATATTTCACCTCTATAATCTTATAAATATCGCAGGTTCCCAATACTATTAATCATCCTTCGCAATGATTCGTAACCCAAATCAAACATGTTATTAACCCTAACCATACACTCTTCCCTCAATCTAACTTTGCAGAAGAGCAGGGACAGAGTTCGTCTTACAATACAGGAATGTAGGGTATCTTCCTCCTGCTGAGAACCTCAAATGTCCATGCAAATTTGATCCCTGGAGAAGATGTAGGCATCTATGAAGGACCTGAGAGAGCAAATGTCATCTTCCATCGCAAACAACCTTTCCAGGATGAAGGGTTGTGTCTGAATAAGCCTCTCTCTTGTTAATGTACACAAGATAGACCAAACCAGGCATGTGTGGAGAGCTGTTCCTGGGTGCCTATGGTTGATATACCATTCTAACTTGTAAAAGTGTCACATGAAGTAAGGGCAGCCTCCATCTCATAGGACAAAGTGGTTGCCAAGGCAATGACCTCAAAGAATTCCTGAAGGAAGTAATCTCACCTCACTTCCTTGGTGATGGAACTCTCTGAACTTGGAATCCGGGAAGCCAGGCACCCAGAGCCAGTCTCAGTCCCAGTCCCAGTGGTCTTATTTTTTGGATTTACCAAGGACAGAGTCAGTCTTTCTTGGTACCTACTGAGGTGAGGATGAACAAATGTCAGGAAAGCTCTGAAGAGGGGCCTTTCCTGAGACAGCAGGTAGTGGCTCACCGCTGGCTAGTGACAACTTCACAGATTTGGCCAACGAGACCATATCTGACACAGGACAGGCGATTTCATCAGAACATAGTTTGGCCCACCAGTCAGAAGACACTCCCAATAGTCACAGACCTACTTGGGGAAGGAGCTTCCTTTGTGTGTGTGGGTGTGGGTTTGAGATTTTGTCTCATGTTCTGAGAATAGGTAGGAAAGGCGGTTTGTTTGGTTTGGAGTGAACTGTTTCTGGTTAGTCGTTTGACAAGGCCAGTGTTTCTTTGTCTGTGTATCCCACTGTGTCCGTGGTTTTAGATATTAGAAAAGAGAATGAATCATTGGATGTGTCCTGTCTAGACTCAACTTGCCCAATTTATGAATGGACTGCGGCTTGACTTATGGGTGGACAACTCCAACAATCTTCCTAAGTTCCTCTTTTCTTCCTGAATTCTGGCCACTCTCCGGAATAGGCTCATGGTTTTTTGTCCAAAATATGTACCACCTCCAAGCTCTGTGACATGGCCATGTACTGGATAGCTGAAAGAAATGGGAGCATCTCAGAAAACTCAGATATTAGTTTGACCAGGAAATTCTAAGTGAAGAAACCCTGCTTTGGGCCTTTTGCTCACCAATTGTTCTGATGCCCTGAATGTCAGGAAGGTCTTTGCCTCAGGCCACACCATTGTAGAGCCTAAAGAAACAGTTTTCAAATGGAAATGAAAGGGCATCACCTGTGGCTCTTTGCTTAATTGCTTTGGAAAGGGATGTGTCTGAATCAGCCTTTTGGCCCTGTGTGAGACTGTGGCTTAGATTCTCAGCACCTGATGGATCTAAAGAAGGATCCCATGTGTGCATCCAAAACCAAAATGGACAAAAGAGCAGTCAGTGTGGATGAAGTCTCTCGCATTCCTCTGTAAGGTTCCTGTAATCCATCATGTGAGAATAGTGATAATTTGGTTCAAATGTGTTCCTCAAAACCCTGCAGAGGCTAGCCCATAAGTGCTTGGTTTTTCTCAAGACTCCAATTCACATAAAGAATCTAAAACACACAGTCAGTAGGCCTCAAATTGGAGAAGCAGTGCCATATTAATGGCAGGCCTATTTGATCACTCTTGGTTCACTGGAAGGATGTCCTGGCCACCCTTATTTTAGGCAAATGAGGGGCAAGGGAGGTTATATTGGACACTGTCTTGGGCTGCACCCCTCATGGAAACCTCCAGCCAGAGATTATGATGATTGTGTAAATGGAAGAAGATGAGTGCCATGTGGAAGTGTTTTGGATTTAATTGTGGATATTTGTGTGACACTTGGAAGACATAACAAGGTCTACCTGGGCTTGAACTCTGGTGTGATTCCCCTTATAGACTGAGTTCAGGAACTGATCTCAGAGAAGTATTGCCATGTATTGTGCTGTGATTTAAGAGGCGATGTATGAGAGTCACCCTTGGAAACTGAGATCTAGCCCCAGAGTGGCTTTCCACAGAGCACTGGGAATTTCAGCCAAGATAACACATGATTTCATTCGAAAGACTTGGCAGACATAGTTGAGAGTGAAAACACACATGGACCTCATATTGTAGACCTTAATGGGCCTGGCTTAATGTGACCTTTTGGCCATTCTTTGGGAAGCCTTGCCTTTGAGGGTTCTCCAGAGCTTTAATTGAAATAATCTTGCTCACCATTTACTGGTTCCTGAATGAATTGAAACCCACAGTGCCTCCAACTTCATCCTTGAAAAATGTCTAAATAAATACCATGAAATTTTTGAAATTCCCATGACCAGGTGGCACTGGAGAATCTTTGGATGTCCTGTTGCTGATCATGGATGTACCAGACAGTGCCTTGCTTGACTGGGTTTTATGAAAATTGTGTAGAACAGAGGTGCCAGAAAGTTGCAGCCTGCTGAGAAGTGGGCCTAGAGCTGTGGTGGGCAGGAGTGTGATAAAACATCTGTGTTGGAGCAATGTGGATCTTCCATTGACTTCCAAATGGCTTGTGGATTACATGAAGCAGCCAGCAGACCCTTGTAATTAAAGGCATCTTGTTATATGGAGAGGATTCAGGGCAATGTTCAGAATCAGGTTGCTATGGACAAGGATGCAATGTGGCAAGCTTTGAGGGATAGAAGCGTGGTTGGTGCGTTCTTCTGCAGACTCTGAACCACCACACATGACAGAACTCCCTCCAGCACTGTGTCTCAGTTGAACTCCTTGAATTTCATGAAGCAAATACCAAACTCCCAGTTCAGCAGCAAAAACCCCACAAAAAGTGGAGGAGGACCAAATGGCTTCACAGTCCAACGGGGAGACACTTAGCCCCCAGAGGCCACAGTTTACCTAAAAAGAAGAAAATCAACACTGCTACCTCATGTTCATTGGAAAATAAGATACCATGTCCTCCACATCACATAGAGGCAGACCCAGCTTTGATGGTCTCACTACAAAGGAAGCCAATTCTCCTGACAACAACATATTTTTCACGTTCCCAAACTCAGAGGCAGTTGCTCTAAAAGTTTTTAGGCCAGCAGAGCTCCATGTTTGTGGAGTGTTTACCCTGTCCCTTACTTTTGGAAACTCCTCTACAACCTCCAAGGTTGTGAACTCCTGAGCATTTTCCATTCCAGATATATATTCACTGATTTTCTATCTATTCTCCTCTAACTGTGTCTTACTTGGGGTGAAGGAAATTTCAAGGCATTGTTCTGGATGAGAGTGGGAGGATATTTGTGTAGCATATATTTGCATACAAATTGGATTCAATTTCCAATTTTCCTTTTGAAATACTGAATTCCTGACACTAACCCATACATACTAGAGTCAGACAACTCATCCTAATATGATAGAGAAAAATAACACAAACCTATAGAAATACAAGCAGTTCATTGGAGGCATGTTGTATAGTTGGACTTGCATTTTGCATTATACAAGGTAGGAGTTATAAATCTAGTCAATGTTTAATAGAAAAAGATCTCCATGTGTTTTTAAAGTTAACAAATATGAGAATTCATGTTTCCCTTTCTCTTTAGCCTATTCACACTTGTATATTTATATGCATATATAGAATCCTACCAGGTATCACACGTACATCTTTGTGAGGTGGCTGACTTGGCAGATACAAATTGTGAGAAGAGATCACTCCTCCTAAATGCTGTTGGAACTGAAAATTCAACCTATAAGGAGCGTCCTAGTAGAACAACATTATACGTAAACTCATGTTCAGTAAAATAAATATTTTTGCATCTGTGGATGATATATATTTACTGATGAATTTCGATTGGCATTTATATTGCTACTTTTTAATGTCTGTGAGTGTTTTCTGTGTGTGTTTGTGTGTGTGTGTGTGTACACTCTCCAGATTTTTCAAAATATGAAATATATGTGTCAAATATACACTCTCTAAATTCATTTATGTTCATGTATGTGGATTTTTAATCAACTTTTCACAAGATTATTCTTGTGAAAAGTTGATTAAAAATATTCAGAAATATTCATCCACCTGAAATACATATTTGTTTCCTAGTACTGAAAACTAACTTCAGGGAATGATGCATACAAATCCTAATTATTCTACAGTAACTGACCCAGTCTAACATCAATGCAAGTAGATTCCAATGGGACATGATATGTAATTCTTTATTCATTTGTATTCGACACTTTTACATTATTATTTCTTCAGTTTTTGCACATCATAGGATATACATTTCATCCACAAGTTCACAAATTTGTAGGCATTTGTTTCAAATTTAATCACTTTTTGCTTCAGAACACATGTATTGTCAAGGTTTCTTTACTGGTATTTTCATGAGTCTTCTTTCCAAACACATTATTTCCATAGTCACTTTTGAAGCAAAACTCACACACTCTTCATGATAAACCAAAACACGAATATTACCATTAGATGTATAACTGCTTGGAATGAATGATTGTATATCAATATACGATTTCCTGTGATTTTTCAGATATTAGATCAATTCATTTTTTAAAGTTGAAAAAAGTTATATTATTCATTCACATTACGGTCTATTCATTCTTTATCTCTATATTCATAGACACAGGGTACACCTCTTTGTACCCCCGATTCTAATTTTATATCTTCAATATATTGCTTGCAGAAATGTTGGAAGACATACTCATGTCACCTGATGTACATATACATTTTATCAAAGTAATATTCTGGACAAAAAAATGTAAAGGTCACATTTATGATTGTACCAAAGCCTAAATGTAAAGTGTACATGAATTACTAAAAACATCCATGTCCAGGTTGCCTAATGCTGTCAATTGTCAATCCTATTGGTGACTACATATTTGTTTCTTCCTAATTTATATATTCAAACTCAACCCTGTTGGAAATGTCTAATCCTATCACTCACTTTATACTTTGCCTGATTTCATAATGTTTCTATTGATATCTGCTTTTCAACAAATTTTCCCAAGTTGATCCTAGTGACTGACACTTCATATGTGCTGACATTTACATTCACTCTATAATCGAAACCCTATTGCTAAAGAACTTTTGGTCCAAATCCTATACTCACTCTTCTTTCTAAACCTACCGACTATCTTCCTAATCCTACCGACTATCCCTTTTTGACTGGATGTTCTCTTCTACATTCAATAAAATGTCCTATGCCATTGTATATCGAATTATCTGAGACAATTTTGCAGAGCATAATTCAAAGCTAAGTATCCCAATCAAGGGCCCAATGTCCTTCTGGGCTTCAAATCATACCTAGATTTCTGTTTTCATACTTATATTTCACCTCTATATTCTTGTAAATATCGCAGGTTCCCAATAGCATTATTCATCGCACAGAATGATTCGTAACCCAAATCAAACCTGTTATTAACCCTAAACATACTCTGTTCCCTCAATCTCATTTTACAGAAGAGCAGGGACAGAGTGGTTTTTACAATACAGGAAACTTGGGGACCTTCCACCTGCTGAGAACTTCAAAGGTCCATGCAGAAATGATACCTGGAGAAGTTGTAGGCAGGTATGAAGGACCTGAGAGAGCAAAAGTCATCTTCCAATGCAAACAACCTGGTCAGGATGAAGGGATATGTATGAATCAGCCTCTCTCTTCTTATTGTAGAGAAGATGGACCAAACCAGGCCTGTGTGGAGAGCTGTTCTTGGGTGCCAATGGTTGATATACCATACTACCTTGTGAAAGTGTCACAGGAAGTAGGGGAAGGCTCCATCTCATGGGACCTTTGGAAGCAACTGTTAGGACAAAGTCGTTGCCAAGCCAGTGACCTCATTCAGTTCCAAAGAAAGTGACATACCTCATTTCCTTGGTGATGGAACTGTCTGAACTTGGTATCCAAAAAGCCAGGCACCAACAGGCAGTCCCAGTCCCAGTCCCAGTGGGCTCACTTGTTTGGATTTACCAAGGACAGAGTCAGTTTTCTTGGTACCTAATGATGTGAGGATGGCCAAATGCCAGGAAAGCTCTGAAGATGGACCTTTCCTGAGAAAGCAGATAGTGGTTCACCACTGGCTCCTGACAACTGCACAGAGTTGGCCAAGGAAACCAGATCTGAGAGAAGACAGACCATTTCAGGGGAACATAGTATGGCCCACCAGTCAGAGGACACTCTGGATAGTCACAGACCTACTTGGGTGAAGGAGGTGCCTTTGTGGGAGTGTGTGTGGGTTTATTGTTTTGTCTCATGTTCTGAGAATAGATGGGAAAGGCGGTTTGGTTTGGAGTGGACAGTTTCTAGTAAGTTGTTTCACAAGGTGAGTGTTTCTATGTCTGTGTATCCCACTGTGTCCATTGTTGTAGACATTGGAAAAGAGAATGCACTAATGGATGTGTCCTGTCAAGTGTAAATCTTCCCATATTTCAACCTGCCCAATATATGAATGGAGTGCAGCTTGTCTTGTCGATGTGCAACACCTGCTATCTTTCTAAGTTGCTGTTTTCTTCCTGAATTCTGTCCACTCTCTAGAATAGGCTCATGGATTTATGTTCAAAATATGTACCACCTCCAACTCTGTGACATGGCCATGTACTGGATAGCTGAAGAGAATTGCGAGCATCTCAGAAAACTCAGATATCAGTGTGACCAGGAAAGTCTCAGTGGAGAAACCCTGCTTTGGGCCTTTTGCTTACTTATTGTTGTTTTTCACTGAATGTCAGGAAGTTCTTTGCCTCAATCCACCCCTTTGTGAAGCCTGAAGTAAACAGTTTTCAAATGGAAATGAATGGCATCACCTGTGGCTCTTTGCTTAATTGCTTTGGGAAGGGATGTGTCTGAATTAGTCTCTTGGCCATGTGTGTGGCTTTGAGTTAGATTCTCAGCACCTGATGCATCTAAAGAATGATCCCATGTGTGCATCCAAAACCATAATGGCAAAAAAATCATTCATTATGGATGAAGTCTCTTGCCTTCCTCTGTTAGGTTCCTGAACTCCATCAAGTGAGAATAGGGATTCTTTGGGTCAAATGAGTTCTTCAATTCCCTGCAGAGGTGCTTGGGTTTTCGAGTAACTCCAAATCACATAAGAAATTGATACCGGAAATCAGTAGGCCTCAAATTGGAGAAACACAGAAGTATTAACGGCAGGCTTATTTGATCACTCCTGGTTCACAGAAATGGTGTCCAGGCCACCCTGACTTTAGGCAAATGAGGAAAAAGCGAGCTGATTTTGGACACTGTCTTGGCTTTTCTCATGACTCCAATTCACATAAAGAATCTACACCCCACAGTCAGAGAGCCTCAAATTGGATAAGCGGAGCAGTATTAAGGGCAGGCCTATTTGATCACTCCAGGTTCACAGGAAGGGTGCCCAGGCCACGCTGAAGTTAGGCAAAAGAGGTGCAAGAAGCTTATTTTGGACATTTTCTTGGGCTGCACAACTCATGGAAAACTCCAGGAAGAGGTTATGATTAGTGTCTATATGGAAGAAGAATAGGGCCATGAGGGAGTATTCTGGTTTTAATTGTTTTCATTTGAGTAGCGGTTGGAAGAGTTGTCTGGGTCCACCTGGACTTGAACTCTGGTGTGATTCTCCTTATAGACTGAGTTCTGGAACTGACCTGAGAGAAGTATTGCCAAGAATTGTGTTGGGATTTTAGGAGGCCAGGCATGAAGTTGCCATTGGAACCTGAGATCTAGGCACAGGTTGGCTTTCCACAGAACACTGCGAATCTCAGCCAGGATATTACATGATTTTATTCTGAAAGACTTGGCATGCATTATAGAGATTCAAAACCCACATGGACCTCGCTTTATAGACCTCAATTGGCCTCGCTTCATGTGACTTTTTGGCCACTCATTGGGTAGCCTTGCTTGTGAGAGTACTCCAGAGCTTTGCCTGAAATTAGTTTCCTAACCCTTTAAGGGTTCCTGAATGAATTGAAACCCACAGTGCCTCCAACTTCATCCATGAAAAATTGCTAGATAATTACCATGAAATTTTTAAAATTCCCATGACCAGATGTCACTGGAGAACCTTTGATGTCCTGTTGATGATCATGAATATACCAGACAGGGCCTTGATTGACTGGGTTTCATGAAAATGGTGTAGAACAGAGATGCTAGTAAGTAGGAGCCTGGTGAGTAGTGGGCCTAGAGAAGTGTTATGCAAGTGAGTGATAAAACATCTGTGGTGGGGCCATGTGGATCTTCCATTGGCTTCCAAATGGCTTGAGACTGACATGGTGCAGCCATCAGACCCATATACGTAAAGGCATATTTTTATATGGAGAGGTTTTAGGGCAATGTTCAGAATCATGTTGCTATTGTCAAGGGGGCAAGCTACGTGGGATAGAACCCTGGTTGGTGCATTCTCCTGGAGACCATGCCCACCACAGCTGACAGAACTCCCTTCAGCACTGTCTCCCATTTGAACTCATTGTATTTCATGAAGCAAATACCAAACTCCCAGTGCAGCAGCAAAAAACACGACGATAATTGGAGGATGACCAAGTTGTGTCACAGTCCACACGGGGAGACACTTAGCCCTCAGTGGCCACAGTTTACCTACAAAGAGAGAATTCAGCACTGCTGCCTCATTTTTATTGGAAAATAAATAACCATGTCCTCCAGGTCAAATAGAAGCAGATCGAGCTTTGATTGTCTCACTACAAATAAAGCTAAAGCTAATGAAAACAACATATATTTTAAGTGCCCAACCTCAAAGGCAGGTTCTCAAAAAGTCTTTAGGCCAGCAAAGCTCCATGTTTGTGGAGTGTTTACCCTGTCCCTTACTTTTGGAAACTCCTCTACCACCTCCAAAGATGTGAAATCTGGAGCATTTTCCATTCCTGATAGGTATTCACAGATTTTCTAACTCTTCTCCTCTAATTTTGTCTTACTTGGGGCGAAGGTAATGTCAAGGCATTGTTCTGGAGGAGAGTGGGAAGAATTTTCTGTAGCATATATTTGCATACACATTGGATTCAGTTTTTTATTTTCCATTCAAAATACTGAATCCCTGACTCTAACCCATACCCGACCAGACTCTGACTACTAATTCTAATATGATGGAGAAAACTAACCCAAACAGAATAGAAATACAAGCAGTTCAGAGTAGGCCTGGTGTATTGTTGGACTTGCCTTTTGCATGATACAGAGTTGGAGTCATGAATCTAGTCGATTTGTTGTTGAAATAGTTGTCCATGTATTTTTAAGGTTAACAAATATGTGAATTCCTGTCTCCCTTTCTCTGTATTCTTATATGCACATATAGATTCCTACTTGGTACCACACGTACATTCTTGTGAGGTGGCTGACTTGGCAGATACAAATTGTTAGAAGAGATCACTCCTACTAAACTTGTTGGAATTGGATATTCAACCTATGGGTGAGCTTGCTAGTTGAAGAGCATTATACATAAATCCATGTTCAGTAAAATTAATATTTTTAGATCTCTGGATGATGCATATTTTATAATGAATTTTGATTGACATATATATTGCTACTTTTTTGTCTGTTGTGTGTGTGTTTTGTGTATATATATATATATATATATATATATATATATATATATATATATATATACACTCTCCAGATTTTTCAAAATATGAAATATATGTGTCTTATATACACTACCTAAATTCATTCACGTTTATGTATGTGGATTTATAATCAACTATTCACAAGATTATTCTGAGAAATATTCATCCACCTGAAATTTGCCTAATGATCTCAAATGTCACTCCTATTTGTGACTACATATTTGTTTCTTCCTAAGATTATATATGTAAACTCAACCCTGTTCAAAATATCTAATCCTATCACTCACTTTATACTTTGCCTGTTTTCGTAATGTCTCTATTGATATCTGCTTTCCTACATATTTTCCCCAGTTCATCATTGTGACTGACTCTTCACCTGTGCTGACATTTACATTCACTCTCTAATTGAAACCCTATTGCTAAAGAACTTTTTTTTCCAATTCCTATACTCACCCTTATTCCTAAAAGTACTGACTATCTTCCTAATGCTATAGACTATCCCTTTTTGACTGGATGTTCTCTTCTACATTCAATCATCCAAGTAAATGTGGGGCGAGCTTCAGAGGAGGAGACAACCAACAGACTATCTCATGAAACATCAAAGGGTTTTTTTGGTGTCCAGCATGCTGGGGCTCAGAGATCACTTGAATCGAGCAGATAGCCCTGAGAATAGCTTAAGTAGAGCTTATATACTTTCCCTGGAGAGGGCAGGGAGGGAATTTTATTGATGGGTAAGGGCGAGTGGGTGGTTTGCGTGCAACTGGGTGAGGGAGTACATTCTGCAGTTGCGCAGTTGGGGACAGAACATTCTGGGAACAAGATTTGCAAGCATTTCTCAAGATTTCAACAGTGTTTTGTTAAGCATACAGAAAAATAAGAAGTGACAAGTACCTATTTTATTAACCTTTAATTCCCCACTTCTTCTTCTGGCTACTTTTAATCATAAAAATGATCATTGGAGGGTGTCACATTCTATGTCTGCTAGTGGGGTATTACCATAAGTTTAACTCGTCCAATTTGAGCCTGGAGAAAAGAAATTACACGGTTGAGCAAACAGGGTTTTATAGTTAGCAATAATATGAGGATTATTATTGGACCTGCCAGGTTGATAAAAACGTAGTTAACCAGGAGGAGTGTGTGAACCAAGACTCAAGCCACCCTTTTTGGGCCTCTCTCTCTTGTTGATTCTCTTCAAGGTGTCTTTTAAATTTACTCATAGATTTTATTACAACTCCAGTATGGTCAGCATAAAAACAACATTCTTTCCTCAATGCATCACAAAGGCCCCCTTCTCTAATAAAGAGGAGGTCCAACCCTCAACTGTTCTGTAAAACAACTTCAGAGAGAGAGGTTAAAGATTCATGCAAAGCTCTGATGGGGGTTTCTAATATCTTAGTTTTGCTCTATTGCTGCTTCTAATTGGGTCATTTGTTGTGTCCCATGGACAATGGCAGTGGCTCCTGTGCCCACCCGTGCAGCAACTCCTATTCATAATAGGATGGCTAAAGTGAGCGATACATGTTCCCAGTGGAACCGGTTGTATGCCCCCTCCATTTGATCTTCAAACGAACCTGCATCATGATAGAGCACTCTGGGAAACATCTGCACCATTTCAAAATTAATCCCATCTGTTGACCATTTCATGAAAACATAAACAATGTTTAAGTATATAGAATTATGCTGTTGTAGGGACAGACAAGGCAAGGCACCTAAGGCACTGAAGACAGGGAAACAGTCCTATTTTGTTGCAACCGGATTCAGAGGGCATTGCTTCTGTTGTAATCAATTAATCCCCTGAAACTCAAGTTTAGGTAGTTTCAGAATTTTGTACCCAGCATATAAGGATGGGGCTCAGAAGTTTACAGTCTGCAGAAGTTCAAAAAAGCAGTATTTGTTTCTGATTTTTCCTCTGTTCTGGGCAAGTTAAGTTTTCAAGGACACATGGGAGGGGGAGAGCTTTTTATTCCCTTTCTTATTTTCCCCCTGCCAGCTGTTACAACGGAGCCCATTTGGTAATTTCTTTATCTTAGAAATGTAGCCATTTCTGTGAAGCCCCAGCTGAAGGCCAGAGGCCTTGTTCACATATTTTGTGAAAAACAAGTTAGGGGTTGTCTAGCTTAGAAGTACTGAGTTTTTTAACCAGTGGCCAAGTAGAACAGGGCAATACAAAAAGAGAAAGTTTATCTACATTGAACTCTTTATAGAAACTCTATGCTGAAAGTTCTAAATTCAGCCATGGTGAAGACTTCTGGAGAAGGACATTTAAGACTTTTCTGTGGGCCTGGTACAGAGGGGGAATACGGGGAAGGTGGGGCTGAGAGAAGCTCTGAGGATCTGAGAATGAGGAAAAAGAGAGATGTAAAAAAATAATTGGAAAGGGGTTTGGGAATTTCCTAGCAACAAAACTTCAGCAGTAGAACAGGTAGAGCAGAGCAGAAAACGGGAGTGAGTATCCCAAAATTCTGTGAGGGACTTTAAATTTTAGTAACCTGTTTTCAGTGATGACAAAGCAACTTTAATGGCCATTTATATTACATCTTGGATAAGGGTCTGAGAGCTCTCCTCAGCTCGTTTGAGCTTTGGGTTAGCTGGAAAGAGGACCTGGTGGGACCCGGTGAGGGCACTGACAGGAGAAGAGAGGAATGAGTCGGTGGAGGGGTACCTCAGTACCTGCTACCTCACTAGTGGGCAATTGTCTGAGAACTGGTGGAGGTTTGGGTTTCTGATCTAGTAATTGGAGGGGGGAAATCAGGTTGCTGAGGTGGGAGTGACAGCAGAGAGTCTGGAGCAGAAGGCTGAGGATAAAAATCTATTGGAGAAGCATAGTTCAGGATGTGAGTGAAGGAGGGAAAAGGCTTCCACATAGGGGAATCTCCTTTCACCCTTTTGAGCACTTGCAGAAGTTAAAAAGGTCACGCAAAATTTGAGGATCTAGAGACCCCTCTGGGGGCCATCCTTTTTCTGTTTTCTACTTGGTAATATGGCCAATGCTGTGTACTGAATTTGATGAAGTATTGGGGTTCCATCAGGCAGCCCCTGTATGATCACATCTCCATGAAATACAGAAGAAGTCGGCTTTTCCCCCACACAGCCATTACTGTTTGTGGCTTTGATAGTTTGCCGGGCAAACATAGTAATCTAGGCTAGCCAACCGCATCTGGCTCGCGTGTCCCTACATCCATAAAGTTTGTTTCCATTATCTATGGTACGGAAGGGATTTAATGGTATTTTAGTGGGATTTTCTTCATCAGGGATATCCCAATAAAAAAGACCTATGGCCAGCTGACAAATGTCTGGGTGGAGAGATGGCCACCAGGTCCCTAAGGGGGCTGTATGCGAGATAGATTATACTCTTTTCCAGTAGGATTTGTGATCAGCCATCGCTGCTTAACAGGCTGATGAGGGTTAGGACTACTTGTGGCCAAGGGGAGAGTATATAACCTTATCCACATGGCGAATACACAATTTGAAACTGTTACCAGTCTTTTCCAGTTTCCAGAAAGATTCTGGACAAGGAGCAGGCTTGAGATGAGAGGCATGGATCCAGGAAGTGATTCTGTATACCTTTACCACTGTAGGTGTTATAAGTAACACCTGGTATGGTCCTTTTCAGCAGGGTTCCAGGGATGACACCTGATGTCATCTTACATACATGAAGTCTCTTATTTGATATGGATGTGGAATCCCCTGGTACACAGTTTGGTAGGCAGTGGCCAGCTATTTTCACAGGTATCACTGAGTTCTTTCAAGAGCTTTAAGTCTGTCAACCAAGAGGGTGTGAAATGGATCCTTAGGTCTTACAGTTGGGCTTAGGACCCTTACTGCACGAGGGCCACCATAGAGAATTTCTCAGGGGGTAAGGCTACTCAAAGAAACAGAAGGATTTTTTCTTGCGTGAAACATTGCATAAGTCAGGAGCATAGTCCAATCTTTTATGCTGGTCTCTAAGCTTAATTTCGTTAAGGTCTCTTTAATTGTTCTATTCATTCTTTCTACTTGTCCTGAACTCTGGGGTCTATAAGCACAATATAACTTCCAATTAATCCCCAGGTTCCTGGCTAACCCCTGACTTACCTGGGCCATGAACATCGGTCCATTATCAGATCCTATTACCGGCTTAGCTTCCTCCAATGGTAGAGAGGCTTAGTCAGAAGCAGGGGAATCACTTAGAGTGTGTTGTGTGTTAGGGGACGAGGGCAGTGGATAAGGAGGGGAAGAAGAGTCCAGTAGAGTCAAATCTTGTGACTCAGGGAGAACAGAGGGTGGAGGAGGTGGAAGAGGTGAGGGTTTGAGAGATCATGGGGGAAGGAGTATGAGCAGAGGCATGGGCAAGGAAAGGCTTCACCCATGGTGGAGGAGATTTGCAGAGGTTGGCAAAGTTAAGATATATGGCTGTTGATCAGGATGGATATGTGGCCCTGGCTGAAAGACAATATCTCTGACTTTTTAAATTAGTGGGAAGTAGAAAGATATTTCTAGGGGCCATACGACTCCAAAAGGGGCCATTCTGAGGCACAGAGAGTCTGCCAGGTCTAGCGTTTTACTAAAAAAAGAAAGATACTGAGCCCTTAAGCAGACTTTGGTTCAGTGATCAAGGGTCAGGGACAGAGCCATTGAAGTGCTCTGTCCCATAATGAAAGGTACACAAACAGTAAAAGCAAAGTCACATGACACAGATAAGACAAGACCATGAAGACAGGCAATGGACCTCCAACACTGAGACCAGGAATGCGTAGCCGGCAAAACCCGATAGGATGGCAATACCTAATCTAAAACAAAATATCACTGAGTCGATGAAGCAATTGTTCCTTGATTCTCCGAGTCCTCTGCGGGGTCCCCCATGGAGGTGCCCTATGTCTCTGTGACACGTCTCTCAGCCACCGTCGGAGAGACCCCAGGCTCTTCATCTCCAGCAATTTTGCCAAGCCCTAACATGACACCTGAAACCAGAAAGAGGCGCCTTACTTGCTCCGAGAGGAGCCCGTTGGGGGTCTCTCATCCGCCACTGCCAGAACTCGGTGGAACCTCAATATGTAAAGGTCAGGCGAGTGTCGGAGGAAGAGACTACCAAGAGACTGTCTCATGCAACAGCAAAGGGCTTTTTTTGGGTCCAGCTTGCTGGGGCTCACAGCTAACTTAAATAGATCAGAGAGCTCTGAGAACAGCTTATGCAGAGCTTACATACATTTCTTGGAGAGGGAAGGGAGGGAAGTTTACTGATGTGTAAGGGTGAGTGGGCGGTTCGTGTGACACCGAGTGAGGCAGTACATTCTGCAGTTTGGCAGTTGGGAACAGTACATTCTAGAACAAGATTAGCAAACATTTCTCAAGATTTCAACAGTGTTTTGTTAAGCATACAGAAAAACAGGAAATTACAAGTACCTATTTTATTAACCTTTCACTACCGACTATCCCTTTTTGACTGGATGTTCCTTCTACATTAATTCATGGAAGGTACAAGGACCTATGCCATTGTATATTGATTTATCTGAGACATCTCTGCAGAACGTAATTCAATGCTGCGTATCCCAATCAAGGGCCCAATGCCTTCTGGCCTTCAAATCATACTTAGATTTCTTTTTTCATACATATATTACACCTATATATTCTTATACACATAGCAAGTTCCCAATACCATTATTCATCCAGCACAATGATTTCTAACCCAAATCAAACATGTTTTTAACCATAATCATACACTGTTCCTTCAATCTAACTTTATAGAAGAGCAGGGAAAGAGTTGATTTTACAATAAAGAAATGTAGGGAAACTTCCACCTGCTGAGAACCTCAAAGGCCCATGCAGAAATGATCCCTGGAGAAGATGTAGGCAGCTATGAAGGACCTGAGAAAGCAAAAGTCATCTTCCATGGCAAACAACCCGGTCAGGATAAAAGGTTGTGTCTGAATTAGATTCTCTTCTTAATGTAGAGAACATGGACCAAAACAGGCCTGTGTGGAGATCTATTCCTGGGTGCCTATGGTTGATATACCATTCTAACTTGTGAAAGTGTCACAGGAAGTAGGGGCAGCCTCAATCTCATGGGACCCTTGGAAGCAACAGTTAAGACAAAGTGGTTGCCAAGACAGGGACCTCATTCAGTTCAGGAAGGAAATGACCTCACCTCACTTCCTTGGTGATGGAACTTTCTGAACTTTGGATCCAGGAAGCCAGGCACACAGAGCCAGTCCCAGTCCCCATCCCTGTGGTCTCACTTATTTGAATTTACCAAGGACAGTCAGTCTTTCTTGGTACCTTCAGACGTGAGAAGAACAAATGCCAGGAAAGCTCGGAAGCGTTGCTTTTCTTGAGAAAGCAGTTAGTGGCTCACCGTTGGCTCCTGAGAAGTTCACAGAGTTTGCCAAGGAGACCAGATCTGAGACAGGACAGGCTATTTTGGGGGAACATATTATGGCCTACAAGTCAGAGGACACTCCGGATAGTCAAAGACCTACTTGGGGGAAGAAGGTGCCTTTGTGGGTGTGGTTGTGGGTTTGTGGTTTTGTCTCATTCTCTGAGAATAGGTAGGAAAGTCAGTTTGTTTCGTTGGAAGTGGACTGTTTCTAGTAAGTCGTTTAACATGGCGAGTGTTTCTCTGTCTGTGTATCTCACTGTGTCCGTGGTTGTAGACATTAGAAAAGAGAATTCATGAATGGATGTGTCTTGTCGAGTAGAAAGCTTCTCAGCATTCATATTGCCCCATTTATGAATGGACTGTAGCTTGCCTTATTGATGTGCAACACCTGCTATCTTCCTAAGTTCCTGTTTTCTTCCTGAATTCCGGCCAATCTCAAGAATAGGCCTATGGTTTTGTGTCCAAGATCTTTACCACCTCAAAGCTCTGTGACATAACAATGTACTGGATAGCTGTAGGGAATGGGGAGCATCTCAGAAAACTCAGATATCAGTGTGACCAGGAAAGTCTCAGTGGAGAAACCCTGCTTTGGGCCTTTTACTTACCAATTGTTCTGTTGCCCTGAATGTCAGGAAGGTCTTTGCCTCTGGCCACCCCTTTTTGAAGCCTGAAGAAAACAGTTTTCAAAGGGAAATGATTGGGCATACCTGTGGCTCTTTTCTTAAGTGCTTTGAAAAGGGATGTGTATGAATCAGCCCCCTGGCCCTGTGTGTGGCTGTGACTTAGATTCTCAGCACCTGATGGATCTAAAGAAAGTTCCCATGTTTGCATCCAAATGAAAAATGGCCAAAAGAGCAGTCATTGGGATGAAGTCTCTTGACTTCCTCTGTAAGGTTCCTGAACTCCATCAAGTGAAAATAGGGATCCTTTGGGTCAAATGAGTTCTTCAAAACCTACAGAGGCTAGCCCATAGGTGTTTGGTTTTATCATGACTAAAATTCACATAAAGAATCTAAACCCCACAGTCAGTAGGCCTCAAATTGGAGAATTGGAGCGGTATTAATGGCAGGCCTATTTGATCACTCCTGGTTCACAGGATGGGTGTCCAGGCCACCTTGACTTTAGGCAAATGAGGGTCAAAGGAGCTTATTTTGGACACTGTCTTGGTCTGCGCCCCTCATTTAAACATCCAGCCAAATTATGATGAGTGTCAATATGGAAGAAGACGAGGGCCATATGGGAGTGTTCTTGTTTTAATTGTGGTAATTTGTGTGGTAGTTGGAAGAGATGACTGGGATCACCTGGGCTTGAACTCTGGTGTGATTCCCCTTAAAGAATGAGTTCTGGATCTGACCTCAGAGAAGTATTGCCGTGAATTCTCTTGGGATTTTACTAGGCCACGCGTGAGAATCGCCTTTGGAAACTGAGATCTAGGCCCAGGATGGCTTTCCACGGAGCTCGGGGATTCTGAGCCAGGATATCACATGATTTACTTCTTGAAGACTTGGCAGCCCTAGTTGAGAGTCCAAACACATATGGACCTCACATTGTAGACCACAATGTGTCTGGATTCATGTGACCTTTTTGCCAGTCTTTTGGAAGGCTTTTCTGTGAGTGTTCTCCAGAGCTTTCATTGAAATGAGCTTCCTCACCATTTAATGGTTCCTGAATTAATTGAAACCCACAGTGCCTCTAACTTCATTTTTGAAATATGACTAGATTAATATCATGAAATTTCTGAAATTCCCATGACCAGGTGGCACTGGATAAACTTTGGATTTCCTGTTGCTGATCATGAGTGTACCAAAGAGTGCCTTGATTGACTGGGTTTCGTGAAAATGGTGTAGAACAGAGATGCCAGTAATTTGGATCCTGCTGAGTACTGGGTGTAGAGAAGTGGACTGTAGGTGTGTAAATAAATATTTTTGGTAGGACCACCTGGATCTTCCATTGGCTTTGAAAGACTTGCGACTGACATGGTGCAGGCAGCAGACCTTTATATGTAAAGGCATCTTGTCATATGGAGAGGTTTCAGGGCAATGTTCAGAATCAGGTTGCTATAGTCAAGGGGAAAGCTATGTAGGATAGAAGCCTGGTTCATACATTCTCTTCGCGACCCTGACCAACCACACATGACAGAACTCCTCCAGCATTTTTATCCCAGTTGAACTCCTTGTATTTCGTGAAGCAAGTACCAAACTCCCAGTGCAGCAGTAAGAAACACCCTGGAAAGTGGAGGATCACCAAATGGCTTCACAGTCCACATGGGAGACACTTCAGCCCAGTGGCCTCAGTTTACCTACAAAGAGAGAATTCAGCACCGCTGCCTCATGATCATTGGAAAATAAGAAACCATGTTCTCCAGGTAACATAGATGCACACCCAGATTTCATGGTGTCACTACAAACGAAGCTAAATCTCCTGACAATTACATATATTTCTTGTTCCCAACCTCAGAGGAAGTTTCTCAAGAAGTCTTTAGGCCACCACAGCTCCATGTTTCTGGATTGTTTACCCTCTCCCTTACTTTTGGAAACTGTTCTACCACCTCCAGTGTTGTGAACTCGTGAGCATTTTCCATTCCACATAAATTCACAGATTTTCTAACTCCTCTCCTCTAATTGTGTCTTACTTTTAGCGATGGTTATGTCAAGGCATTGTTCTGGATGAGAGAGGGAAGATTTATGTGTATCACATTTTTGCATACACATTAGATTCATTTTCCTTTTTTCCATTTGAAATACTGAATCCCTGACACTAACCCATAACCTACTAGACTCTGACTACTAATCCTAATATCATGGAGAGAAAGAAACCTAACCGAATAGAAATACAGGCCTTTCATAGGAAGCATGGTGTATACTTCTATTTGCCTTCTGCATTATCAAGAGTATGTGTTTTAAATCTAGTCAACTTTTCATTGTAATATTTCTCCATGATTTTTTAAAATTATCACATATATAAATTCCTGTCTCCCTTTCTCTGTATCCTATTCAGCACATGTATTTTTTTATGCATATATATAATATCCTACCTGGTATCACACGGACATTCTTTTGAGCTCCCTGACTTTGGAATATAAAATTGTGAGAACAGATGACTCTCCCTAAATAATGATGGAACTGAAAATTCAACCTATGGGTGAGCTTCCTAGTGAAAAACACTATACATAAATCCATGTTCAGTAAAATGAATATTTTTGAATACGTGGATGAATTATATTTCATGATGAATTTCGATTGGCATATATATTGCTAAATATTAATGTGTGTGTGTGTGTGTGTGTGTGTATGTGTGCATGTGTGTGTGTGTGTGTGTGTGTTTGTGTATTTTTTTTAAATCTGGAAAAAATATATATGTATATATATATATATATTTTTTTTTTTCTCCAGATTTTAAAAAAAATATGAAAAATATGTGTCTTATTATACACTCCGTAAATTCATTTATATTCATGTATGTGGGTTCAAAATCCAATCTGTACAAGATTATTTTCAGCAATATTTATATTCCTGTAATACATTTTTGTTTCCTACTACTGAAAACTAAGTTCAGTAGGTGGTGCATACAAATCCTAATATTTCTACAGTACCTGACCCAGTTTAACATCAATGCAAGTATATTGCTATGGGACATGATGTGTATTTTGAAGTTCATTTTTATTCAACACTGGTATATTACTATTTTATCTGTTTATGGACATCATAGGATATATTTTTTCATCCACAACTTCACAAAATTATAGGCATTTGGTTCACATTCATTTACTTACTACTTAAGAACACATGTATTCCTCCATGTTTCTTTACTGGTCTTTTCACTAGACTTCTTTCTAAACACATTATTTTTTATTCCATAATCATTTTTGAAGCAATACTCACCCTTCACGATAAACCGTAACCCTAATATTACCATTACATATATAACTGGTTGGAATGATTGTATATATATCAATATAAGATTTCCAATATATTTTCAGATGCAAACTCAATCCATTATTTAAAGTTGGAACTAGTTATATACTTTATCACAATATGGTCTATTCATGCAACATCTCAATAATCATCAACACAAGGTACACCTATTTGTATCACCAGTACTAATTTATAAGTTTCCAGAATATTACTCCCCATAATGGTGGAAGAAATACTCATGTCACCTTATCAACATATACAATTTATCACGGTAGTATTCTGGACACAAAATGCAACGGTCACACATATGATTGTACCAAAGCCTAAATGGAAAGTGACCATGGATTACTAAAAACATCCATGTCCAGGGTGCCTAATGCTCTCAAATGTCAATCCTATTGATTACTACATATTTGTTTCTTCCTAAGATTATATATTCAACCTCAAGCCTGTTGAAAATGTCTAATCCTATCACTCACTTTATACTTTGCCTGATTTCCTAATCTTTCTATTGATATCTGCTTTCCTACATATTTTTTCCCAGTTCATCATTGTGACTGTCTCTTCACATGTGCTGACATTTACATTCACTCTCTAACTGAAACCCTATTGCTAAAGAACTTTTGGTCCAACTCCTAGAGTCACTCTTCTTCCTAAACCTACTGACTATCTTCCTAATCCTACAGACTATCCCTTTTTGACTGGATGTTCTCTTCTACATTCAATCATCCGAGGTACACGGTCCTATGCCATTGTATATCAATTTATCTGAGACCTCGGTGCAGAACATAATTCAAGCTAAGTATACAAATCAAGGGTTCTGTTGCCCTGAATGTCAGGAAGGTCTTTGCCTCAGGCCACCCCTTTGTGAAGCCTGAAGAAAAAATTTTCAAATGGAAATAAATGGACATCACCTGTGGCTCTTTGCTTAATTGCTTTGGAAAGGGATTTGTCTGAATCTGCCTCTTGGCCCTGTGTGAGGCTGTGGCTTAGATTCTCAGCACCTAATGGATCTAAAGAAAGAACCCATGTGTGCATTCAAAACCAAAATGGCAAAAAGAGCAGTCATTGTGGATGAAGATTCTTGCCTTTCTCTGTTAGGTTCCTGACCCCCTTCAAGTGAGAATAGGGATCCTCTTTGTCAAATGAATTCTTCAATGCTCTGCAGATATGCTTGGGTTTTCTCATGACTCCAAATCACATAAAAAATCTATACCTGACATTCAGTAAGCCTCAAATTATAGAAACAGAGCGGATTTAATGGCAGGCCTTTTTGATCACTCCTGGTTCACAGGAAGGGTGTCCAGGCCACCCTGACTTTAGGGAAATTAGAGGCAAGGGAGCTTATTCTGGAAACTGTCTTTGGTTGCGACCCTCATGAAAACTTCCATCCAGAACTTTTGATGAGGGTCTTTATGGACGAAGATGAGGGCCATGTGGGAGTTTTTTTGTTCTAATTGTGGTCATTTGTGTGGGGGTTGGAAGAGATGACTTGGTCCACCTGGGCTTGAACTCTGGTGTGATTTCCCTTAGAGCCTGAGTTCTGGAACGTACCTCATAGAAGTATTGAAATGAATTGTGTTGGTTTTTAGGAGGCCACGCATGAATGTCACCCTTTGAAACTGAGATCTAGGCCCAAGGTGGCTTTCCACAGAGCAATGGGAATCTCAGCCAGGAAATCACATGATTTTATTCTGAAAGACTTTGCAGCCATTGTTGGCCCTCGGAAGCAAGAAGGAGTGGCCATACTCATATCGATTAAAATCAACTTAAACCTAAGTTAATCAAAAGTGATAACGAAGGACACTATATACTGTTAAAAGGCACCATTAACCAACAAGACATAACAATTATCAATTTGTATGCATCAAACAATGGTGGTGCAAAGTCAT
Organism: Callospermophilus lateralis; assembly: GCF_048772815.1. NCBI lineage: Eukaryota > Metazoa > Chordata > Mammalia > Rodentia > Sciuridae > Callospermophilus > Callospermophilus lateralis. Next base: position 147,959 of record NW_027518198.1, on the reverse strand, counting down.
AAAACAAACTCTCCTCAACTTCAAGAGTCATATAGGCTATAACACAATAATTACGGGTGACTTCAGCACACAACTCTCGCAATTGGACAGATCCTCTAGAGAAAATCTGAATTAAGAAACTATAGAACTTAATAGAACAATCAATAACCTAGACTTAACCAACATATATAGAATATATCAAACATCATAAAGTGGATACATGTTCTTCTCAGCAGCACATTGGTCCTACTCAAATATAGACCATATATTATGCCATATGGAAACTCTTAGTAAATATAAAAGTATGGAGATAATACCATGCACCATATCTGATCATAATGGAATGAAACTTGAAATTAATGATTGAAGAAGGAAGGAAAAATTCTACATCACATGGAAAATGAACAATATGTTACTGAATGATCAATGGGTTACAGAAGACATAAAGGCGGAGATAAAAAATTTCTTAGAGACAAATGACAATACAGACAAAACATACCGGATTCTATGGAAAACAATGAAAGCAGTTTTAAGAGGGAAATTCATTTCTTGGAATTCTTTCCTCAAAAAAAAAAAAAAAAAGAAAAAAAAACAACAAATAAATGATCTCACACTACATCTCAAAAACCTAGAAAAAAAAAAGCAAAACAACAAATGTAGTAGAAGACAAGAAATAATTAAAATTAGAGGAGAAATCAACAAAATTGAAACAAAAAAATTGAAAAAATAAAAGTTGGTTCTTTGAAAATAAATTAAATCGACAGGGCCTTAGCCATGCTAATGAAGAGAAGTAGAGAGAGAACTCAAATTACTAACATATGGGATAAAAAAGGCAACATCACAACAGACACTACAGAAATTCAGATGATAATTAGAAAGTATTTTGAAACCCCATATTCCAATAAAACAGAAGATAATGAAGATATTGATAAATTTCTTATGTCATATAATCTGCCAAGTTTGAGTCCGGAAGACTCACACAATTTAAATAGACCAATAACAAAGGAAGAAATAGAAGAAACCTTCAAAAGACTACCAACCAAAAAAAGCCCTGGACCAGATGGTTATACAGCAGAGTTCTACAAAACGTTCAAAGATGAATTAATACCAATACTTTTCAAGCTATTTCAAAAAATAGAAAAAGAAGGAGTTCTTCCAAATTCATTCTATGAGGCCAACATCACCCTGATCCCAACACCAGACAAAGACACTTCAAAGAAAGAAAACTACAGACCAATATCTCTAATAAACTTGGATGCAAAAATTCTCAATAAAATCCTGGCAAATAAAAAACAAAAGCATATAAAAAAATTGTGCTTCATGATCAAGAGGGATTCATCCCAGGGATGCAAGGCTGGTTCAATATACGGAAATCAATAAATGTAATCCATCACATCAATAGACTTAAAGAGAAGAACCATATGATCATCTCGATAGATGCAAAAAAAGCATTCTACAAAGCACAGCATCCCTTTTTCTTTAAAACTCTATAAAACACTAGGAATAAGAGGAACTTACCTCAACATGGTAATAGCTATATATGCTAAACCTCAGGCTAGCATCATCCTAAATGGAGAAAAACTGAAGGCATTCCCTCTAAAATTTGCAACAAGACAGGGATGCCCTCTATCACCACTTCTATTTAATTTAGTTCTTGAAATACTATCCAGAGCAATGATACAGACAAAGGAAATTAAAGGCATAAAAATAGGAAAAGAAGAACTTAAATTATCGCTATTTGTGGATGACATGATAATATATTTAACAGACCCAAAAGGGTCTACAAAGAAACTGCTAGAGTTAATAAATGAATTCAGCAAATTGGCAGGATATAAAATCAACACGCATAAATCAAAGGCATTCTTGTATATCAGCAACAAAACTTCTGAAATGGAAATGAGGAAAACCACTCCATTTACAGTATACTCAAAGAAAATAAAAAACTTGGGAATCAACCTAACCAAAGAGGTGAAAGATTTATACAATGAAAACTACAGAACCCTAAAGAGAGAGATAGAAGAAGATGTTAGAGGATGGAAAAATATGCCCTGTACATGGATCGGCAGAAATAACATCATCAAAATGGCGATATTACCCAAAGTTCTCTACAGGTTTAATGCAATGCCAATCAAAAACCCAATGGCATTTCTTGTAGAAATAGATAAAGTAATCATGAATTTCATATGGAACAACAAAAGACCCAGAATAGCGAAAGCAATTCTAAGCAGGAAGTGTGAATCCAAAGTTCAAACTGTACTACAAAGCAATAGTAACAAAAACAGTGTGGTACTGGTATCAAAACAGGCAGATGGACCAATGGTACAGAATAGAGGACACAGAGACATATCCACAAAATTACAACTTTCTTATATTTGAAAAGGGACCTAAAAGCATGCAATGTAAGAAGGATAGCATCTTCAACAAATGGTGCAGGGACAATTGGAAATTCATATGCAACAAAATGAAACGGAATCCCTTTCTCTCACAATGCATAAAAGTTAACTCAAAATGGATCAAGGAGCCAGATATAAAATCAGAGACACTGCGTCTGATAGAAGAAAAAGTTGGCTACGATGTACATACTGTGGGGTTGGGCTCCAAATTCCTTATTAGGACACCCATAGCCCAAGAGTTCATAAAAAGAATAAACAAATGGGACTTACTTAATCTAAAAAAGTTTTTTCTCAGCAAGAGAAACAATAAGAGAGTTAAATAGAGAGCCTACATCCTGGGAACAAATTTTTACCCCTTACACTTCAGATAGAGCCCTAATATCTAGAATATACAAAGAACTCAAAACAATTAAACAATGAGATAACAAATAACCCAATCAACAATGGGCCAAGGATCTTAACAGACACTTCACAGAGGAGGATATACAATCAATCAACAAGTACATGAAAAAATGCTCACCATCTGTAGCAGTCAGAGAAATGCAATCAAAACCACCCTAAGATACCATCTCACTCCAGTAAGATTGGCAGCCATTATGAAGTCGAACAACAATAAGTGTTGGTGAGGATGTGGGGTAAAGGGTACACTTGTACACTGCTTGTGGGCCTGCAAATTGGAGAGTCCAATATGGAAAGCAGTATGGAGATTCCTGGGAAAGCTGGGAACGGAACCACCATTTGAGATATCGCCCTTCTCAGACTCTTCCCTGAGGATCTTAATAGAGAGCAGTATAAGGATACTGCCACATCGATGATCATAGCGCCACAATTCACAATAACTAGACTGTGGAACCAAACTAGATGCCCTTCAATAGACGAATGGATAATAAAAATGTGGCATCTATACACAATGGAGTATTACACAGCACTGAAAATGACAAAATCATAGAATTTGCAGGGAAATGAATGGCATTAGAATAGATTATGCTAAGCGAAGCTATCCAATCCTTAAAAAACAAATGCCAAATGTTTCCTTTTATATAGAGAGAGCAAATAAGAAGAGAACAGGGAGGAAGAACATGAGAAAAATATTAAAACTAAACAGAGATGAGTGGGGGGAGAGAAAGGGAGAGAGAAGGAAAATTATATGGAAATGGTAGGAGACTACTCAATGTTACACAAAATTACATATAAGAGGTTGTGAGGCTAAAGAGGGGAAAACAAGGGAGAGAATTAAACAACAGCAGATGAGGTAGAGAGGGAAGATGGGAGGGGAGGGGGAATAGTAGGGGATAGGAAAGGTAGCAGAATTCAACAATAACTAGTATGCTATTATGTAAAAACGTGAGTGTGTAACTGATGTGATTCTGCGATTTGTATTTGGGGTAAAAATGGGAGTTCATAACCCAATTAAGTCAAATGTATGAAAGATGATATATCATGAGCTTTATAATGTTTTGAACAACCAAAAAAAAAATAATTGAATTTCCAATATTTGAGTCATATAACAACTTTATTTTTTAATAAAATTGTCTTTTATTTGTTATCTTACTTGCTGGTATCTGCCTTTCAGTTTTAAAAAACTATGTGCTTTAGCCATTCATCCATGTAGTATGTAACAGAAAATTTTGAGTGTCTCCATATAACCAGATTGGCAAGGCATCAAGGTTTCCTTCACAAACAAGGTGAAGGCTTTGCCATTAGAAATTTAATATTCTGCAAAACAATTTTTTTTAACTTTTCAATTAAATTTCCAAAAAAATTTAGAAAAAAAAGAATCTAAACCCCACAGTAAGAAGGCCTCAAAGTGGAGAAGTGGAGCATTTACGGCAGGCCTATTTGATCACTGCTGGTTCACAGGAAGCGTGTTCAATCAACCCTGATGTTAGGCAAATGAGGGGCAAGGGAGCTTATTTTGGGCACTGGTTTGGATGTGCACCTCAGGGAAAACTCCATCCAGAGGTTATGATGTGTGTTTATATGGAAAAAGATGAGGGCCATGTGGGAGTGTTTTGGTTTTAATTGTGGTCATTTGTGTGGTAGTTGGAAGAGATGACTGGGTCCACCTGGGCTTGAACTCTGGTGTGATTCCCCTTAGAGAATGAGATTTGGAACTGACTTCAGAGAAGTATTGCCATGAATGTTGTTGGGATTTCAGGAGGCCACGCATGAGAGTCGCCCTTGGAAACTGAGATCTTGGCCCAGAGAGGCTTTCCAGAGAGCACTGGGAATCTCAGCTAGGATATCACAGGTTTTATTCTGAAAGACCTGGCAGCCATCGTTGAGAGTCAAAACACACATGGACCTCACATTGGAGACCTCAATGGGCCTGGCTTCATGTGACAATTTGGCCACTCTTTGGGAAGCCTTGCCTGTGAGAGATCTCCAGATCCTTCATTAAAATGAGCTTCCTCAACATTTAATGGATCCTGAATGAATTGAAACCCACAGTACCAACAACTTCATATGTGAAAAATAGTTAGATAAATACCATGAATTTTTAGAAATTCTCATGACCAGGTGGCACTGGAGAACCTTTGGATGTCCTGTTGCTGATCATGAGTATACCAGACAGTGCCTTGATTGACTAGGTATCATGAAAATGGTGTAGAACAGAGATGCCAGTAAGTTGGAGCCTGATATGTAGTGGGCCTAGAGCAGTGGTGTGCAGGTGTGTGATAAAACATCTGTGGTGGGGCCTGTGGATCTGCCATTGACTTTCAAATGCCTTGACACAGACACGGTGCAGCCAGCAGACCCTTCTATATAAAGGCATCTTGTTATATGGAGATTTTTCACGGCAATGTTTAGAATCAGGTTGCTATGGTCAAGGGGCAAGCTATGTGGGATAGAAGCCTATTTGGTGCATTCCCATGCAGACACTGACCCACCACACGTGACAGAACTCCCTCCAGCACTGTGTCCCACTTGAACTCCTTGTATTTCGTGAAGCAAATACCAAACTCCCAGTGCAGCAGCAAGAAACACAATGAAAAGTCGAGGATGACCAAGTGGCTTCACAGTCCACATGGGGTGACACTTAGCCCCCGTGGCCACAATTTAGCTACAAAGAGAGAATTTAGCACTGCTGCCTCATGTTCATTGGAAAATAAGAAACCATGTCCTCCTGGTCACATAGATGCAGACCTAGCTTTGATGGTCTCACTACATCGGAAGTTAAAGCTCCTGAAAACAACATATATTTCAAGTGCCCAAGCTCAGAGGCAATTTCTCAAGAAGTGTTTAGGCCAGCAGATCTCCATGTTTGTGGAGTGTTTACCATGTCACTTACTTTTGGAAACTGCTCTATCAACTCCAAGGTTGTGAACTCCTGAGCATTTTCCATTCTAAATATATATTCACAGATTTTCTAACTCTTCTCCTCTAATTCTGACTTACTTGGGGCAAAGGGAATGTCAAGTCATTGTTCTGGATGAGAGAGGGAAGATTGTTTTGTAGCACATATTTGCATACACATTGGATTCATTTTCCAATTTTCTGTTTGAAATACTGAATCCCTGACACTAACCCATACCCTACTAAACTCTGACTACTAATCCTAATATAATGGAGAAAAATAACCCAAACAGAATAGAAATACAAGCATTTCAGAAGAAGCATGGTGTATACTTGGAATTACCTTTTGCATGATATAAGGTAGGAGTTATAAATCTAGTCAATTATTTGTTGAAATAATTTTTCATGTGTTTTTAAAGTTAAGAAAAATGTGAATTCCTGTCTCCCTTTCTCTGTAGCCTATTAAGCAAATGTATTTTTATATGCACAAATAGAATCCTACCTGGTTTCACATATACATTCTTGTGAGGTGGCTGACTTGGCAGATACAAATTGTGAGAAGAGATCACTCCTCCTAAACGCTGTTTTAACTGAAAATTGAACCCATGGGTGAGCTTCCTAGATGAACAACACTATACACATATTCATGTTCAGTAAAATGAATATTTGGGGATATGCGGATGAGTTATTTTTCATGATGAATTTCAATTGGCATATATATTGCTACATTATAATGTGTGTGTTTGTGTGTCTATATATACATTATATATATATATATATATATATATATATATATATATATATATATATATATATATATATATATATATTCTCCAGATTTACCAAAATATGAAATATATGTGTCTTCTTATACACCGCCTGAATTCATTCATATTCATATATGTGGATTTATAATCAACTTTTAAAAAGTTTATTCTCAGAAATATACATCCACTGAAATAAATATTTGTTTCCTAGTACTGAAAACTAACTTCAGGGAAGGGTGCTTACAAATCCTAATATTTCTACAGTAACTGACCAAGTTTAACATCAATGCAAGTAGATTCCTATTGGATATGGTGTGTTTATTAAAGTTCATTTTAATCAAACCTGGTACGTTATTATTTCTTCAGTTTATAGACATCATAAATTATATCCTTTCATTCACAAGTTCACAAATTTATAAACATTTGGTTCACTTTCAATCACTTCCTCCTTCAGAACACTTATATTTCTCCATGTTTCTTGACTGGTCTTTTCACTAGACTTCTTTCTAAAGACATTATTTTCGATTCCATAATCATTTTTGAAGCAAAACTCACACACTATTTATGATAAACGGTAACCCTAATATAACCATTAGATATATAAGTGGTTGGAATGAATGTATGTATATCAATAAATGATTTCCTCTATTTTTTCAGATATCAATACAATCCATTATTTAAATTTGGAACCAGTCATATAATTTATTCACAGTATGGTCTATTAATGCATCATCTCTATATTCATCAACACAGGGTAAGCCGATTAGTATCCCCAGTACTAATTTATATCTTTTCAAAATATTTCCCCCAGAAATGGTGGAAGAAATACTCATGTCACCTGATCTTCATATACATACTAACACAGTAATATTCTGGACACAAAATGCGAAGGTCAGCCTTATGATTGTACCAAAGCCTCAATGGAATGTGAACATGGATTACTAAATATATCCATGTCCAGGTTGCCTAATGCTCTCAAATGTCAATCTTATTGGTGACTACAAATTGGTTTCTTCTTAAGATTATGTATTCAACCTCAACCCTGTTGAAAATGTCTAATCCTATCACGTTATACTTTGCCTGATTTCCTAATGTCTCTATTGATGTCTGCTTTCCTACATATTTTCCCCAGTTCATCATTGTGCCTGACTCTTCACATATGGTGTCATTTATATTCACTCTCTAACCAAAACCCTATTGCTAAAGTACATTTGGTCCAAATCCTAGACTCACTCTTCCTTATAAACCTACTGACTATCTTCCTAATCCTACACACAATCCCTTTTTGACTGGATGATCTCTTCTACATTTAATCATCTGAGGTACAGGGTCTTATGCCATTGTATATCAATTTAACTGAGACCTCGGTGCAAAACATAACTCAAGCTAAGGATCCCAATCAAGGGACCAAATCCTTCTGGGCTTCAAATATTACCTAGATTTCTGTTTTCATACTTATGTTCTACCTCTATATTCTTATAAATATCGCTGGTTCCCAATACCATTATTCATCCAGCAGAATGATTTCCAACCCAAATCGAACATGCTATTAATCCTAACCATACAATGTTCTTTCAATCTCACTTTACAGAAGAGCAGGGACAAAGTTGGTATTACAATACAGGAAGTTAGGAGATCTTCCAACTGCTGAGTACCTCAAAATCCATGCAGAAATGATCCCTGGAGAAGATGCAGGCAGCTATGAAGGACCTGAGAGAACAAAAGTCATATTCCATGGCAAAAAACATGGTCAGGATGAAAAGATGTGTCTGCGTCAGCCTCTCTATTCTTTATGTAGGGAAGATGGACCAAACCAGGCCTGTGTGGAGAGCTGTTGCCAGTTAACTATGGTTTCTATACCATTCTAACATGAGAAAGTATCACAGGAAGTAGGGCAGCCTCCATGTCAGGAGACAATAGGAAGAAACTGTTAGGACAAAGTGGTGGCCAAGACAGTGACCTCATTCATTTTCTGAAGGTAGTGACCTCACCTCACTTCCTTGGTGATGGAGCTCTCTGAATTTTGTGATCCAGGAAGCAAGGCACCCTGAGCCAGTCCCAGTCCCAGTCGCAGTGGGCTCATTTCTTTGGATTTTCCAGGAACAGAGTCAGTCTTTCTTGGTACCTACTGATGTAAGGGTTGCCAAATACCAAGAAAGCTCTGAAGAGGGGTCTTTCCTGAGAGGATAGGAATTGGCTCACCACTGCGTCCTTACAACTTCACAGATTTGACCAAGGAGACCAGATCTGAGACAGAAAGGCCATTTCTGGGGAGCATTGTATGTCCTACCAGTCAGAGGACATTCCAGATAGTCACAGACCTACTTGGAAGAAGGAGGTGCATTAGAGGGTGTTGGTTTGTGTTTGTGGTTTTTTCACATGATCTGAGAATAGGTAAAAAAGGAGGTTTGTTTGGTTTGGAGTGGACTGTTTCTAGTAAGTCATTTGACAAGGAGACTGTTTCTGTGTCTGTGTATCCCATTGTGTTTTTCTTTGTAGATATTAGAAAAGAAAATAGCTCATTGGGTGTGTCCTGTCTAGTAGAAAACTTCCCAGTATGCATCCTTCCCAATTAATGAATGGACTGAGGCTTGCCTCATCCATGGGCAACACCTGCTATCTACCTAAGTTCTCATTTTTTTCCTGAATTCTGGCCACTCTCAAGATTAGTATCATGTATTTTTGTACAAGATACGTACCACCTCCAAGCTCTGTGACATGGCCATGTACTGGATAGTTGAAGAGAATGGCGAGCATCTCAGAAAACTCACATATCAGAGTAACCAGGAAAGTCTCCTAGGAGAAACCCTGCTTGGGGGCTTTTGATTACATATTGTTCTGTTGCTCTGAATGTCAGAAAGGTCTTTGCCTCAGGCCAAACCTTAGTGAAGCCTGAAGAAAAGAGTTTTCAAATGGAAATGAATGGTAATCACCTGTGGCTTTTTACTTTATTGCTTTGGAAAAAGATTTGTCTGAATCAGCCTCTTGGCCCTGTGTGAGCCTGTGGTTTAGATTTTCAGCACCTGATGGGTCTAGAGAAAGATCCCATGTGGGCATTCAAAACCAAAATGGAAAAAAGATCAGTCATTTTGGATGAAGCCTCTCGCCTTCCTCTGTAATATTTCTGACCTCCATCAAGTGAGAATAGGGATCATTTGTGTCAAATGAGTTCTTCAAAGCCCTGCAGAGGCTGGACAATAGGTGCTTGCGTTTTCTCATGACTCCAATTCACACAAAGAATCTATACCCCACAGTCAGTAGGCCTCAAATTTGAGAAGTGGAGCAGTATTAACAGCAGTCCTATATGATCACTTCTGTTTCACAGGAATGTTGTCCAGGCCACCCTGACTTTAGGCAAATGAGGGGCAAGGGAGATTATTTTTGACACTGTCTTGGGCTGTGCCCCTGATGGAAACCTCCAGCTAGAGTTTATGATTAGTGTCTATATAAAAGAAGAAGAGGGCCCTGTGGGAGTGTTTTGGTTTTAATTGTCATCATTTGTGTGGCAATTGGAAGAGATGCCTGGGTCCACCTGGGCTTGAACTCTGTTGTGATTCCCCTTAGAGACTGAGTTGTGGAACTGAACTCAGAGAAGTATTGCCATGAATTGTGTTGGGATTTTTGGAGGCCACGCATGAGATTCGCCATTGGAAACTGAGATCTAGGCCCAGGGTGACTTTCCACAGAGCACTGGGAATCTCAGCCAGGATATCACAAGATTTTATTTTGAAAGATTGTCAGCCATAGTTGAGAGTCAAAACACACATGGAATTCACATTGTAGACCTCAATGGGCCTGGCTTCATGTGACCTTTTGCCAACTCTTTGGGAAGCCTTGCCTGTGAAAGTTCTCCAGAGCTTTCATTGAAATGAGATTCCTCACCTTTTAATGGTTCCTGTATAAATTAAATCCCACAGTGCCTCCAACTTCATTATTGAAAAATATCTAGATAAATACCATGAATTTTTTGAAATTACTATGACCAGGTTGCACTGGAGAACTTCTGAATGTCCTGTTCCTGATCATGATTGTACCAGACAGTGCCTTGATTGACTGGGTTTCATGAAAAAAGTGTAGAACATAGATGCCAGAAAGTTGGAGCCTGCAGACTAGTGGGCCTAGAGCAGAGGAGTGTAGGTGTGTGAAAAAAACATTTGTGGTGGGGCCACTTGGATCTGCCATTGGCTTAGAAAGACTTGTGACTGACATGGTACAGCCAGCAGACCCTTCTATGTAAGGGCATCTTGTTATATGGAGAGGATTCCTGCCAAAGGTCAGAATCAGGTTGCTATTGTCAAGTTGAAAAGCTATGTGGGATTGAAGCCTCACTGGTGCATTTTACTAACCCACCACACCTGAGAGTACATCCTCCAGCACTGTGTCCCAGTAGAACTCCTTGTATTTCGTGAAGCCAATACCAAACTCACAGTGCAGCAGTAAAAAACACCACGAAAGTGGATAATGACCAAATGGCTCTACAGACAACACAGTTAGATACTTAGACCCCAGTGGCCAAAGTTTACCTACAAAGAGAGAATTCAGCACTGCTGCCTCATGTTCACTAGAAAACAAAAAACCATGTCATCCAGGTCACATAGATGGAGACCCAGAATTGATGGTCTCACTACAAAGGAAGCTAAAACTACTGACAACAATATATATTTTAACTGCCCGACCTCAGAGGCAGTTTCTCAAAAAGTCATTGGGCCAGCAGAGCTCCATGTTTGTGGAGTGTTTACCCTCTCCCTTTTTGTAACCTGTTCTACCTCCTACAAGTTTGTGAACTCCTGAGCATTTTTCTTTCCACATATGTATTCACAGATTTTCTAACTTTTCTCCACTAATTGTGTCTTATTTGGGGCGAAGGTAATGTCAAAGCATTGTTCTGGATGAGAGTGGGATGATTTTTGTGTAGCACATATTTGCATACACATTAGATTCATTTTCATATTTTCCATTTGAAATACTGAATCCCTGACACTAACCCATACCCTACTAGACTCTGACTACTAATCCAAATATGATGGAGAAAAAGAAACTTAACAGAATAGAAATACAGGCCTTTCATAGGAGGCATGGTGTATACTTGGACTTGCCTTCGGCTTTATCAACGGTATGTGTTATAAATATAGTCAACTTTTCATTGTAATACTTCTCCATGAGTTTTTAAAATTAACACGTATGTAAATTTCTGTCTCCCTTTCTCTGTAGCCTATTCATCACATGTATTTTCTAATGCATCTTTAGAATTCTACCTGGTATCACATGTACATTCTTGTGAGCTTGATTATTTTGGAAGATACAAATTGTGAGAAGAGATCACTCCCTCTAAATACTGATGGAACTGGAAATTCAACCTATGGGTGAATTTCCTAGATGAACAATATTATGCATAAATAAATGTTCAGTAAAATGAATATTTTTGGATACGTGGATGATATCTATTTTATTATGATTTTCAAATGGCATATATATTGCTACATTTTAATGTCTGTGTATGTGAGTATCTATCTATCTATCTATCTATCTATCTATCTATCTATCTATCTATATAGATATAGATATCTACTCTTTAGATTTTCCAAAATATGAAATATATGTGTCTTATTATACACTTTCTAAATTTACTCATGTGTGTGTATGTGGATTTATAATCAAATTTTCACAAAATAATTCTTAGAAATATTCATCCACCTTAAATACATATTTATTTCCTAGTACTGAAAACTAAATTCAGTGAATGGTGCATACAAATCGTAATATTTCCACAGTGACTGACCCAGTTTCACATCAATGCAAGTAGACACCTATGGGACCATGATGTGTATTTTGAAGTTCATTTTTATTCAACACTGATACATTACTATTTCTGCAGTTTATGGACATAATAGGATATATTCTTTCATCCACAATTTCACAAATTTATAGGCATTTAGTTCACTTTCAATCACTTCCTACTTCAGAACACATGTATTCCTCCATGTTTCTTGACTGTTCTTTTAATGAGATTCTTTCCAAACACATTATTTTTGATTTCCATAATCATTTTTGAAGCAAAACTCAGACACTCTTCATGATAAACCATAATGCTAATATTACCATTAGATGTATAACTGGTTAGAATGAATTTATGTATATCAATATAAGATTTCCTATATATTTTCAGATATCAATTCAATCCATTATTTAAAGTTTGAACCAGTTACATTATTTATTCACAGTATGGTCTATTAAGGCATCATCTCTATATTCATAGACCGATGGTATACCTATTTGTATCCCAAATACTAATTTATAAGTCTTTAAAATATTGCTTTAAGAATATTGGAAGAAATACTCTAGCCACCTGATATATATATACATTTCATCACAGTAATATTCCTGACACAAAATGCAACGGACACACTTATGATTGTACCAAAGCCTATATTGAAAGTGAGCATGTATTACTAACAACATCCATGTCCTGATTAACTAATGATCTCAAATATCATTCCTATTGGTGAGTACATATTTGTTTCTTCCTAAGATTAAATATTGAAACTGAACCCTGTTAAAAATGTCTCATCCTATCACTCACTTTATACTTTGCCTGATTTCCTAATGTCTCTATTGATATCTGATTTCCTACACATTTTCCCCAGTTCATCACTGTGACTGACTCTTGAAATATGCTGACATTTACATTCACTCTCTAACAAAACCCCTATATCTAAAGAACTTTTGGTCCAACTCCTAGACTCACTGAAATGGGTTCTTCAAAGCCCTGCAGAGGGTAGCCCATAGGTGCTTGGGTTTTCTCATGACCCCAATTCACATAAAGAATCTATGCCCCACAGAGAGTAGGCCTCAAATTGGAGAAGTAGAGCAGTATTAATGGCAGGCCTATTTGATCACACCTGATTCACAGGAAGGGTTTCCAGGCCACCCTGAATTTAGGCAAATAAGGGGCAAATGAGCTTATTTTGGACACTGTCTTAGGCTGCGCCCCTCATGGAAACCTCCAGCAAGAAGTTATGATGAGAGTTTATATTGAAGAAGATGAGGGCCATGTGGGAGTGTTTTGGTTTAATTGTGGTCATTTGTGTGGTAGTTGGAAGAGATGACTGGGTCCACATGGGCTTGAACTCTGGAGTGATTCCCCTTAGAGACTGAGTTCTGGAAATGAACTCAGAGAAGTATTGACATGAATTGTGTTGGGATTTTAGGAGGCCACACATGAGAGTTGCCCTTGGAGACTGAGATCTAGGCCCAGGATAGCTTTCCAAAGAGCTCTGGGAATCTCAGCCAGGATATCATATGACTTTATTCAGAAAGACGTGGCAGCCATTGTTGAGAGTCAAAACACACATGGACCTCAATTGTAGACCTCAATGGGCCTGGCTTAATGTGACCTTTTGGCCACTCTTTGGGAAGCCTTGCCTCTGAGAGTTCTCCTGAGCTTTAATTGAAATAATCTTCCTCACCATTTCATGGTTCCTGAATAAATTGAAAGCCACAGTGCCTCCAAATTCATCCTTGAAAATTGGCTATATAAATACCATGAATTTTTTAAATTCCCATGAACAGGTGGCACTGGAGAACCTTTGGATATCTGTTGCTGATCACGAGTGTACCAGACATTGCATTGATTGACTGGGTTTCATGAAAATGGTGAGAACAGAGATGCCAGAAAGTTGGAGCCTGCTGACTAGTGGGCCCAGAGCAGTGGTGGGCAGGTGTATGATAAAACATCTGTCCTGGGGACACGTGGTTCTGTCATTGGTTTCCGAATGATTTGTGACTGACATGGTGCAGCCAGCAGAACCTTACAAGTAAAGGGACCTTGTTATATGGAGAGGTTTCAGGGCAATGTTCAGAATCAGGTTGCTATGGACATGGGTGCAAGCTTTTTGGGATAGAAGCCTGGTTGGTGCATTCTCCTGCAGACCCTCATCCACTACACGTGAGAGTACTCCCTCTAGCACTGTGTCCCAGTTTTTCTCCTTGTATTACGTGAAGCCAATACCAAACTCCCAGTGCAGCAGTAAGAAACACCACGAAAAGTGGAGTATGACCAAATGGCTTCACAGATCACATGGTTAGACACTTAGACCCCAGTGTCCTCAGTTTACTAACAAAGGGAAAATTCAGAACTTCTGCCTCATGTTCAATAGCATATAAGGAACCATGTCATCCAGGTCACATAGATGCCGACCCAGGTTTGATGGTCTCAATACAAAGGAAGCTAAAGCTCCTGACAACAACAAATTTTTCAAGGGCCCAAACTCAGAGGCATTTTCTCAACAACTCATTAGGCCACCAGAGTTCCATGTTTGTGGAGTGTTTACCCTGTACCTTACTTTTGGAAATTCCACTACCACCTCCAAGGTTGTGAACTCCTGAGCATTTTCTTTTCCAGTTATATATTCACAGACTTTCAAACTCTTCTCCACTAATTGTGTATTACTTGTGGCGAAGGAAATATCAAGGCATTGTTTTGGAGGACAGTGGGAAGATTTTTGTCTAGCAAATATTTGCATACACATTAGATTCATTTTCCTATTTTCCATTAGAAATACTGAATCCCTGTCACTAACCCATACCCTACTAGACTCTGACTACTAATCTTAATATGATGTAGAAAAAGAAACCTAACAGAATAGAAATACAGGCCGTTCATAGGAGGCATGGTGTATACTAGGACTTGCCTTCTGCTTTATCAAGTGAATGTGTTATAAATCTAGTCAACTTTTCATTGTAATACTTCTCCATGAGTTTTTAAAGTTAACACATATGTACATTTCTGTCTCCCTTTCTCTGTACCCTATTCATCTCATGAAATTTATTATGCATATTTAGTATCCTACCTGGTATCACACGTACATTCTTGTGAGCTTGCTGTTTTAGGAAGATACAAATTGTGAGAAGAGATCACTCCCCCTAAATACTGATGGAACTGAAAATTCAACATATGGGTGAATTTCCTAGATGAACAGCATTATACATAAATCCATGCTCAGTAAAAAGAATAGTTTTGGATATGAGGATGATATATATTTCATGATGAATTTTGATTGGCATACATATTACTACATTTTAATGTCTGTGTTTGTATCTTTATATATATATATATATATATATATATATATATATATTTTTTTTTTTCTCCAGATTATTCAAA
Organism: Callospermophilus lateralis; assembly: GCF_048772815.1. NCBI lineage: Eukaryota > Metazoa > Chordata > Mammalia > Rodentia > Sciuridae > Callospermophilus > Callospermophilus lateralis. The sequence goes on along the minus strand of NW_027518198.1, from coordinate 132,360 downwards.
ATATCAAATATATGTGTCTTATTTTACACTCACTAATTTAACTCATGTTCCTATATGTGGATTTATAATCAAATTTTCACAAAATTATTTTCAGAAATATTCATCCACATGAAATACATATTTATTTCCCAGTACTGAAAACTAACTTCGGTGAAAGGTGCTTACAAATCCTAATATTTGTACAGTAACTGACCCAGTTTAACATCAATGCAAGTAAAATCCTATGGGACATGATGTGTATTTTGAAGTTCATTTTTATTCAACACTGGTACATTACTATTTCTTCAGTTTATGGACATTATAAGATAATGCTTTTCATCCACAAGTTAACAAATCTGTACGCATTTGGTTCACTTGCAATTACTTCCTGCTTCAGAATATATGTATTCCTCCATGTTTCTTGACTGTACTTTTCATGAGATTATTTCCAAACACATTATTTTCGATTTCCATAATCATTTTTGAAGCAAAACTCCCACACTCTTCATGATAAACCATAATGCTAAAATTACCATTAGATGTATAACTGGTTAGAATGAACTTATGTATATCAATATAAGATTTCCTATATATTTTCAGATATCAATTCAATCCATTATTTAAAGTTTGATCAAGTTATATTATTTATTTACAGTATGGTCTATTAAGGCATCATCTTTATAATCATAGGCACAGGGTACACGTACTTGTGTCCCCAATACTAATTTATAAGTCTTAAAATGTTGCTTTCAGAAATGTTTGAAGAAATACTGTAGTCACCTGATATACATTTACATTTCATCACAGTAATATTCCTGACAAAAAATGCAACGGACACCCTTATGATTGTACCAAAGCCTAAATTTAATGTGAGCATGTATTACTAACAACATCCATGTCCTGATTAACTAATGATCTCAAATATCATTCCTATTGGTGACTACATATTTGTTTCTTCCTAAGATTATATATTCAAACTCAACCCTGTTAAAAACGTCTTATCCTATTACTCACTTTGTACTTTCCCTGATTTCCTAATGTCTCTATTGATATCTGCTTTCCTACACATTTTCCCAAGTTCATCACTGTGACTGACTCTTCACATATGCTGACATTTGCATTCACTCTCTAACCAAAACCCTATATCTAAATAACTTTTGGAACTATCCCTTTTTGTCTGGAGGATCTCTTCCTCATTCAGTCATCCAAGGTACAAGGTCCTATGCCATTGTATAACGATTTATTTGAGACAACTTTGCGGAAATAATTCAAAGCTAAGTATCCCAATCAAGGGCCCAGTGTTCATCTGGGTTTCAAATCTTTCCTAGATTTCTGTATTCATACTTATATTACACCTATATATGCTTGTAAATATCGGAGGTCCCCAATACCATTATTCATCTCGCAGAATGATTCCTAACCCAAATTGAACATGTTATTAACCCTAACCATGCACTGTTCCCTCAATTTAACTTTACAAAGACCAGGGACAGAGTTGGTGTTATAATACAGGTAGGTAGGGGATCTTCCACCTGTTGAGAACCTCAAGTTCCATGCAGAAATAAACCCTGAAGAAGATGTAGGCAGCTATGAAGGACCTGAGAGAGCAACAGTAATCTTCCTTGGTAAAATACCTGGTCAGGATGAAGCGATGTGTCTGAATAAGCCTCTCTTTTCTTAAAGTAGAGAAGATGGACCAAACCAGGTCTGTGTGGAGAGCTGTTAACATGTGCCTATGGTTGATATACCATTCTATCTTGTGAATGTGACACAGGAAGTAGGGGAAGCCTCTCTCTCGTGGGACCCTTGGAAGCAAATGTTAGGATAAAGTGGTTACCAAGGTAGTGACCTCATTCAGTTCCTGAAGGAAGTGACCTACCTCACTTCCTTGGTGATGGAACTCTCTGAACTTGGGATCCAGGAAGCCAGGCACTCAGAGCCAGTCCCAGTCCCAGTCCCAGTGGGTTCACTTGTTTGGATTTACCAAGGACAGAGTCAGTCTTTTTGGTACATACTGATGTGTGGATGGCTAAATGCCAGGAAAGCTCTGAAGAGGGGCCTTTCCTGAGAAAGCAGGTAGTGACTCACTGATTGATGCTGAAAACTTTACAGAGTTGGTAAAGGAGACCTGATCTGAGACAGGACAGTCCATTTCGAGGGAGCAGAGTAAGGCCCATCAGTCTGAGGACACTCTGAATAGTCACAGACCTACTTGGGGGAAGGAGGTGCCTTTGTGGGTGTGGGTGTGAATTTGTGTTTTTTTATCATGTTCTGAGAATAGGTAGGAAAGGCAGTATGTTTGGTTTGGAGTGGACTGTTTTTAGTAAGTCATTTGACAAGGCGAGTGTTTTTAGGTCTGTGTATCCCACTGTTTTCGTGGTTGTAGACAACACCTACTTCTTTCCTTAGTTCCTGTTTTCTTCCTGAATTCTGGCCACTTTCCAGAATAGGCTCATGTTTTTTTGTCCAAGATATGGACCTCCGTCGAGTTCTGTGACATGGCCATGTACTGGATAGATGAAGGGAATTGGGAGCATCTCTGAAAACTCGGATATCAGTGTGACCAGTAAAGTCTCAGTAGAGAAACCCTGCTTTGTGCCTTTTGCTTACCTACTGTTCTGTTGACCTGAATGTCAGGAAGGTCTTTTCCTCAGGCCACCAGTTTGTGAAGCCTGAAGAAAAGTGCTTTCAATTGGAAATGAATGAGCATCACCTGTGGCTCTTTGCTTAATTGCTTTGGAAAGGGATGTGTCTGAATCATCCTTTCGGCTCTGAGAGAGGCTGTGGCTTTGATTATCAGCACCTGATGGATCTAAAGAAAGATCCCATGTGTGCATCCAAAACCAAAATGGCAAAAAGATCAGTCATTGTGGATGAAGTCTCTTGCTTCCTCTGTTAGGTTCCTGACCTCCATTAAGTAAGTATAGGGATCCTTTGAGACAAATGAGTTCTTCAAAGCCCTGCAGCAGTGCTTGGGTTCTCACATGACTGCAAATCACATAAAGAATCTATACCTCACAGTCAGTAGGCTTCAAAATGAAGAAACAGAGCAGTATTACTGGCAGGCCTATTTGATCAATCCTGGTTTACAGGAAGGGTGTCCAGGAAACCCTGACTTTAGGAAAATGAGGGGCAAGGGAACTTATTTTGGACACTGTCTTGGGCTGCGCCCCTTATGGAAACCTCCAGCCAGAGGTTATGATGAATGTCTACATGGAAGAATATGAGGGCCATGTGGGAGTATTTTGGTTTTAATTGAACATATTGTTAACCCTAACCATACACTGTTCCCTCAATCTAAGTGTTCAGAAAAGCAGGGAAAGATTTGGTCTTACAATACAGGAATGCAGGGGATCTTCCACCTGCTGAAAACTTCAAAGTTCCATGCAGAAATGAACCCTGGAGAAGATGTAGGCAGCTATGAAGGATCTGAGAGAGCAAAAGGCATCTTCCATGGCAAACAGCCTGGTCAGGATGAAGGGTTGTGTCTGAATCAGATTCTCTCTTCTTAATGTAGAGGAGAGGCCTGTGTGGAGAGCTGTTCAGAGGTGACTATTGTTTCTTTACCATTCTAACTTGTGAAAGTGTCACAGGAAGTAGGGACATCCTCCATGTTATGAGACCTTAGGAAGCAAATGTTAGGACAAGTTGGTTGCCAAGGCAGTGACCTCACTCAGTTACTAAAGGAAGTGACCTCACCTCACATCCTTGTTGATGGAACTCTCCAAATTTGGGTTCCAGGAATCTAGGCACCCAGGCCCAGTCCCAGCACCAGTTCCAGTGTTCTTACTTGTTTGGATTTTCCAAGGACAGAGTCAGTCTTTTGTGGTACCTACTTATGTGAGAATGGCCAAATTCCAGAAAAATTCTGAAGAGGGGCCCTTCCGGAGAAAACAGATAGAGGCTCACTGCTGGCTCCTGACAACTTCACAGAGTTAACCAAGGAGTCCAGATCTGAGACAGGACAGACCATTTCTGGGGAACATAGTATGGCCCTCCAGTCAGAGGACACTCTGGATAGTTCCAGACCCACTTGGGGGAAGGAGGTGCCTTTGTGGTTGTGGGTGTGGGTTTGTGGTTTTTTCTTTTGTTCTGAGAATAGTTAGGAAAGGGGGTGTGTTTGGTTTGGAGTGGACTGTTTCTAGTTAGTCCTTTGACAAGGCGAGTGTTTTTAGGTCTGTGTATCCCACTGTTTTCGTGGTTGTAGACATTAGAAAAGATAATGCCTCAATGGGTGTATCCTCTCAAGGAGAAAACTTCCCAGCATTCATCCGGCACAATTTATGAATGGAGTGTGGCTTGCCTTATCAATGGGCAACACCAACTATCTTCCTACGTTCCTGTTTTCTTCCTGAATTCTGGCCACTCTCCAGAATAGGCTCATGATTTTGTGTCAAATATATGTACCACTTCCAAGCTCTGTGACATGGCCATGTACTGGTAGCTGAAGGGAATGGCAAGCATCTCAGAAAACTCAGATATCAGTGTAGCCAGTAAAGTCTCAGTGGAGAAACCCTGCTTTGGGCCTTTTGATTACCTATTGTTATGTTGCCCTGAATATCAGGAAAGTCTTTGTCTCAGGCCACCCCTTTGTGAAGCCTGAAGAAAACAGTTTTCACATGGAAATGAATGGGCATTACCTTTGAGTTTACAATAAAACCTTCACAGATTTGGCTCTCATTAAGTTAAAAATACTTTTAGATTGTATCTCAGTGTAAAAAGTAACATGGAACTGTACATATCTTATTGATAACAAGTCCAATTATAGAACACAAATGATATACATAAATCTCCAACACTCCAACATGTTTTTCTTTTAAGCCTAGAATTACCATACAACCTTAGAACACCAGCTTGATACAATGGTCTTTGCAAGCTTCTACCTTACAGACTTGTATACCTGGAAGATATGAACACATTAACACCACAATTACATTGATGTTTTTGTATTAAACAAGTTTAGATTTTAAAGAAATAACATGGCACAATTTTATAAAAACAGTACTTGTTTTACCAGCTGTTTAATTTTTTAAGATTACTTGCTCAAAACTTACACATATAACCAAGTTACACACACCTTTTTTTATTATTTACTTAAACCCTTTTAATTACTTAATCATATAGACTCTCTTATCCAGAAACACGTTTTTCCTCTATTATATCTATATCTAGAACCTTTTAGTTTCTCTTTTCCATCTACTAACCTCTTTCTGTTCACATTTCAATACAATGCTTTTCAATTTCTGAATTTAAGCAGATTATTTTATAGACATCTACATTTTATTAGGGCCTTTTTGAAAACCTAGAAAACTTATTGGCCTAATTTTAAAGACATCTTTATTTTTATCTGTTTACCCAATTTGAATTAAAACATATGAATCACGTAAATCAAAGACATTTGGATACATTTTTAAATTTTTCATGAGCGCTCCTCATCTGTCAATTGTCATATCCCTGCATGATATATGGACATACACACATACAGACATACCAACATACAACACGTAACACAAATGTAACACATAACACAATAGTAAAGGCCTTGTAGCTTTTTTCAGGTGAAATCTCCATTGCAATGCTGAAAACTCCAGAGTCGATCAAAAATAGAACTGATCAGAAAACATTAACCCATCAGCAGAATCAAGATCATGAGCTCAAAAAAAAAATTACAGAATCTAAGAAAAGCAAGAGTCCTAAAAATGATGACTGGCCAGTAATTAGTAAATACCATATTATATACTTTTTTGGTTAGGTCTAGTTTGAGTTCAGGTAAAAAGACACATTTACTCTTTTTATCTGTCTCCTGCTGAGTGCTGCAGGCTTCTTTTATTTGCATATCAAAGTAAGTCCTGGCTGAGGTCTGGAAAACTGGAAAGACTGGAATTCTGAGAAGAAACCTCACGCCTAAGGCATTTATCTATAAGTCATAATTTCCAGGTTTGGATGTTGAAAATTTTGATGCAAGTTTAAGATGTAATTCTCAAAATTTTATTTCTTTAGATTTTTCTACACTAGAAAAACTTGCTCACACAAAACTGAAAATAGGATCATTTTTTGATAATATTAATGCCACCATCAGAAGAAGTTTCTATAGGATCATTAAGCCCCTTTCTTTGTTATGAAGTTTCTAATAGTATTAAGTTAAATTAAATTGGCTGAAAAAATTTTAAAAAGAACCACATGCTACCATGTGTATCCGAAATTAAGCTTTAAAAATTTCCAAGACTGTTGCTAATTAATGTCATTTCAATAAGCCAGACCAACGTTTTAATTTAGTACCATTTTTTAAAATCTTACACACTGATGGGAATAGATACCATATCATAATTTATTATCTCTTCCCAAGTTAATGCACTGATATATCTAGTGAAATTTTTTCAGGCTGTCTAGTTCAAAATTAAAACTCTTTATTTTTTTTTTACCCTAAGTATTTAAGTTTCCTAGCATGAACTACCTGAAATCAAACTAAACAATTGTTTAAACCCAACTTTTAAGTGTAAGATAGTTCAATGCTTTAGAAACCCATTTAGATACCAGATGGTTAAAATAAAAAAAATCATTTCTAGATACACATTCACCCTAGATCATCCCCAAGAAACAATCTATAATATCAACATATTAATGCATTCATTGTCCCTTTTGTTAAGTAAACAGAGGTGGAGAAATCCTTAAAGTGCACGTAAGGAATAAGGGAGTTCCCCACAGCAAAATGGATCTGGCAGCTGCTGGGAGTCCCTTAGCCTCACCATTTACTTACAGGATTAGTTCCTCTGGTTTGCTTTGACCCCAGGCACCAGGCATATTCTATGTCTCCCAACTTTGCAGTAGTCAGCTCCCAAAAATTTCATTCTCTGCTTCAGTTGTTTTGAGTGCTAGGCTTCCCCAAGAGGGCAGAGTGGGGTTTATTTAAAGTCCCCTCTGGGGTGTCAAAATTTATGACTGAAGGCTTGGTTCCCATCCCAAAGCCAATTAATGCCAATTTAATAATGAGAACAGGGTTTTGAGAAAAGTTTAAGCGAGATATCAAAGTTCTTAGACCCCAGACATTTCCCTCTGCAGTGGGCATGCTCAATCCAACTACGGGAAGAAAAGAAATCACTGCTTCCGTAATGTTGCTTAACAAAGGGGAGTAAAGTTTATCAAAGTTCTTTAAAGCACAGCTAAGAGAGGTGAAAAGGTGAGAACAGAAAAACTGGCGGTTCTATTGACTTTTGGTCCCTCACAGGAGAAGCATTAGTTTAAAATTTAGCTAAAGTAACTTCCACATATGTAATGCAGGTTGGAACTCGGGACTCTGCATCGGACCAAACAATGCCATCACATTTAACAGAAACACAGATAAAATGACACACAAAGACCATCATGCAGCTCCCGTTTGTTCACAACCCCAAGATCTACAATCTTGTGACTCAGAGAGAATGGAGGGAAGAGGGGGAGGAGTAGAAGGTTTGAGTGATAGGATCCTGGGTGAAGGGGTCGGATTGGAGGCAGGGACCAGGAATGGCTTCAAGGAAAGAGGCATGGAATGGCTTTGTCCCATAATGAGAGTTTCTCAAACAGAGACAAGGACAATACAAACGTGACACAAACATGTACACACAGTTAACATTTAATACGAGTTCAGAAGTAAAGATTAGAACCTAGTAACTGTCAAAACCTGATGGGTTAGACCACAAAGACAGACAGTGAATTCAAACTGAGAGAAAAAAGTAGTCAGCAAGATATGATGGGTTGCCAGCAGAGTCACCTAATGTGGGCTCATTCGTCCCTCCTCACCTAATGAGAGCACATCCGTCACTCCCCGAGTCCTCCAAGGCATCCCTTGCAAGGACATGGCCTGTGGCTTTAGGACACGTTTGTCCACCACTGACAGGGGGAACTTACATTCTCCGCTGGAAGCCACTCTGCCAACCCAAACCAAAAACGGAAAAATGGAACCTGAACAAAAAGCTCTGAGTTATCACAAGGAAAAATGAAAAGAAGCGCCTTACTTACCTCCAGAGGGGTCTGTTGGTGTGTCCTTGTCCTATGCTGCGTGATTCCTGGCCAACGCACCAAATGTAAGGGTCCGGTGAACGTCGGAGGAAGAGACCACCAAGAGAACGCGGCTCATGCAACAGAAAAAGGCGTTCATTGAGGATCCAATCCAGCATGCTGGGGCTACGTGCTCACTCAAGAAGGGAGAGCAGCCCAGAGCCCCGAGCAGGGGTTGAGCAGTGCTTAAGTACACTTTTTGGGGAGGGCGGGACTTTACATATATCACAGTCTCCTTTAAGAAATCAACATACACCGCAGAAAAATCAAACAACAATTCCTAAACATGATTAGTTCATTCATTGGCAGGAACAGGTCAGGCGGGAGTGACAGGTGAGTTCTAAAGCGAGGTACACATTCAAACAGATTGGTTTAGGCCTTGCGATGCCTATGTGCCAGGCCACACAGGGTCCTAGGTTATTAAACAACCAGGCGGTCAGGGGGAATATTTACTGGGCAGTCCGGAATTGTACTACAAGCTACAGGAATTTCAGGTTTTGCATGTAGCATAGGAACTTAACAATACCTGGTCCTTTACATTTTAACTCAGGCCTTGCAGCTTAGAAACTTTACAAAACCCGGTCTTTTACACTTCAACTTTTACACTTTAATTTCAATTTATTTTACCCTTTCAGATCACTCCTGGTGCACAAGAAAAGTGTCCAAGCCACCCTGAATTTAGGCAAATGAGTGGCAAGGGAGCTTATTTGGGACACTGTCTTGGGCTGTGCCCCTCATGGAAACCTCCAGCCAGATGTTATGATGAGTGCCTTTATAGAAGAAGAGGAGGGCCATGTGAGAGTGTTTTGGTATTAATTGTGGTCATTTGTGTGACAGTTGGAAGAGATGACTGGGTCCACCTGGGCTTGAATTCTTGTGTGATTCCCCTTAGAGACTGACTTCTGGAACTGAACTCAAAGAAGTATTGCCATGAATTGTGGTGATATTTTAAGAGGTCAAGCATGAGAGTCGCCCTTGGAAACTAAGACCAAGGCCGAGGGTGGCTTTCCACAGAGCACTGGGAATTTCAGCAAAGATATCCCATGATTTTATTCTTAAAGACTTGGTAGCCATAGTTGAGAGTCAAAACACACATGGACCTCACATTGTAGACCTCAATGGGCCTGGCTATATCTAACCTTTTGGTCACTCTTTGGGAAGCCTTGCCTATGAGAGTTCTCCAGAGTTTCATTGAAATGAGCTTCCTCAACATTTAATGGTTCTTGAAACCCACAGTGCATACAAACACAATAGAAATACAAGCAGTTCAGAAGAGGCATGGTGTATAGTTGGACTTGCCTTTTGCATTATGTAGGGTAGGTGTTATAAATCTAGTTAATTTTTAATTGAAATAGTTCTCCTTGTGTTTTTAAAGTTAATAAATATGTGAATTCCTGTATCCTTTTCTCTGTAGCCTATTCATCACATGTATTTTTATATAAACATATTGAATCCTACCTGGTATCACATATACATTCTTGTGAGGTGGCTGACATGGCAGATACAAATTATGACAAGAGATCACTCCTCCTAAACGCTATTGGATCATAAAATTCAGCCTAAGGGTAACCTTTCTAGTTGAACAACATTATTCATAAATCCATGTTCAGTAAAATTAATATTTTTGGATCTGTGGACGATATATATTTCATCATGAATTTCAATTGGCATATATATTGCCACTTTATAATGTCTGTGTGTGTTTTGCTCTTTGCTTAATTGCTTTGGAAAGAGATGTGTCTGAATCAGCCTCTTGGCCCTGTGTGAGGCTGTGGCTTAGATTCTCAGCACCTGATGGATCTAAAGAAAGATCCCATGGGTGCATCCAAAACCAAAATGGCCAAAAGACCAGTTATTGTGGATGAAGACTCTCACCTTCCTCTCTAATGGCCCTGACATCCATCAAGTGAAAATAGGGATCATTTGGGTCAAATGAGTTCTTTAAAGCCCTGCAGAGTTTAGCCCATAGGTGCTTGGGTTTTCACATGAATCCAATTTACATAAAGAATCTAAACCCCACAGTCATTTGGCCTCAAATTGAAGAAGATAAGGGGCATGTGGGAGCATTTTGTTTTGAATTGTGGTAATTTGTTTGGCGCTTGGAACAGATGACTGGGTCCACCTGGGCTTGAACTCTGGTATGATTCTCCTTAGAGACTGAATTCTGGAAGTGACATCAGAGAAGTATTGTCATGAATTGTGTTTGGATTTTACTAGGCCATGCAACCTAGATCTCAGGTATTAATTGTGGTGCAGGGAGATCTAGGTGCAGGGTGGCTTTGCCCAGAGCACTGGGAATCTCAGCCTGGATATCACATGATTTTATTCTGAAATTCTTTAAAGCCACAGTTGAGAGTCAAAACACACATGGACCTCACATTGTAGACCTCAATGGGCCTGACTTCATGTGACCTTTTGGCCACTCTTTGGGAAGACTTGCCTGTGAGTGTTCTCAAGATCTTTCATTGAAATGAGCTTCTTCAACATTTAATGGTTCCTGAATGAATTGAAACCCACAGAGCCTCCAACTTTATCCTCAAAAAATGGCTTGATAAATACCATGAAACTTTTGAAATTCCCATAACCAGGTGGCACTGGAAAACTTTTGGATGTCCTGTTGCTGATCATGAGTGTATCTCACTGTGCCTTGACTGACTGGGTTTCATGAAAATTGTGTAGAACAGTGATGCCAGTATGTTGGAGCCTGTTCATTAGTGGGACTAGAGCATAAGTGTGAAGGTGTGTGATAAAACATGTGTGTTGGGGCATGTGGATCTGCCATTGGCTTCCAATTGCCTTGTGACTGACAGAGTACAGCCAGCAGACCCTTATATGTAAAGGCATCTTGTTATATGGATAGGTTTCTGGGCAATGTTCAGAATCAGGTTGCTATGGACAAAGGGGCAACCTATGTGGGACAGAATCCTGGTTGGTGCATTCTCATGCAGACTGTGTCCCTCCACACGTGACAGAACTCCCTCCAGCACTGTGTCCCAGTTGAACTCCTTGTATTTCATGAAGCAAATACCAAACTCCCAGTGCACCAAGGAGTAACACCACGAAAATTGGAGCATGACCAAATGGCTTCACAGTCAACCCGGGGAGACACTTACACCCCAGTGGCCATAGTTTAACTACAAAAAGAGTATTCAGCACTGCTGCCTCATTTTCATTGGAAAATTAGAAACAATGTCCTTCAGGTCACATATTTGCACACCCAGATTTGATGGTCACACAACAAAGGAAGCTAAAGCTCCTGACAACAACATGTATTTTAAGAGCCCAACCTCAGAGAGTTTCTCAAGAAGTCTTTACACAAGCAGAGCTCAATGTTTGTGGAGTGTTTACCCTGTCCCTTTCTTTTGGAAACTCCTCTACCACCTACAAGTTTGTGAACTCCTGAGCATTTTTTATTCCTGATATGTATTTACAGATTTTCTAACTTTTCTCCTTTATTGTATCTTACTTGGAACTAAGGTAATGTCAAGGCAATCTTCTGGATGAGAGTGTGAACATTTTTGTGTAGCACATATTTGCATACCAATTAGAGTCATTTTCCATATTTCCATTCGAAATACTGAATCCTTGACACTAAAGCATACCCTAATAGACTCTGACTACTACTCCTAATATGATGGAGAAAAATAACACAAACAGAATAGGAATACAAGCAGTTCAGAGGAATCATAGTGTATAGTTGGACTTGTTTTTTGCATGATTAATTGTAGGTGTTATAAATCTAGTCAATTTTTAATTGAAATAGTTCTCCATGTGTTTTTAATGTTAACAAATATGTGAATACCTATCTCCCATTCTCTGTAGCCTATTCAGCACATGTATTTTTAAATGCACATATAGAACACTACCTGGTATCACACCTACATTTTGTGAGGTGGCTAATTTGGCAAATAAAATTTGTGAGAAGTGATCACTCCTGTTAAACTCTGTTGGAACTGAAAATTTAACCTAGGGGTGTGTTTCCTAGAAGAACAACATTATACATAAATACATGTTCTAAAAGAAATAATTTTGCATCTGTGGAGGATATATATTTCATGATAAATTTGATTGCTAATTTATTGTCTGTGTGTGTTTTTTTGTATATATATATATATATATATATATATATATATATATATATATATAAATATACATACACTCTCCAGATTTTTCAAAATATGAAATATATGTGTCTTATATACACTCCCTAAATTCATTCATGTTCATGTATATGGATTTATAATCAACTTTTCACAAGATCATTCTCAGAAATATTCATCCACCTGAAATACATATTGTTTCCAGTACTGAAAACTAACTTCAGTTAATGTTGCATACAAATACTAATAATTCTACAGTAACTGACCCAGTTTAACATCAATGCAAGTACATTCCTATGTGACATGATGTGTATTTTGAAATTCATTTTAATTCAACACTGGTACATTACTATTTCTTCAATTTATGCACATCATAGGATATATATTTCATCCACAAGTTAGCAAACTTATAGGCATTTGTTTCACTTTCAATCACTTCCTGCTTCAGAACACATGGATTCTTCCAGGTTTCTTGACTGGTCTTATAATGAGACTTCTTTCAAAATATATTATTTTTGATTTTTTTTATCACTTTTGAAGCAAAACTGACACTCACTTCATGATAAACCATAACTATAATATCACCACTAGATGTATAACTGGTTGGAATGAATGATTTTATAACAATATAGTATTTTTTATATATTCTTTTATATCAGTTTATTCCATTATTTAAAGTGGAACCAGTTATATTATTTATTCACTATATTGTCTATTCATGCATTATCTCTATATTCATAGACACAGGGTACACCTCTTAGTACCCCCAATACTAATTTATTAGTCTTCTAAATATTGCTCCCAGAAATGGTGGAAGAAATACTCATGTCACCTGATCTACATATGCATGTTATCATAGTAATATTCTGGACACAAAATGCAAAAGTCACACGTATGATTGTACCAAAGCCTAAATGGAAACTGAACATGGATTACTAAAAACATCCATATCCAGGTTGCCTAATGCTCTCAAATGTCAATCCTATTGGTGACCACATTTTTGTTTCTTCCTAAGATTATATATTCAACCTCAAAACTATTGGAAATGTCTAGTTTTTTCACTCACTTTATACTTTGCCTGATTTCCTAATGTCTCTATTGATATCTACTTTCCTACATTTTTTTTCCAGTTCAACATTGTGACTGACCCTTCACATGTGCTGACATTGACATTCACTCTCTAACCGAAACCCTATTGCTAATGAACTTTGGTCCAAATCCTATACTCTATCTTCTTCCGAAACATACTGACTATCTTCCTGATCCTATCGACTATCCCTTTTTGAGTGGATGTACTCTACTACATTCAATCATCTGAAATACAAGGTCCTATGCCATTGTATATCGATTTTTCTGAAACATGTATGCAGAACATAATTCAAAGCTACGTGTCCCAATCTATTGCCAAATGCACTTCTGAGCTTCAAATCTTACCTAGATGTCTGTTTTCATACTTATATTTAACCACTATATTTCTATATATTGCAGGTTCCCAATAACCTTATTCATCCCACAGAATGATTCCTAACCCAAATCGAACGTGTTATTAACCCTAACCATACACTGTTGCCTCAATCTAACATTACAAAAGAGCAGGGACAGGGCTATTCTTTCAATTAGGGATGTAGGTTATCTTCCAACTGCTGAGAACCTCAAAGTTCGATGCAGAAATGATCCCTGGAGAAGATGTAGGCAGCTATGAAGGACCTGCATGAGCAAAAGCCATCTTCCATGGCAAACAACCTGGACAGGATGAAGGGATGTGTATGCATCAGACTCTCTCTTCTTAATGTAGAGAAGATGAACCTAACCAGGCCTGCGTGTAGAGCTGTTCCATGGTGTCTATTTTGATATACCATTCTAACTAGTCAAATTGTCACAGGAAGTAGGGGCACCCTCCAACTCATGGAACCATTGGAAGCAAGTCTTAGGACAAAGTTGTTGCCAAGGCAGTGACCTCATTCAGTTGCAAAGAAAGTGACATACCTCATTTCCTTGGTGATGGAACTCTCTGAAATTGGGATGCAAGAAGCCAGGCACCAAGAGCCAGTCCCAGTCCCAGTCCCAGTGGGCTCACTTGTTTGGATTTACCAAGTACAGAGTCAGGCCTTCTTGGTACCTACTGATGTGAGGATGGCCAAATGCCAGTAGAGCTCTGAAGAGGGGCCTTTCTTGAGACAGCAGGTTGTGGCTAACAGCAGGCTCCTCGCAGAATAACAGAGTTGGCCAAGGAGACAAGATCTGAGACCAGACAGGCCATTTCGAGTGGAACATAGTATGGCCCACCAGTCAGAGGACACTCCAGATAGTTAAAGACCTATTTTTGGGAAGGAGGTGCCTTTTTGGTTGTGGGTGTGAGTTTGCGGTTTTGTTTCATGTTCTGAGAATAGGTAGGAAAGGTGGTTGGTTTGGTTTGGAGTCGACTGTTTCTAGTAAGTCTATAGACAAGGCGAGTGTTTCTATGTCTGTGTAGCCACTGTGTCCGTGGTTTTAGACATTAGAAACGAGAATGCATCAATGGAGGTGTCCTGTCTAGTAGAAAGCTTCACAGCATTCATCCTGCACAATTGATTAATGGACTGTTGCTTGCCTTATGGATGGGAAACACCTACTAACTTCCTAAGTTGCTGTTTTCTTCCTGAATTCTGGCTACTCTCCAGAATAGTATCATGGTTTATTGTCCAAGATATGTACCACCTCCAAACTCTGTGACATGGCCATGTCCTTGATAGCTGAAGGGAATGGGAACATCTCAGAAAACTCAGATATCAGTGTGACCAGTAAAGTCTCAGTGGAGAAACCCTGCTTGGCTCCATTTGCTTATCTATGTTTCTGTTGCCTTGAATGTCAGGAAGTTCTTTGCCTCAGGCCACCCCTTTGTGAAGCATGAAGAAACAGTTTTCAAATGGAAATGAATGGGCATCACCTGTGGCTCTTTGCTTAATTGCTCTGGAAAGGGATGTGTCTTAGTCAGACACTAGGCCCTGTTTGAGGCTGTGGCTAAGATTCTCAGCTCCTGATAGATCTAAAGAAGATCCCATGTGTGCATCCAAAACCAAAATGGCAAAAAATCTGTCATTGTGGATGAAGTCTCTTGCCTTCTTCTGTTTGGTTCCTGACCTCCATCAAGTGAGAATAGGGATCCTTTGGATCAAATGAGTTCTTCAAAGTCCTGCAGAACTGCTTGGGTTGTCTCATGATGCCAAATCACATAAAGAATCTATACCTGACAGTAAGTAGGCCTCAAATTGGAGAAGCAGAGCAGTATTTATGGCAGGCCGAGAGCAGTTGTGTGCAGGTGTGTGACAATACATCTGTGGTGGGGTCATGTGGATCTTACATTGGCTTCCAAATGGCTTGTGACTGACATGGTGCAGCTAGCAGAACTTTGTATGTAAAGGCATCATGTTACATGGAGAGTTTTCAGGGCAATGTTCAGAATCAAGTTCCTATGGTAAAGGGGGCAAGCAATGGGGGATAGAAGCCTGGTTGGTGCATTCTCCTGCAGACCCTGACACACCATACGTTACAGGACTCCCTCCAGCATTGTGTCCCAGTTTAACTCCTTGTATGTCATGAACCAAATACAAAACACCCACTGCAGCAGCAAGAAACACCACGAAAAGTGGAGGATGACCAAATGATTTCAAAGTCCAGACGGGGAGACACTTATCCCCCATTGGCCACAGTTTAGTTACAAAGAGTGAATTCAGCACTGCTGCCTCATGTTCATTGGACAATAAGAATTCATGTCCTCCAGGTCCCAAAAATGCAGACCCAAGTTTGATGGTCTCACTACAAAGGAAGCTAAAGCTTCTGAAAACAACATATATTTCAAGTACCCAACCTCATTGTCAGTATCTCCAGAAGTGTTTAGGCCAGCAGAGATCCATGTTTGTGGAGTTTTACCCTGTCCCTAAGGTTTGGAAACGTCTCTTCCACCTCAAAGGTTGTGAACTACTGAGCATTTTCCATTCTACGTATGTATTCACAGATTTTCTAACTCTTCTCCTCTAATTGTTTCTTACATGTAGCGTGGTTATTTCAAGCCATTGTTCTGAATGAAAGTGGGAATTTTTTGTGTGTAGCACGTATTTGCATACACATTGGATTCATTTTCCAATTTTTCATTCGAAATACTGAATCCCTGACACGAACCCATACCCTACTAGACTCTGACTACTAATTCTAATATCATGCAGAAAAGTACACAAACAGAATTGAAATACAAGCAGTTCAGAGGAGGCATGGTGTATAATTGATCTTGCCTTTTGCATGATAAATGTCAGGTGTTATAAATCCAGTCTATTTTTAATTGAAATAGATCTCCATGTGTTTTTAAAGTTAACAAATATGTGAATTCCTGTCTCCCTTTGTCTGTAGCCTATTCAGCACATGTATTTTTATATGCACATATCAAATCCTACCTGGTGTCACACCTACATTCTTGTGAGGTGACTGACTTGGGAGATACAATTTGTGAGAAGACATCACTCCTCCTAAACGCTGTTGGAACTGATAATTCAAATAATGGGTGAGCTTCCTAGTAGAAAAACATTATACATAAATCCCTGTTAAGAAAATTGAATATTTTTGGATCTGTGATTGATGTATATTTCATAGTGAATTTAGATTTGCATATATGTTGCTACATTTTAATATCTGTATGTGTCTGTGTGTGTATACACACACACACACACACACACTCTCTCTCTCCAGATTTTTCAAAATATGAAATATATGTATCTTATTTACACTCCCTAAATTCATTTATGTTCAAGTATGTGGATTTATAATCAAATTTTCACAAGATTTTTCTCAGAAATATTTATCCACCTGAAATACATATTTGTTTCCTAGTACTGAAAACTAACTTCAGTGAATGGTACATACAAATCCTGTTGATAGCCACAGCCAAGGGTCTCCAGTAAATACCATATGTACTACTGCACAACCTAAGGCAGGCATGGTCCCTAAGCCACATGCTCGTTGTTTAAACAGAGAGGGGGAGATGTTGAGAGCCACAGCCAAAGGGACCCCAGGAAACCTCCAGCTGCCAGCAAACTTCCAGCTGCCGGCTGATGATTGGCTCCACAGCGGCCCCAGCAACATCTAGCTGATTGGCTCCTCTGTGGTGATGCTCAATGGGATGTTTCCCTGCCCTTTCAGACAACGGAGCTGCTCATTGGTGGACTTTTTTGGCTCCGCCCATGTGACCCAGCCAATTGGCCTCAAAAGGAGGAGGCTTGTGGTTGAGGGAGAGGCTTGTGGGAAGACTGTGGTGGCAGTTGGGCTCTGAGGGTTTTTCCTGAGAAGCTGTTTTGTTTGGCTTGTGTGGTTCTAAAAATAAAGTTTGTTTCTTTTGACAATTGGCTCCTGAATTGTGCCCAGCCAGACTGATGATAATCATGTAAAATGTTGATTTTAAATCGCATACATGAACTTGAATGAATTTAGGGAGTGTATAATAAGACACACACACACACACACACACACACACAACAATAAAATGTAGCAATATATATGCCAATCGAAATTTATAATGAAATATATATCATACACATATCTAAAAATATTCATTTTACTGAACATGGATTTATGTATGATGTTGTTCACTAGGAAGCTCACCCATAGTTTGAATTTTCAGTTCCATCAGTATTTAGGGGAAGTGATCTATTCTCATAATTTGTATATTCCAAAGTTTGTGAGATCACAAGAATTTACGTGTGTTACCAGGTAGGAGTCTATATATGCATAAAAATATACATGTTCTAAAGAGGCTACAGAGAAAAGGAGACAGGAATTTACATATGTGTTAACTTTGAAAACTCATGGAGAAATATTACAATGAAAAGTTGACTAGATTTATAACACATATCCTTGATAAAGGAAAAGGAAAATCCAAGTATACACCATGCCTCCTACAAAAGGCCTGTATTTCTATTCTGTTAGGTTTCTTTTTCTCCATCATTTTAGGATAGTAGTCATAGTCTAGTAGGGTATGGGTTAGTGTCAGAAATTCAGTATTGCAAATGGAAAATAGGATAATGTATCCAATGTGTATGCAAATATGTGCTACACAATAATCTTCCCACTCTCACCTAGAACAATGCCTTGACATTACCTTTGCCCCAAGTGAGACACAATTAGAGAAGAAGAGGTAGAAAATCTGTGAATACATATCTGGAATGGAAAATTCTCAGGAGTTCTCAACCTGGGAGCAGGTAGAGGAGTTTCCAGAAGTAAGGGATTGGGTAAACACTCCACAACCATGGAGCTCTGCTGGAAAAAAGACTTCTGGAGAATCTGCCTCTGAGGTGTGGCACTTGAAATATATATTGTTGTCAGGAGCTTTGTCTTCATTTGTAGTGAAACCATCAAAGCTGGGTCTGAATCTATGTGACTTGGAGAACATGGTTTCTTATTTTCCAATGAACCTGAGGCAGCAGTGCTGAATTCTCTCTTTGTAGGTAAACAGAGGCCAGTGGGCCAAAGTGTCTAACCATGTGGACTGTGAAGCCATTTAGTCATCCTCCAATTTTCATGATGTTTCTTGGTGTTGAACTGGGAGTTTGGTATTTGCTTCAAGAAATACAAGGAGTTCAACTGGGACACAGTGTTGGAGGGAGTTCTGTGACATGTGCTGGGTCAGAGTCTCCAGGAGAACTCACTAACCCGGCTTCTATCCCACATAGCTTGCCCCCTTGACCATAGCAACCTGATTCTGAACATTTCCCTGAAACCTCTCCATATAACAAGATGCCTTTGCACATAAGGGTCTGCTGGGTGCACCATGTTAGCTAAAAGCCATTTGGAAGTCAATGGCAGATCCACATGGCACCACCATAAATATTTTATCACACACCTGCACACCACAACTCTGGGCCAACTACTCCGCAGTCTCCATCTAACCGGCATCTCTGTTCTACACCACTTTCATTATACCCAATCAATCAAGGCACTGTCTGGTACACTAATGATCAGCAACAGGACATCAAAGGTTCTCCAGTGCCACCTCATCATGTGAATTTCAAAAATTTCATGGTATTTATCTAGCCATTTTACAAGGATGAAGTTGGAGGCATTGTGGGTTTCAATTCTTTCAGGAATCATTCAATGTTGAGGAAGCTCATTTCAATGAAAGTTCTGGAGAACTCTCACAGGCAAGGCTTTCCAAAGAGTGGCCAAATAGTCACATGAAGCCAGGCCAATTGAGGTCTACAATGTGAGGTCCATGTGTGTTTTGACTCTCAACTATGTCTGGCAAGTATTTCAAAATAACATCATATGATATTCTGTCTGAGATTCCCAGTGCTCTGTGGAAAGCCACCCCAGGCCTAGATCTCAGTTTCAAAGGGCGACTTTCATGGGTGGCCGCCTAAAATCCCAACACAAATCATGGCAATACTTCTCTGAGGTCAGTTCCAGAACTCAGTCTCTAAGAGGAATCACACCAGAGTTCAAGCCCTGGTGGACCCAGTCATCTTTTCCTACTGCCACATAAATGACCACAATGAAAACCAAAACACTCCCAAATGGCCCTCATCTTCTTCCATATAGACACTCATCATAACCTCTGGCTTGACGTTTCCTTGAGGGGCACAGCCCAAGACAGTGTCCAAAATAATCTCCCTTTCCTCTCATTTGCCTAAAGTCAGGGTGGCCTGGACACCCATTCTGTGAATCAGGAGTGATCAAATAACCCTGACTTTAATACTTCTCTGCTTCTCCAATTTGAGGCCTACTGTCTGTGGAGTATAGATTCTTGATGTGAATTGGAGTAATGAAAAAACCCAATAACCCATTGGCTACACTCTGCAGGGTTTTGAAGAACTCATTTGACCCAATAAATCCCTATTCTCATTTTATGGAGGTCAGGAACCTTACAGAGGAAAGTGAGAGACTTCATCCTCAATGACTGCTTTTTGGGCCACTTTGGTTTTTGATGTGCCTTCTGGAATGTTACATATTTTTTTTTTTTTTTTTGGTTTTAGTGCCTTCTGGAATATTACATAATTTTTTTCTTTAGACATTATTGCCAGAGTTCCTATCTTCATCCCAGTGCAGGTGAAATCAAAGATAATACCAATCTACAGCTTCTGCAATAGCCATCCCTGTACTGCTTGCAGAACTTGCCTGGACACATTGTGAACTCACCTAAATGCATTGTGAACTATCTGTTGGTGCAGCGACTTGTGGTAGTGTTGGGGTATATTTGCTGATGATGTCATCGGTGGTACAATTTTTCCAAAAGGAGCCATCAATTGGCTTGGTGTATCTTCCTCCCTTCTGCGTGTCATGATCGTCCAGCTAAAATTTGGGGGGCCAACAGAGGTGAGGCAAAGAACCTCACCCACCCCCGCTGGTACAAAGACCTCTCCACATGTGTGGCTCTATACTGGACGGGTAGTCAGTGACGGGTAAGATCCAATTGCAATGGTACCAACTTAACGGGTAAAGACCATATGTACTATTGGACAACCTAAGGCAGGCACGGTCCCTACGCCACATGCGTGTTGTTTAAACAGAGAGGCGAAGATGTTGAGAGCCACAGCCGAAGGGGCCCCAGCAAAATTCCTGCTGCCAGCAAACTTCCAGCTGCCGGCTGATGATTGGCTCACAGCGGCCCCAGCAACACCTAGCTGATTGGCTCCTCTGCGGTGATGCTCAATGGGCTGTTTCCCTGCCCTTTCAGACCACAAAACTGCTCATTGGGGGACTTTTTTTGACTCCGCCGACATGACCCAGCCAATCGCCCTCAAGAGCAGGAGTATTGTGGGAGGCGGAGAGAGGCTCCTGTGGGAGGGAGAGGTATTGGGAAGCCAGTGGTGGCAGTTGGGGCTCTGAAGGTTTTTTTCCTGAGAGGCTGTTTTGTTTGGCATGTGTGGTTCTAAAAATAAAGTTAGTTTCTTTTGACAAGTGGCTGCTGATTGTGCCCAGCAAGACTGCGGCATTATCCTAATATTTCTACAATAACTGACCCAGTTTAACATCAATGCAAGTAGATTCCTGTGGGAGAGGACATGATGTGTATTTTGACGTTCATTTTTATGTAACAGTGGTACATTACTATTTCTTCAGTTTACGCACATCATAGTATATATATTTGATCCACAAGTTCACAAATTTATAGGCATTTGTTTCACTTTCAATCACTTTCTGCTTCAAAACACATGTATTCCTCCAGGTTTCTTGACTGGTCTTTTCATGAGACTTCTTTCCAAACACATTATTTCCGATTTCCATAATCACTTTTGAAGCAAAACTCACACATTCTTCATGAAAAACCATAATGCTGATATAACCATTATATATATTACTGGTTGGAATGAAGGATTGTATATCAATGTAAGATTTTCTGTATATTTTCAGATATCAATTCAATCCATTATTTAAAGTTAGAACCAGTTATAATATTTCTTTACAGTATGGTCTATTCATGCATTATCTCTATAATTATAGACATAGTGTACACCATTTTTACCTCCAAAAATAATTGATACGTCTTCAAAATATTGCTCTCAGAAATGGTGGAAGAAATACTCATGTCACCTGATCTACATATACATTTTACCACAGTAATATTCTGCACACAGAAAGAAGAGGTCAAACTTATGTTTGTACCAAAGCCTAAATGAAAAGTGAGAATGGATTACGGAAAACATCCATGTCCATATTGCCTAATGCTCTCAAAAGTTCATCCTATTGGTGACTACATGTTTGTTTCTTCCTAAGATTATATATTCAAACTCAACCCTGTTGAAAATGTATAATTCTATCACTCACTTTATACTTTGCCTGATATCCTAATGTCAATTGATATCTGCATTCCTACTTTTTTCCCCAGTTCATCCTTTTGACAGACTCTCCACATGTGCTGACAATTACATTCACTCTCTATCCGAAACCCTATTGCTAAAGATCTTTTCATCCAAATCTTATACTCACTCTTCTTTCAAAACCTACCAACAATCTTACTAATCCTACAAATTATTTCTTTTTGACTGGATGTTCTCTTCAACATTCAATCAACCAAGGTACAAGGAATTATGCCATTGTATATTGATTTATCTGAGACATCTGTGCAGAATATAATTCAAAGCTAAGAATCCCAGCCAAGGGTCCAATGCAATTCTGGGCTTCAAATATTACCTAGATGTCTGTTTTCATACTTATATTTCACTTATATTCTTATAAATATCGCACGTTCCCAATACCATAATTCATCCCGCAGAATGATTCCTAACCCAAATGGAACATGTTATTAACCCTGACCATACACTGTTCTCTCAATCTATCTTTACTGAAGAGCAGGGACAGAGTTGGTCTTTCAATAAAGAAATTAGGGGATCTTCCACTTGCTGAGAACCTCCAAGGTCATTAAAGAAATGATCCCTGGATTAAATGTAGGCAGCTATGAATGACGTCAGAGAGCAAAAGTCATCTTCCATGACAAACAACCTGGTTAGCATGAAGGGATGTGTCTGAATCAACATTTCTTTTCTTAATGTATAGAAGATGGACCAAACCAGGCCTATCTGGAGAGCTTTTTTTGGGTGCCTATGGTTGATATACCATGCAAAATTGTGAAAGTTTCACTGGAAGAAGGGGCAGCCTCCAACTCATTGGACTTTGGAAGCAACTGTTAGGACAAATTGGTTGACAAGGCAGTAACCTAATTCAGTTCCTGAAGGAAGTGACCTACGTCACTTCCTTGGTGAAGGAATTCTCTGAATTTGGGATCCATGAAGACAGGTACCCAGAGCCAGTCTCAGTCCCAGTCCCAGTGGGCTCACTTGTTCAGTTTTACCAAGGACAGGGTCAGTCTTTCTTGGTACCTACCTATGTGAGGATGGCCAAAGGCCAGAAGAGCTCTGAAGAGGGACCTTTTCTGAGAAAGCAGGTAGTGGCTCACCGCTGGCTCCTGACAACTTCACAAAGTTGGCCAAAGAGACCAGATCTGAGTCAGGACAGGACATTTCGGGAGAACATTTTATGGCCCACCAGTCAGAGGACACTCTGGATAGTCACAGACCTACTTGGGGGAAGGAGGTGCCTTTGTGGGAGTGGTTGTGGTTTTGTGGTTTTGTCACATGTTCTGAGAATAGGTAGGAAATGTGGTTTGTTTGGTTTGGATTGGACTGTTTCTAGTAAGTCGTTTGACATGTAAGTGTTTCTATGTCTGTGTATCCCACTGTGTCTGTGGTTGTAGACATTAGAAAAGAGAATGAATTAATGGATGTGTCCTGTCTAGTAGAAAGCTTCCCAGCATTCATCCTGCCCAATTGATTAATGGACTGCGGCTTGCCTTCTGGATGGGCAAAACCTTCTATCTTCCTAAGATCCTGTTTTCTTCCTGAATTCTGGCCACTCTCCAGAATAGGCTCATGGTTTTGTGTCCAAGATATATACCACCTCCAAGCTCTGTGACATGGCCATGTACTTGATAGCTGAAGTGAATGTCAAGCATCTCAGAAAACTCAGATATCTGTGTGACCAGGAAAGTCTCAGTGGAGAAACCCTGCTTTGTGTCTTTTGCTTACCTGTTCTTCTGTTGCCCTAAATGTCAGGAAGGTCTTTGCCTCTGGCCACCCCTTTGTGAAGCCTGAAGAAAACAGTTTTCAAATGAAAATGAATGGGCATCACCTGTGGCTCTTTGCTTAATTGCTTTGTAAAAGGATGTGTCTGAATCAGCCTCTTGGTTCTGTGTGAGGTTGTGGCTTAGATTCTCAGCACCTGATTCATCAAAAGATAGATTCCATGTGTGCATTCAAAACAGAAATGGCAAATGAGTCTCTTGCCTTCCTCTATTAGATTCCTGACCTTCATCAAGTAAGAATCAGGATCCTTTAGTTCAAAAGAGTTCTTTGAACCCCTGCAGAAGTGCTTGGGTTTTCTGATGACTCCAAATCACATAAAGAATCTATACCTGACAGTCAGTAGGCCTCAAATTGGAAAAGCATGACAGTATTAACGATATGCCTATTTGATCAGTTCTGGTTCACAGGAAGGGTGTGTAGGCCACCCTGACTTTCGGCAAATGAGGGGAAAGGGAGCTTATTTTGGACAGTGTCTTGGTCTGCGCCCCTCATGGAAACTTCTAGCCAGAGGTTATGATTAGTGTCTATATGGAAGAACATGAGGGCCATGTGAGAGTGTTTTGGTTTTCATTGTTGTCATTTGTGTGGCGGTGGGAAAAGATGACTGCGTCCACCTGGGTTTCAACTCTTGTGGGATTCCCCTTGGAGACTGAGTTCTGAAACTGACCTTAGAGAAGTATTGCCATGAATTGTGTTGAAATTTTCGGAGGCCACGCATGAGAGTCACCCTTGGAAACTGAGATCTAGGCCCAGGGTGGCTTTCCACAGAGCACTGGGAATCTCAGCGAGGATATCACTTGATTATATTCTGAAAGACTTGGCAGCAATAGTTGAGAGTCAAAACACACATGGACCTCACATTGTAGACCTCAATGTGGCTGGCTTTATGTGACCTTGGGCCACTCTTTCAGAAGACTTGCCTGTGAGAGTTCTCTAGAGCTTCCATTGAAATGAGATTCCTCAATATTTAATGGTTCCTGAATGAATTGAAACCCACAGTAACTCCAACTTCATCCTTGAAAAATGGCTAGAAAATACCATGAAATTTTTGAAATTTCCATGACCAGCTGGCACTGGAAAACCTTTTGATGTCCTGTTGCTTATCATGAGTATACAAGACAGTGCCTGGTTTGACTGAGTTTCATGATAATGGTGTAGAAAAGATATGCCAGTAAGTTGGAGCCTGCTGAGTAGTGGGCCAAGAGCAGTAGAGTGTAGGTGTGTGAAAAAACATCTGTGGTGGGGCCACGTGGATCTGCCATTGGCTTATAAATGGTTTGTGACTGACATGGTGCAGCTAGCAGACCTT
The DNA here is from genome assembly GCF_048772815.1 of Callospermophilus lateralis. Lineage (NCBI taxonomy): Eukaryota > Metazoa > Chordata > Mammalia > Rodentia > Sciuridae > Callospermophilus > Callospermophilus lateralis. The sequence continues at coordinate 107,338 of NW_027518198.1, read as the reverse complement.
TGGATGTAAAGGCATCTTGTTGTATGGAGAGGTTTCAGGGCAATGTTCAGAATCATGTTGCTATGGTCAAGGGGGCAACTATGTGTGATAGAAGCCTTCTTGGTACATTCTCCTGCCGATCCTGACCACCACACATGACAGAACTCCCTGCAGCACTGTATCACAGTTAAACTCCTTTATTTCATAAAGTAAATACCAAACTTTCAGTGCAGCATCAAATAACATGATTAAATGTGAAGGATGATCAAATGGCTTCACAGTCCACATGGGGAGACACTTAGCCCCCAGTAGCCCCAGTTTGCCTACAAAGAGAGAATTCAGTACTGCTGCCTCGTGTTCATAGGAAAATAAAAAAAAACATGTCGTCCAGGTCACATAGATGCAGACTCAGCTTTGATGGTCTCACTACAAAGGAAGCTAAAGCTCCTGACAACAACATATATTTCAAGTGCCCAACCTCAGAGGCATTTTCTCAAGAAGTCTTAAGGCCGACACAGCTCCATGTTTGTGGTATTTACCCTGTCCCTTACTTTTGGAAACTCCTCTACCACCTTCAAGGTTGTGAACTCCTGAGCATTTTCCATTCCAGATATTTATTATGAACTCAAACAACAACAAGTGCTGGCGAGGATGTGGAGAAAAGGGTACACTTGTACATTGCTGGTGGGACTGCAAATTGGTGCAGCCAAATTGGAAAGCAGTATGGAGATTTCTTGTAGAGGTGGGAATGGAACCACCATTTGACCCAGGTATTCCCCTTCTCAGTCTATTCCCTAAAGACCTAAAAAAAATGCTACAGGGACACTGCTACATTGATGTTCATAGCAGCACAATTTACAATAGCAAGACTGTGGAACCAACCTAGATGCACTTCCATAGATGAATGGATAAAAAATGAGGCATTTATACACAATGGAGTATTACTCTGCATTAAAAAATGACAAAATTTTTACAGAGAAATGGATGGCATTAGAGCAGATTATGCTAAGTGAAGCTAGCCAATCCCTAAAACCAAATGCCAAATGTCTCTTTGATATAAAGAGATTAACTAAGAACAGAGTAGGGACGAATAGAATGAGAAGAAAATTAACATTAAACAGGGATGAGAGGAGGAAGGGAAAGGGAGAGAGAAGGGAAATTGCATGGAAATAAAAGGAGACCCTCAGGGTTATACAAAATTACATACAAGAGGAGGTGAGGGAAAGGAAAAAATTATACAAGGGGGAGAAATGAATTACAGTAAAGAGGTAGAGAGAGAAGAGGAGAGGGGAGGTAAGGGGAGGGGGATAGTAGAGGTTAGGAAAGGCAGCAGAATACGACAGACACTAGTATGGCAATATGTAAATCAATGGATGTGTAACTGATGTGATTCTGCAATCTGTTTATGGGGTAAAAATGGGAGTTCATAACCCACTTGAATCACAGTGTGGAATATGATATATCAAGAACTATGTAATGTTTTGAACAAGCATAAATAAAAATTAAAAAAAAGAAAACTAACTTTGGTGAATGGTGCAAAGAAATCCTAATATTTCTACAGTAACTGACACAGTTTAACATCAATGCGAGAAGATTCCTGTGGGACATGATGTGTATTTTGATGTTCATTTTTATTCAGCACTGGTACATTACTATTTCTTCAGTTTATTCACATCATATTATAATATTTCATCCACAAGTTAGGAAATTTATCGTCATTTTTTTCAATTTCAATCACTTCCTGCTTCAGAACTCATGAATTCCTAGGTGTTCCTTGACTGGCATTTTCATGAGACTTCTTTCCAAACACATTATTTTCGATTTCCATAATCACATTTGAAGCAAAACTCACACAAACTTCATGATAAATCGTACCCTAATATTAACATTAGGTGTATAACTGGTTGTCATGAATGATTGCATATCAATATAAGATTTCTTATATATTTTCAGATATCAATTCAATCCATTATTTAAAGTGGAACAAGTTGTATTATTTATTGAAATTAAGGTCTATTCATGCATTATCTGTATATTCATAAAAACAGGGTACACCTCTTTTTACCCCCAATGCTAATTTATACGTTTTCAAAATACTGCTCCTAGAAATGGTGGAAGAAAAAATCATGTCATCTGATCTACATATACATTTTATCACAGTAATATTCTGGAAACAAAATGCAAAGGTCCCACTTAGGATTGTACCAAAGCCTAAATGTAAAGTGAACATGGATTACTAACAATATCCATGTCCATGTTGCCTAATGCTCTCAAATGTCAATCCTATTGGTGACCTACATATTTGTTTCTTCCTAAGATTAGATATTCAATCTCAACCTTGTTGAAAATGTCTTATTCTATCACTCACTTTATACTTTGCCTGATTTCCTAATGTCTCTATTGATATCTGCTTTTCTACAAATTTTCCCCAGTTCATCATTGTGTCTGATTTCTTCATATGTGCTGACATTTATATTCACTCACTGCCCGAAAAAAATTGCTAAAGAACTTTTGTTACATATCCTATACTAACTCTACTTGCTAAACATAACGACTATCTTCTTTTTTTTTTTAATTTTTTTTATTGGTTGTTCAAAACATTACAAAGCTCATGGCATATCATCTTCCATACATTTGATTCAAATGGGTTATCAGCTCCCATTTTTACCCCAAATACAAGTTGCAGAATCACATCGGTTACACATCCACATTTTTACATAATACCATATTAATAACTGCGACTATCTTCTTAATCCTACCGACAATCCCTTTTGACTGGATGTTCTCTTCAGCATTCAATCATCCAAGGTTCAAGTTCCTCTGCCATTGTATATCGATTTATTTGAGACATGTGTGCAGATAGTAATTCAAAGCTAAATATCCCAATCAATTGCCCAATGCCCTTCTGGGATTCAAATCTTACTTTAATTTCTGTTTTCATACATATGTTTAACCTCGATATTCTTATAAATATCACAGGTTCCCAATACCATTATTAATCCAGCAGAATGATTCCTAACCCAAATCGAACATGAAATTAACCCTAACTATACACTGTTCACTCAATCTAACTTTACAGAAGAGCAGAGACAGATTGTTCTTACAATACAGGAATGTAGGGGATGCTCTACCTGTTAAGAACCTCAAAGGTCCATGCAGAAATGATCCCTGGAGAAGATGTAGGCAGCAATGAAGGACCTGAGAGACAAAAAGTCATTTTCCATGGCAAACAACCTGGTCAGGATGAAGGGTTTTGTCTGAATCAGCCTCTATCTTCTTTCTGTAGAGAAGATGGACCAAACCAGGCTTGTGTGGAGAGCTGTTCTCGGGTGCCTAAGGTTGATATACCATTCTAAGTTGTGAAAGTGCCAAAAGAAGTAGGGGCAGCCTCCATCTCATGGGACCCTTGGAAGCAACTGTTAGGACAAAGTGGTTGCCAAGGCAGTGACCTCATTCAGTTCTTAAAGGAAGTGACCTACCTCACTTCCTTGTTGATGGAACTTTCTGAACTTGGGACCAAGGAAACCAAGAACCAGAGCCAGTCCCAGTCCCAGTCCAAGTGGTCTCATTTGTTTGGAATCACCAAGGACAGAGTCAGTCTTCTTGGTACTGACTGATGTGAGGATGGCCAAATGCCAGGAAAGATATGAACACGGGCCTTTCCTGACTAAGCAGGTAGTGGCTCACCACTGGCTCCTGACTGCTTTACAGAGTTGTACAAGGAGACCAGATCTGAGACAGGACCGACCATTACCGGGGAACATAGTATGGCAAACCTGTCAGAGGACACTCCGGATAATCACAGCCCTACTTGGGGGAAGGAGGTGTCTTTTTGAGTGTGGGTGTGTGGTTTTGTCTCTGTTCTGAGAATAGGTAGGAAAGGAGGTTTCTTTGGTTTGCAGTGAACTGTTTCTAGTAAGTTGTTTTACAAGGTGAGTGTTTCTATGTCTGTGTATCCCACTGTGTCCGTGGTTGTATACATTAGAAAAGAGAATGCATCAATGCATGTGTCCCCTCTAGTAGAAAGCTTCCCAGCATTCATCCTGCCCAATTAATGAATGGAGTGTGGTTTCCATATCGATAGGCAACACCTACTACCTTATTAAGTCCCTGTTTTCTTTCTGAATTCTGACAACTCTTCAGAATAGGCTCTTGGGTTTGTGTCCAAGATATGTACCACCTCCAATCTCTGTCACATGGCCATGTACTGGATATCTGAAGGGAATGGCCAGCATCTCAGAAAACTCAGATATCAGTGTGACCAGGAAAGTCTCAGTGGAGAAACCCTGCTTTGGGCCTTTTGCTAACCTATTGTTCTGTTGCCTTGAATCTCAGGATGTCTTTGCCTCTGGGCACCCCTTTGGGAAGCCTGAGGAAAACATTTTTCAAATGGAAATGAAGGGCATCACCTGTGTCTCTTTGCTTAATTGCTTTGGAAAAAGATGTGTCTGAATCATCCTCTTGGCCCTGTGTGAGGCTGTGGCTTAGATTCTCAGCACCTGATGGATCAAAAGAAAGATCAAATGTGTGCATCCAAAACCAAAATGGCAAATATTCACTCATTGTGAATGAATTCTTTTACCTTCCTCTGTTAGGATCCTGACTTCCATCAAGTGAGAATAGGAATCCTTTCGGCCAAATGAGTTCTTCAAATCTCTGCAGAGGTGCTTGGATTTTCTCATGACTCAAATTCACATAAAGAATCTAAACCACAGAGTCAGAAGGCCTCAAATTGAAAAAGCCAAGCAGTATTAATGGCAGGCCTATTTGATCATTCCTGGTTTACAGGAAGTGTGTCCAGGCCACCTTGATGTTAGACAAATGAGGGGAACAGGACCTTAATTTGGACACTGACTTGGGCTGTGGACCTCATTGAAAACTCCAGCCAGACGTTATAAGGAGTGTCTATATGGAAAAAGATGAGGACCATGTGGGAGTGTTTTGGTTTTAATTGTGGTCATTTGTGTGGCGGTTGGAAGAGATGACTGTTCCACTGGGCTTGAACTCTGGTGTGATTCCCCTTAGAGACTGAGTTCTTTAACTGACCTCAGAGAAGTATTGCCATGAATTGTGTTGGGATTTTAGGAGGCCACACATGAGAGTCGCCCTTGGAACCTGAGATCTAGGCCCAGGTTGGATTTCCACAGAACATTGGGAATTTCAGCCCGGATATAACATACAATTTTTCTTAAAGACTTGGCAGCCATATTTGAGTTTAAAACACACATGGACCTCATATTGTAGATCTCAATGGGCCTGGCTTCATGTGACATTTTGGCCACCCTTAGGGAAACCTTGCCTGTGAGAGTGCTCCAGAGCTTTCATTGAAATTAGCTTCTTCACCATTTAATGGTTCCTGAATTAATTGAATCCCTCAGAGCCTCAAACTTCATCCGTGAAAAATGGCTAGAAAATTACCATGAAATTTTTGATATTTTTATGATCAGCGGGCACTGGAAATACTTTGGATGTCCTGTTTCTGATCCTGAGTATACCAGACACTGCCTTGATTGACTTTGTTTCATGAAAATGGTGTAGAACAGATATGCCAGTAAGTTGGAGCCTGGTGAGTAGTGGGCCTAGAGCAGTGGTATGCAATTTTGTGATAAAACATCTGTGTTGCGGCCATGTGGATCAGCCATTGGCTTCCAAATGGCTTGTGACTGACATGGTGCAGCCAGCAGACCCATATATGTAAAGGCATCTTGTTATATGGAGAGGATTCACTGCAATGTTCAGAATCATGTTGCTATTCTCAAGGGGGCAATCTACATGGGATAGAACCTTGGTTGGTGCATTCTCCTGAAGACCCTGACTCACCACATCTTAAAGAACTCCCTCCACCACTCTGTCCCATTTTAACTCCTTGTATTTTTTGAAGCAAATACCAAACTCCCAGTGCAGCAGCGAGAAACACCACGAAAAGTGGAGGATGACCAATTGGCTTCACAGTCCACACTGAAAGACACTTAGACCCCAGTGTCCATAGTTTACCTACAAAGAGAGAATTCAGCACTGCTGCCTCATGTTCATTGGATAATAAGAAACCATGTCCTCCAAGTAACATAGATGCAGACCCAGCTTTCATGGTTTCTCTACAAAGGAACTAAATCTCCTCAGAACATCAAATACTTCAAGTGCCCACTCTTAGAGGCAGTTTCTCAAAAAGTATTTAGGCCAGCAGAGCTACATGTTTGTGGAATGTTTACCCTGTCCCTTACTTTTAGAATCTTCTCTACCACCTCTAAAGTTGTAAACTCCAGAGTATTTTCCATTCCAGATATATATTCACAGATTTTCTAACTCTTATCTTCTAATTGTGTCTTACTTGAGGAGAATGTAATGTCAAGGCATTGTTCTGGATGAAAGTGGGAAGATTTTTGTGTAGCACATATTTGCATACACATTGGATTCAATTTCCTATTTTCCATTAGAAATGCTGAATCCCTGAAACTAACATATACCCTATTAGACTCTGACTACTAATCCTAATATGATGGAGAAAAATAACACAAACATAATAGAAATACAAGCAGTTTAGATGAGGTATGTTTTATAGTTGGAGTTGCCTTTTGCATGGTATAGTGTAGCAGTTATAAATCTAGTCAATTATTTGTTGCAATAGTTCTCGATGGGTTTTTAAAGTTAACAAATAAGTGAATTCCTGTCCCCCTTTCTCTGTAGCCTATTCAGCACACGTATTTTTATATGCACATATAGAATCCTACCTGGTACCACACGTACATTCTTGTGAGGTGGCTGACTTGGCAGATACAAATTGGAAGAAGAGATCACTCCTCCTAAACGCTGCTTGAACTGGTAATTCAAATGTGAGTGAGCTTCCTAGTTGAACAACATTATACATAAATCCCTGTTCAGTAAAATGAATATATTTGGATCTGTGGATGATATACATTTCATGGTGAATTTCGTTTGGCATATATATTGCAATTTTTAATGTCTGTCTCTGTGTGTGTATATAAATATATATATAGATACACTCTCAAAAGTATTCAAAATATGAAATATGTGTCTTATTACACACTTCCTAAATTCATTCATATTTATGTTGTGGATTCATAATCAACTTTTCACAAGATTATTCTCAGAAATATTCATCCACCTGAAATACGTATTTGTTTCTTAGTACTGTTTCCACCCCAGATATGCATTCACAGATTTTCAAACTCTTCTACCCTAATTGTGTCTTACTTGAGGTGAAGGTAATGTAAAGGCATTGTTCTGGATGAGAGTGGGAAGATAATTGTGTAGCATATATTTTTATACACATTGGATTCATTTTCCTATATACCATTGAAAATACTGAATCCTGACAATAACCCATACCCTACTATACTCTGTCGACTAATCCAAATGATGGAGAAAAACAACCCAAACAGAATAGAAATACAAGCAGTTCAGAGGAGGCGTGGGGTATAGTTGGACTTGCCTTTTTCATGATAAATGGTAGGTGTTATAAATCTAGTCAATTTTTAATTGAAATAGTTCTCCATGTGTTGTTAAAGTTAACAAATATGTAAATGCCTGTCTGCCTTTCTCTGTAGCCTATTCAGCACATGTATTTTTATATGCTTTATAGAATCCTACCTGGTATCACACGTTCATTTTTGTGAGGTGACTGACTTGGCAGATACAAGTTGTGAGAAGAGATCACTACTCTAAACGCTGTTGGAACTGAAAATTCAAACTATGGGTGAGCTTCCTAGTAGAACAACATTATACATAAATCCTTGTTCAGTAAAATAAATATTTTTGCATCTGTGGATGCTATATATTTTATGATGAACTTCGATTGGCGTATATATTCCTACATTTTAATGTCTGTGTGTGTGTTTTGTGTGTGTGTGTATATATATATATATATATATATATATATACACACACATATATATGTATATACACATATATATAATTATGAATATATATATATATATATATATATATATATATATACTGTCCTGATTTTTAAAATATGAAATGTATGTATCTTAAATACACTCCCTAAATTCATTCATGTTCAAAAATGTGGATTTATAATAAACTTTTCACAAAATAATTCTCAGAAATATTCATCCTCCTGAAATACACATTTGTTTCATAGTTCTGAAAACTAACTTCAGTAAATGGTGCTTACAAATCCTAATATTTGTACAGTAACTAACCCAGATTAACATCAATCAAGTAGATTCGTATGGGACATGATGTGTATTCTGACGTTTATTTTCATTCAACACTGGTACATTACTATTTCTTCAATTTTTACAAATCATAGGATATATATATTTCATCCACAAGTTCACAAATTTATGCGCATTTGTTTCACAATCACTTCCTGCTTCATAAAACATGTATTCCTCCAGGTTTCTTGACTGGTCTTTTCATGAGACTTCTTTCCAAACACATTATTTTAGATTTCCATAATCACTTTTGAAGCAAAACTCACACACCCTTCATGATAAACCATAACCTTAATGTGGCCATTAGATATATAACTGGTTGGAATGAATGTTTGTATGTCAATATAAGATTTCTTGTATTTTTTCACATATAATTTCAATCCATTATTTAAAGTCGGAACCAGATATATTATTTATTCAAAGTATGGTCTATTCATGCATTATCTCTATATGCACAGACAAAGGGTACACCTCTTTTTACCCCCATTACTAATTTATACGTCTTGAATATGTTGCTGCCAGAAATGGTGGAAAAATAGTCATGTCACCTGATCTACATATACGTTTTATCACAGTAATATTCTGGACAAAAAAAGCAAAGGTCACACTTAAGATTGTAGCAAAGACTAAATGAAAAGTGAGCATGGATTACTAAACATCCATGTCCAGGTTGCCTAATGCTGTCAAATGTCAATCCTATTGGTCACTACACATTTGTGTCTTTCTAAGATTATATATTCAAACTCAACCCTGTTGAAAATATCTAATCCTATCACTCACTTTATACTTTGCCTGATTTTGTAATGTCTCTATTGATATCAGCTTTCCTAACTATTTTCCCCAGTTCATCATTGTGACTGTCTCTTCACTTGTGCTGACATTAACATTCACTGTCTACCAGAAACCCTATTGCTAAACAACATTTGGTCCAAATCCTATACTCACTCTTCTTTCTAAACCTACCGAGAATCTTCCGAATCCTACCAACTATCCCTTTTGACTGGAAGTTCTCTTCTACATTTAATCATCCATGGTACAAGGACCTAAGCCATTGTATATCGATTTACCTGACACATCAGTGCAGAACATAATTCAAAGCTACGTATCCCAGTCAAGGGCCCAATGCCCTTTTGGGCTTCAAATCTTAGCTAGATTTCTGTTTTCATACTTATAATTCACCTATATATTCTTGTAAATATCGCAGTTTCCCAATACCATTATTCATCCCGCAAAAAGATTCCTAATCCAAATCGAACCTGTTAGTTAACCTAACCATACACTGTTCAGTCAATTTAACTTTACAGAAGAGCAGGGATAGAGTTGTTCTTACAATACAGGAATATAGGGGATCTTCCACATGCTGAGAAACTCAAAGGTCCATGCAGAAATGATTCCTGGAGAAGTTGTAAGCAGCTATGGAGGACCTAAGAGAGCAAAATTCATCCTCCATGGCAAACAACCTGGTCAGGATGAAGGGTTGTGTCTGAAACAGCTTCTCTCTTCTTAATGTCGAGAAGATGGACCAAACCAGGCCTGTGTGGAGAGCTGTTCCCAGGTGCCAATGGTTGATATACCATTCTAACTTGTGAAAGTGTCACAGGAGGTAGGGGCAGCCACCATCTCATGGGACCCTTGAAAGCAATTGTTAGGACAAAGTGGTTGCCACGGCAGTAACCTCATTCAGTTCCTGAATGAGGTGACCTACCTCTCTTCCTTGATGACGGATCTCTCTGAACTTGGGATCCAGGAAGCCAGGCACCCAGAGTCAGTCCCAGTTTCTTGCCCAGTGGGCTCAGTTGTTTGGAATAACCAAGGACAGAGTAAGTCTTCCTTGGTACCTACTGATGTGAGGATTGCCAAATGCCAAGAGAGCTCTAAAAAGGGGAATTTCATGAGAAAGCAGGTAGTGGCTCACCACTGGCTCCTGAAAACTTCACAGTGTTGGCCAAGGTGACCAGATCTGAGAAGGACAGGCCATTTCAAGGAAACATAGTATGGCCCATCATTCAGAGTACATTCCAATTAGTCACAGACCTACTTGAATAAAGGAGGTGTCGTTGTGGGTGTGATTGTGATTTTGTGGTTATGTCTCATGTTCTGAGAATAGGTAAGAAAGGCGGTTTGTTTGCTTTAGAGTGGACTGTTTATAGTAAGTCATTTGACAAGGTGATTGTTTGTATGCCTGTTTATCCCACTGTGTCCGTGGTTGTAGACATTATAAAAGATAATGCATCAATGGATGTGTCCTGTCTAGTAGAAAGCATGCCAACATTCATCCTGCCCAATTTATGAGTGGACTGCAGGTTGCTTTAGGGACGGGCAACACCTACTATCTTCCGAAGTTCCTGTTTTCTTTCTGAATTCTGGCCACTCTCCAGAGTAGGCTCATGGTTTTGTGTCCAAGATATGTACCACCTCCAAGCTCTGTGACATTGCCATATACTGGATAGCTGAAGGGAATAGCAAGCATCTCAGAAAACTCAGATATCAGTGTGACAAAGAAAGTCTCAGTAGAGAAACCCTGCTTTGGGCCTTATGCTTACCTATTTTTCTGTTGCTCTGAGAGTCAGGAAGGTCTCTGCCTCAGGCCACCAATTTGTGAAGCCTGAAGAAAACTGTTTTCAAATGGAAATGAATGGGCATCACCTGTGTATCTTTGCTTAACTGCTTTGGAAAGGGATGTGTCTGAATCAGCCACTTGGCCCTGTGTGAGGCAGTGGCTTAGATTCTCAGCACCTGATGGAACTAAAGAAAGATCCCATGTGTGCTTCCGAAACCAAAATGGCAAAAATATCAGTAATTGTGTATGAAGTATCTTGCCTTACTCTGATAGGTTTCTGATCTCCATCAAATGAGACTAGGGATCCTTTGGGTCAAATGAGTTCTTCAAAGCCCTGCAGAGGCTAGCCCATATGAACTTGGGTTTTTTCATTACTTTAAATCACATTAAGAATCTATACCTGACAGTCAGTAGGCCTCAAATTGGAGAAGCAGAGCAGTATTAAGGCCAGGCTTATTTTATCACTCCTGGTTCATAGGAATGGTGTCCAGGCCCAGCTGACTTTAAGCAAATAAGGGATAAGGAAGCTTGTTTTGGATACTGTCTTGTGCTGCGCCCCTCATGGAAACCTCCAGCCAGAGGTTATAATGAGTGTCTATATGGAAGAAGGTGAGGACCATGTGGGAGTGTTTTGGTTTTAATTGTGTTCATTTGTGTAGTGGTTGGAAGAAATGACTGGATCCACCAGGGCTAGAACTTTGGTATGATTCACCTTAGAGACTGAGTTCTGGAACTGACCTCAGAGAAGTATTGTCATGAATTGTGTTGCGATTTTAGAAGGCCACGCATGAGAGTCACCATTGGAAACTGAAATCTAGGCCAAGGGTGGCTTTCGACTGATCACTTGGAATCTCAGCCAGGATATCACATGATTTTATTATGAAAGACTTGACAGGCATAGTTGAGAGTCAAAACACACATGGACCTCACATTGTAGACCTCAATGGGCTGGGCTTCATGTGACTATTTGGCTACTCTTTGGGAAGCCTTGCCTTTGAGAGTTCTCCAGAGCATTCATTGAAATGAGGTTCCTCAACATTAAATGATTCCTGAATGAATTGAAACCCACAGTTTCTCCAACTTCATCCTTGAAAAGTGGCTAGATAAATACCCTGAAATTTTTGAAACTCCCATGACCAGGTGGCACTGGAGAACCTTTGGATCTCCTGTTGCTGATCATGAGTGTACCAGACAGTGCCTTGATTGACTGGATTTCATGATAATGGTGAAGAACAGAGATGCCAGTAAGTTGAGAATGCTGAGTAGTGGGCCCAGAGCAGTGGTGTGCAGGTGTGTGATAAAATATCTGAGGTGGGGCCATGTGGATTTCCAATTGACTTCCAAATGCATTTTGGCTGCCATGGTGCATCCAGCAGAACCTTACATGTAAAGGCATCTTATTATATGGAGAGGTTTCAAGGCAATGTTCAGAATCAGGTTGGTATGGTCAAGGAAAAAGCTGTGTGAAATAGAAGCCTGGTTGGTGCATTCTCCTGCAGTTCCTGACCCACCACACGTGAAAGAACTCCCTCCAGCACTGTGTCCCAGTTGAACTCCTTGTATTTCGTGAAGCAAATACCAAACTCCCAGTGCAGCACCAAGAAACACCACAAAAATGGAGGATGATCAAATGGCTTCACAGTCCACACGGGGAGACACTTAGCCCCCAGTGGCCACAGTTTACCTACCAAGAGAGAATTCAGCACTGCTGCCTCATGTTCATTGGAAAATAAGAAACCATGCTCTCCATTCACATAGATGCAGACCCAGCTTTGATGGTCTCAATAAAAAAGAAGCTAAACCTTCTGACAACAAAATATATTTAAAGTACCCAACCTCAGAGGCAGTTTCTCAAGAAGTCTTTAGGCCGGCAGAGCTCTATGTTTGTGGAGTGTTTACCTCTTAGACCAGGATGTAAGAAAAGAACACTGACTCCAATTAAAATCAAATTAAAGTAAGCTTATTATTTCCACTGGCTGGGCTGCCTCTCCCTCCAAAGATTGCGGGAGCAAGAGAGCAACCCCACCTTTACTACAGCCCAGGTTTGAAGCCCAGAAAGTTACACAAAAATGGGGTAACAGATAACAGAACTCTGACAAGCATCACACTAATGGGAGTTTACATTTTTTTTTTTTGCTAGCCCCAACATCAAAATTTATGAGGACCATTAGAGCCTCAGAGAGGGTCATTGTCTGGCCACAGAAGGCCAATATTTATGAGGTGTGACAAAGTTTCAGAGAGGGCTGCTATCTGGTCAGAGAGCCATGCACGGGTGAGTTTAAGGCACGGGCAGTCATTCCAAGCAGGTTCAGAATTTGCAGTAATTTACAGTAAAGCCAAAATGATTTTTTCATGGTTTTGTTGCAAGATGGCTCCCAATTTTAATAAAAGATAAGGTTGGGTCTATCATTCCCCCCTTTTCTTATGTGTCCCTTTGTAATCCTTGATAGGTTAGTGGAAAAGCACTGAGGAAATTTTAATCCCTCAGTTAACAGTCTCCAAATTTTTAGAACTCACCGAAAACCAGTCTCCCTGATATTACCTGACTTAATTAATTACTTATATTGATAGTCTATTTATTTTGGGCTCCATTGGTGTAAGTGGAGAGTCGTCTCTCATTTTGCCTTCTTCTCAGCTGAGAGAGGGTGACATGAGTGTGCATGGCGTGAGAGACATGAGTTGCCTTTTTGAAGTCAGTTGAGGAATATGAGTTGCCTTTTAGAAGTCAGTTCTTTTTGAAGTCTTGTTGAGGAAGAACAGGTTGTAAAGTCATCTGGGGATGGGTTCTTCTATGAGAGAAACGAAAAACATGAGTATTGAATAAATGTTGCAGTAGCTGGATCATGTCACTGTATGAAGTACCCTCACCAGTCTTTAATATCCCCAATTATCAGGACTGTCAACTTAATATTTAACTTTAAGTGTTACAGTTGTCCCTCCCAATAATATACAGTTTAATAATTTAATGTCATCTGATTTTGCAAAATCCTTTCAGTAGTATGACCTCTGTGTCTAATAGAGAAACATTTAATTCTGTTACTCAGGGCTGGATAATCGTACTAGCAAACACCAAGCCTACCTGTAGGTTAGGAATATCTGTAGGCCTTAAACTAAAAACTTCTGCCTCTGGCAGCTCCTCTTGATAGTCTTTGTAGCCAACAGTTTTACTTATTTTGGGAGGCTAACATAAAGTGTATACCTTAAAATATTATTATTATTATTATTATTATTATTATTATTATTATTATTATTATTTAAAATGCCCAGGAATGGCTGTATTTTGGTTTTAACTGTCTTTGCTAAGTGTTTAAGATGAAGCAGTCAAATGACTTTTGTTTCTATCTATTGTTAGCAGTCAGCTGAGCTTTTATGGGAGTCATTCCTTGGGAAACTTGAGAGCAGCTTCTCAGTTCTGCTAGTGCAATTTGAGCTAGGTGGGTTCAGGTCTTGCTTGACCATGTGGCTTCCCTCAGAAGCATCAGGGATGTCTCCCTTTCCTGATGACTCTCCTCTTTGTAGCAAATGCACTGATTGGCTTTCTGTTCTCCAGTGGTCTCATTAATCTCCCTGATCGGGAGGTTATGTGGCCCAGAGTTGCAAAGCTCATAGAGAAGTCCCCTGTTCCCTGGATTCAGACTGACTCAAAGGGCAAGAGTCAAATATTGTTTTTTTTTTGGCCCTTTTCATTTAACTTTAATTTTCAATCCTAATCTGAAACAACCAGCAAATAAATTTTAACAGCCATATATTAAGAGTACTGCACTTTAATGTCTATAAGTTTATAATTATTTATATTTTATTAATTGGGATCTTATTATTCTGTCTGTCTTGTAGTTGATGACTTATTTTCTTAAATTAACCCATGTTGTGTTCTTAAAGCAACACTTCTGTAAAACACCAACAGGGAATCTTTAGATCACTTAAAAAGAAATTAAAAAATAAAATTTTTTAACAAGAGTAAAAATACTTAGTTCATGTAATAGCTACCCGGAATTTTTTGGTGAGTTATATTTTATATCACCTTTTTGAGATCCTAGTAATCTTGACAGAAAAAAAAAATTTGAACATAACTTTAAATGAAATAAAATCTGACCTACTGCTTTCGTAGTCATTCTCACATGTAGTAAGATGGGACAAAGAGTCTTATCTCAGGTAAGCAGGGCTCCTTATAAATCTTAAATGCTTTAGTTCTCAAGCTGATCTTTTTTTTAAATATCATTTTACAAAGTTTACATAAATTGTTTGAGGTCACATGAACATTAGCTCACACCATATGATATCACATTTAAAACATGAATTAAAGTACGGCTGAAAGATTTTAACCTTTACATAGATTAGGGTCTCATTAACTTAAAAATACATTTAAATTGTTCCACAATGTAAAAAGTAACATAAAACTTTACATATATTATTGATAACAGGTAAATAAATCCCCAATATATATTTTATTTACCATACAACTTCAGAACACCTGCTTGATATAATGCTCTTTTAAAGTTTCTACCTTATAGAGTTGTATAACTGGAAAATATGAGCACATTAATAGCATCACAATTGCATTGAAGTTTCTACATTAACCAAGTTTAGCTTTTAAAGAAATGGCAGTACAGTGCTCTAAAATAACAGTTCTTATTTAAACATTTGTTTAATTTTTATGGTTGCTTGCTCTAGAAAATTTAAATCTTAATAAACTTAATGTTATGGGTAAACTTATGTTTAAGAAATTTTTGTCTCTTTTACACATGACTGATTTTTACAATCTTATACAGACTTTAGTACAAACTTATACAGACCTTAGTATATCAATCAGATATCAAACAAAAGTACTCATGAATGAGTTATCCCATATCAAATTTACTTTACTTATTTATCAAAATATTAGACAAATTTTTTGAACACTGTAAACCATTTTTTTGATTGAAAGAAAAGTCCTGGAACAAAGGCATATTAGACCTTTTGTAGACATTAATAGTTTATTAGATTTTTGAACACCTAGAAAAACTTGTAAGCTTAAATTTAAAGACATTTATATTTATCTGTTTACCCAATTTAAATTGAAACATTTAAATCACGTGAATTAAAGATCTTTGGATCCACTTTTTAAAATTGTTTTTATGAGTTCTTTTTAATATGAGTGCTCATTATATAAGTTAATTTGTGTATCATATATATGATATATGGATATATATATATATATATATATATATATATATATATATATATATATAGACATACAACACATAACAAATTGTGCACACATAATAAAAGTGAAGGCCTTGTAGCTTTTCACAGGTGAAATCTCCATTGCAATGATTTAAAAATTCCACAGTTGGTCAAAGATATTACTGATCAGAAAAACATTAACCTAGGTCTGTAGGAGCAAAATCATGAGCTCAAAAAATAAATAAAGAACCTAAGGAAAAAATTATGAGTCCTAGAAAAATGACTGGCCAGTAATTGGTAAATACCATACAATTTACCTTTTTTTTCCCTTAGGCCTCAAATAAGTCTCCTACTAAGCTTACAGGCTTCTTTCATTTGCATTTCAAAATAAGTCCTGGCTGAGGTCTGGAAGAAGAAGGAAAAAAGGCTATTCTGAGCAGAAACCTTAGGCCTAAGGTATTTTAACCATAATTTTCATGTTAGGATGTTGAAAATTATGATACAAGTTTAAGATACAATTCACAAAATTTTATATCTTTACAAGTTGTTTTGTCAACAGATATCATACTATGATTTAGTATCCTTGTCCAAATTAATGCACTGGTACACACAGTGACATTTTCCCAGGCTACCTAATTTAAAATTGGTGAAAAAAAGACTGAATGATTGGGAAGTTACTTGCCAACTTGGAAGTAGAGTTCTTTATTTTCCATCCTAAGTATTTAAGTTCTCTGGCATGAATTATCTGAAACCATGAACTAAACAAATACCTAAACCCGACTTTTAACTGCAAGATTGTGGAATGCTTCAAAAACCCATTCAGATACCAGATTGGTACAATGAAACATCATCATTTAGACACACATTCAGCTAAGATCATTTCCAAGAAACAATTTATAATATTAACACATTATTGCACATGTCTTAAAGGGCTAGAAAAAAGGCACAAGACAGACAGAAATGAACTCCAGACAATGGCTGACAGACAGAACCCTTTAAAACAGAGCAAATAAGAGAAAAATCTCCTTCTCCAGTGGCACCACAGATGTCCCCACAAGGGGACCAAATGTTTTCACAGAGGAGCTACCTGAAATATAAAATAAAGTGTCTCCATGGCGACTTTACTGCATTTAGTGTCCCCTTTTTGTTTTTCTCTTTTTTTAAGAAGACAGAGGTGGCATTATCCTTGCAGTGCAGGGAACGAAGGAGGGAATTCCCTGAAGCAATAGGGCTTCGGCAGATACTGGGAGATACTCAGTTCTTCATTCCCCAGCAGGCATTACCATCTGCACTGGGTGTGCTCCAGGCAGCCAGCTAGGGCCTTCTCTCATTCTGCTTAACAAATGGTGGTAAAGTTCATCACAGTTCCTTAAAACACAGTCCAAAGGGGTGTCAGGCTTACTTGCTTTGTTACCCATTTTCACGTTCAATATCCTAAAGATTTTATCTCAGAAATCACAAAACAAAACGCACAAAAACAAACAAACAAAAAACATATAGAACACAGAACAAAACACACACACACACACACACAAAAAAAAAAAAAAAAAAAAAAAAAAACAGAATCCCGGTGCCAAAACAGAAAAACAGATGAGCAATTCAACGTCTTGCTAAAGCTCTGGGGTAGGAGCGCATGCGTGTCCCTCGGCACCTCTCTAACCTTCCAGAGGAATTCCCTACAGAACGGAACAGAGGACAGAACGATTCTCATTACTATCCTGGACAGGAGTGAATGTGAGCCTCCCCAGGCCACCTCTCTGTCATTAGAAGAGATCTCCCTTAACCAGATATAAGATGTTATCAAGGTGCCACTTACCTATGGAGGCCTCCTCCACCAGGTACTTGCTAATAGTTTCAGTGCGGTGGTTCACTGCAGTGCTCCCCAGACCGACGGCTCACTCCAAGGCCTTGGAACATCTCAAGTTGTGCACCCCCTAGAGTGGCTCCCCAGCCCGTAGCCCTGGAGGGAAGGCCAGCTTCAGAATTTTCAGCAGTCTGGTCTTGTGATCTGGTCGGGCAGGGTCATCTCACTGGGGAACTCCAAAATGTTGGAATAGGATGCAAGAAAAGACCAGTGACTCCAATTAAAATCAAATTAAGGCAGGCTTATTATTAAAACTGGCCAGGCTGCCTCTCCCTCCAAAAATGGCGGGAACAAGACAGCAACACCACCTTTCCTACAGCCCAGCTATATAGCCCAGAAAGTTACACAAAAAGGGGGTTACAGATAACAGAACTTTGAAAGCATCACACTGATGGTAGTTTACATTTTTTTTGCTGGCCCCAACATCAGAAATTATGAGGACCATTAGAGACTCAGAGAGGGTCGTTGTCTGGCCTGGGAAGGCCAATATTTATTAGGTGTCACTAATGTTTCAGAGAGCACTGTTATCTGGTCAGAGAGCCAGGCATGGATGAGTTCAAGGCACGGACAGGCATTCCAAGCAGGTTCAGAATTTGCAGTAATTTATAGTAAAGCCCAAATTATCTTTTCATGGCTTTCTGGCAAGATGGCTCCCAATTCTAATAAAAGATCAGGTTGGGTCTATCAAGCCTGTCCTTTACTTTTGGAAACTCCTCTACAACCTGCAAGGTTGTGAACTCCTGACCATTTTACATTCCAGATATGTATTCACAGATTTTCTAACTCATGTCCTCCAACTGTGTCTTACTTGGGGTGAAGGTAATATCAAGGCATTGTTCTGGATGCGAGTGGGAAGATTTTTGTGTAGCACATATTTGCATACACATTTAGGAGATCACTCCTCCTAAACACTGATTTGGAACAGAAAATTCAATCTATGGGGGAGCTTCCTAGCTGAACAACATTATACATAAATACAAGTTCATTAAATAAATAGTTTTGGATCAGTGGATGATATATATTTCAAGATGGATTTAAATTGGCATATATATTGCTAGATTTTAATGTCCATGTGACTTTTGTGTTTATAATGTTTTGTGATTTATGTGGATTTATAATCAAATTTTCACAAGATTATTCTCAGAAATATTCATCCAACTTAAATACATACTTTTTTCCTAGTACTGAAAAGTAACTTCAGTGAATGGTGGATAAAAATCCTAATATTTCTACAGTAACTGACGCAGATTAACATCAATGCAATTAGATTCCTATGGGACATGATGTGTATTTTGATGTTCATTTTTATTCAACATTGGTACATTACTATTTCTGCAGTTTATGCACATTATATATAGTATGATATATAATGTTCAATCACTTCCTTCTTGAGAACACATGTATTCTTACAGGTTTCTTGACTATTCTTTTCATGAGACTTCTTTCCAAACACATTATTGTTGATTTCCATAATCACTTTTGAAACAAAACTCACACACCTTTCAGGATAAACCACAACCATAATATTACCATTAGATGTATAACTGGTTGCAGTGAATGATTGTATATCAATATGAGATTTCTTTTATATTTTCAGATATCAATTCAATCCATTATTTAAAGTAGAGCAAGTTATATTATTTACACACAGTATGGTTTATTCATGCATTATCTGCATATTCATAGACACAGGGTACACCTATTTGTACCCTCAATAGTAATTTATACATCTACAAAATATTGCTACAGAAATGGTGGAAGAAATACTCAAGTCACCTGATCTACATATACATTTTATCACAATAATATTCTGGACACAAAATGCAAAGGTCACACTTATGATTTTACCAAAGCCTAAATAAAAAGTGAGCATGGATTAATAAAAACATCCATGTCCTGGTTACCTAATGCTCTCAAAAGTCAATCCAATTTGTGACAACATATTAGTTTCTGC
This sequence comes from Callospermophilus lateralis, assembly GCF_048772815.1. Classification (NCBI taxonomy): domain Eukaryota; kingdom Metazoa; phylum Chordata; class Mammalia; order Rodentia; family Sciuridae; genus Callospermophilus; species Callospermophilus lateralis. The sequence goes on along the minus strand of NW_027518198.1, from coordinate 87,620 downwards.
CTAAGGTTATATATTCAGACTCAAACCGTTGAAAATGTCTAAACAAATTACACACTTCATACTTTTACTGACTTCCTAATGTCTCTATTTATATCTGCTTTCCTACATATTTTCCCCAATTCGTCATTGTGACTGACTCTTTACATGTGCTGACATTTACATTCACTCTCTACCCGAAACCTTATTTGTAAAGAACTTTTGGTACAAATCCTATACTCATTCTTCTTTCTAAACCTACTGACTATCTTGCTAATCCTACAGACTATCCCTTTTTTATTGGATATTCTGTATGTTATTCAATCATCTAGTGTATACGATCCTATTTCTTTGTATATCAATTTATCTGAGACATCTGTGCAGAATATAATTCAAAGCAAAGTATGCTACTCAAGGGCCCAAAGTCCTACTTGGCTTCAAGTCTTCCCTAGATTTCTGTTTCCATACTTATATTTCACCTATATATTCTTGTAAATATCTCAGGTTCCCGTACGGTTATTCATCCAGCAGAATGATTCCTAACGCAAATAGAACATGATATTAACATTAACCATACACTGTTCCCTCAATCTAACTTTACAGCAGTGCAGGGATAGAGTTGGTCTTACAATCCAGGAATATAGGGGATCTTCCACCTGCTGAGAATCTCAAAGATCCATGCAGAAATTATCCCTGAAGAAGATATAGAATGCTATGAAGGACCTGAGAGAGCAAAAGTCATTTTCCATGGCAAACAACCTGGTCAGGATGAAGAGATGTGTCTGAATAAGCCTCTCACATTTTAATGTAGACAAAATGGACCAAACCAACCCTGTGTGGAGATCTCTCTCCCAGTACCTATTGTTGATATACCATTCTAACTTGTGAAAGTGTCACAGGAAGTAGGGGCAGCCTCCATCTCATGGGACCTTAGGAAGAAACTGTTAGGACAAAGTGTTTTCCAAGGCTGTGAGCTCATTCAGTTCATGAAGGAAGTGACCTACCTCACTTCTTTGTGATGGAACTCTCTGAACTTGGGATCCCGGAAACCAGGCACCCAGGGTCATGCCCAGTAACAGTCACAGAGATCTCACTTTTTGGGATTTATCATGGAAAGAGTCAGTCTTTCTTGGTACTTACAGATGTGAAGATGGTCAAATGCCAGAAAAAATCTGAAGAGGTGTCTTCAGTGAGAATGCAGGTAGTGGCGGCTCAAAGCTGGCTCCTGACAACTTCACAGAGTGGGCCAAGGAGTCCAGATTTGAGAACAGACAGGCCATTTCGGGTGAACAAAGAATGGCTCACCAGGCAGAGGACACTCCGGTTAGTAACAGACCTTCTTGGGGGAAGGAGGTGCATTTGTGGGAATGAGTGTGGGTTTGTGGTTTTGTCTCATGTTCTGAGAATAGGTAGGAAAGTTGGTTTGTTTGGTTTGGAGTGGACTGTTTCTATTAAGTCATTTGACAAGGCAAGTGTTTCTATGTCTGTGTATCCCACTGTGTCCGTGGGTGTAGACATTACAAAAGAAAATGCATCAATGGATGTGTCCTGTCTAGGAGAAAGCTTCCCAACATTCACGCTGCCCAATTTATAAAAGGACAGAGGGTTGCCTTATTTGTGGGCAAGACCTGAAATCTTCCTAAGTTCCTGTTTTCTTCCTGAATTCTGGCCACTCTCCAGAATAGGCTCATGATTTTGCGACCAAGATAGGTACCACCTCCAAGCTCTGTGACTTGGCCATGTACTGGATAGCTGAAGGGAATGGCGAGAATCTCAGAAAACTCAGATATCAATGTTACCAGGAAAGTCTCAGTGGAGAAACCCTGCTTTGGGACTTTTGCTTACCTATTGTTCTATAGCACTGAATGTCAGGAAGGTCTTTGCCTAAGGCCACCCCGTTGTGAAGCCTGAATAAAACAGTTCTCTAATGTAAATGAATGGGCATCACCTGTCCCTTTTTGAGTAATTGATTTCGAAAGGGATGTGTCTGAATCAGCCTGTTGGCCCTGTGTGAGGCTGTGGCTTAGATTCTCAGCACCTGATGGATCTAAAGAAAGATGCCATGTGTGCATCCAAAACCAAAATGGCCAAAAGAGTACTCATTATGGATGAAGTCTCTCGCCTTCCTCTGTAAGTTTCCTGACCTCCATAAGATGAGAATAGGAATCCTTTGGGACAAATGAGTTTTTCAAAGCCCTTCAGAGTCTAGCCCATTGGTGCTTGGGTTTTCTCATGACCCCAATCCACATGAAGAATCTAAACCCCACAGTCAGTAGGCCTCAAATTGGAGAAGTGGAACAGTAATAATGGTAGGCCTATTTGATCACTCCTGGTTCAGAGGAAGGGTTTCCAGGCCACCCTGACTTTAGGCAAATGATGGGCAAGGGAGCTTATTTTGGACACTGTCTTGTCCAGCGCCCCTCATAGAAACCTCCAGCTAGAGGTTATGATGAGTGTCTATGTGGAAAAGATGAGGGCCATATGGGAGTGTTTTCGTTTAAATTTTGGTCATTTGTGTGGCGATTGGAAGAAATCACTGGGTCCACCTGGGCTTGAACTCTAGTGTGAATCCCTATAGAGACTGAATTCTGAAACTGACCTCAGAGAAGTATTGCCATGAGCTTTGTTGGGATTTTAGGAGCCCACGCATGAGAGTAGCCCTTATAAACTTAGATCAAGGCCACAGAGCACTGGGAATCTCAGCCAAGATAATCCATGATTTTCTTCTTAAAGTCTTGGCAGCCATAGCTGAGAGTCAAAACACACATGTACCTCACATTGTAGACTTCAATTGGACTGGCTTCATGTGACCTTTTGACAACTCTTTGGGAAGCCATGCCTATGAGAGTTCTCCAGAGTTTCATTGAAATGAGCTTCCTCAACATTTAATGGTTTTTGAAAACCACAGTTCCTCCAACTTCATCCTCAAAAAAATGGCTAGATAAACACCATGAAATTTTTGGAATTCCCATGACCAGGTGGCACTGGAGAATCTTTGGATGTCCTATTGCTAATCATGAGTGTATCAGACAGTGCCTTGACTGATTAGGTTTCTTGAAAATTGTGTAGAACAGAGATGCCAGTAAGTTGGAGCCTGCAAATTAGTGGGCCTAGAGCAGTGGTGTGAAGGTGTGTGATAAAATGTGTGGTGGGGCCATGTGGATCTGCCACTGGCTTCCAAATGGCTTGTGAATGACATGGTACAGCCAGCAGAACCTTCCATGTAAAGGCATCTTTTTGTATAGGGAGATTTCAAGGCAATGTTCAGAATCAGGTTGCTATGGACAAAGGGGCAACCCATGTGGGATAGAATCCTGGTTGGTGCATTCACATGCAGACCATGACCTCCACACGTGACAGAACTCCCTCCAGCACTGTGTCCCAGTTGATCTCCTTGTATTTCATGAAGAAAATACCAAAGTCCCAGTGCAGCAGCAAGAACCACCACGAAAAGTGGAGGAGGACCAAATGGCTTCACAGTTCACACGGTGAGTCACTTAGCTCCCAGTGGCCATAGTTTAACTACAAAGAGAGTATTCGCACTGCTGCCTCATGTTCATTGGAAAATTAGAAACAATGTCGTCCAGGTCACATAGATGCAGACCCAGCTTTGATGGTCTCACTAGAAAGTAAGCTAAAGCTACTGACAACAACATATATTTCAAGTGCCCAACCTCAGAGGCAGTTTATCAAGAAGTCTTTAGGCCAGCAGAACTCCATGTTTGTGGAGTGTTTACAATGTGCCTTACTTTTGGAAACTACTCTACCACTTCCAAGTTTGTGAAATCCTGAGTATATTCCATTCCACATATGCATTCACAGATTTTCTAACTCTTCTCCTCTAATTGTGTCTTACTTGGGGCGAAGTTAATGTCAAGGCATTGTTGTGGATGAGAGTGGGAAGATTTTTGTGTAGCACATATATGCATACACATTGGATTCATTTTCCAATTTTCCATTCGAAATACTTAATCCCTGACACTAACTCATAAACTACTAGACTCTGACTGCTAATCCTAATATGATGGAGAAAACTAACCCAAACAGAATAGAAATACAAGCAGTTCAAAGGAGGCATGGTGTATATTTGGACTTGCCATTTGCATTATGAAGGGTAGGTGTTATAAATCTAGTTAATTTTTAATTGAAATAGTTCTCCTTGTGTTTTTAAAGTTAATAAATATATAAATTCCTGTCTCCCTTTCCCTGTAGCCTATTCAGAACATGTATTTTTAAATGCACATATAGAATCCTACCTGGTATCACATGTACATTCTTGTGAGGTGGCTGACTTGGCAGATACAAATTATGAGAAGAGATCACTCCTCCTAAACCCTGTTGGATCTTAAAATTCAACCTATGGGTGAGCTTCCTAGTTGAACAACATTAAACATAAATCCATGTTCAGTAAAAGAAATATTTTTGCATCTGTGGATGATATATATTTCATGATAAATTTCGATTGGCATATATATTGGTAATTTAATGTCTCTGCATGTGTGTTTTTTGTATATATATACTCTCCAGATTTTTCAAAATATGAAATATATGTGTCTTATATACACTCCCTAAATTCATTCATGTTCATGTGTATGGATTTATAATCACGTATTCACAAGATTATTCTCAGAAATATTCATCCACCTGAAATACATATTTGTTACCAGTACTGAAAACTAACTTTAGTTAACGTTGCATACAAATACTAAATTTGTACAGTAACTGACCCAGTTTAACATCAATGCAAGTAGATTACTATGGGACATGATGTGTATTTTGACATTCATTTTTATTCAACACTGCTACATTACTATTTCTTCAATTTATGCACATCATAAGATATATATTTCATCCACAAGTTAGCAAACTTATAGGCATTTGTTTCACTTTCAATAACTTCCTGCTTCAGAACACATGGATTCCTCCAGGTTTCTTGTCTGGTCTTTTCATGAGACTTCTTTCCAAACACATTATTTTCAACTTCCATAATCAATTTTGAAGGAAAACTCACACACTCTTCATGATAAATCATAATCCTAATATAACGTTTAGATGTTTTACTGGTTGGAATGAATGTATGTATATCAATATAAGATTTCCTTTATATTTTCAGATATCAATTGAATCCATTATTAAATTTGGAATCCATTATATTATTTATTCACAGTATTGTCTATTCATGCATTATCTCTATATTCATATCACAGGGTACACCTATTTGTACCCCCAATAATAATTTGTACATTTCGACACAGAAGCAATGGTCACACTTATTATTTTACCAATGTAAATGTCAGGCGAGCATCGGAGGAAGAGACTACCAGGGACTGTCTAATGCAACAGCCAAAAGTTTATGGGGGTCCAACATGCTGGGGCTCAGAGCTCCCTTGAATAGAGCAGAGAGCCCTGAGAACAGCTTAAGCAGAGCTTATATACTTTCCTTGGAGAGGGCAGGGAGGGAAGATTATTGATGGGTCAGCGCGAGTGGGCAGTTTGCGTGCAAATGGGTGAGGGAGTACATTCTGCAGTTTTGCAGTTGGTACAGAACATTCAGGGAACAAGATTAGCGAACAGTTCTCAAGATATCAACAGTGTTTTGTTAAGCATACCGTAAAACTGGAAGTGACAATTACCTATTTTATTTACCTTTCATTCCCCACTTTCTTTTGGTTACATTAAATCATAATAGTGATCATTGAGGATGTCACATTTTATGTTTGCTAGTGTGGTATATTGATTTCTGATTACCATAAGTTTAACTTGTCCAATTTGAGCTTGGAGAAAGGAAACTACACGGTTGAGCAAACAGGGTCCTACAGTTAGCAATAATGTGAGGATTATTAATGGACCGGCCAGGGCTGATAAAAGCATAGTTACCCAGGGGGACTCTGTGAACCAAGACTCAAACCACCCTTTTTGGGCCTCTCTCTCTTGTTGATGCTCTTCAATGCATCTTCTTAATTTAATCATAGATTCTTTTACAACTCCAGTATGGTAGGCATAATAACAACATTCTTCCCTCAATGCAGGACAAAGGCCCCTTCTCTCATGAAGAGGAGGTCGAACCCTCGCCTGTTCTGTAAAACAACTTCAGAGAGAGAGGTTAAAGATTCTTGTAAAGCTGTGATGGTGGTTTTTTAATATCTTTAAGTTTTGGTCTATTGCTGCTTCTAATTGGGTCATTTGTTGTGTCCCATGGATTAGGGCAGTGGTTCCTGTGCCCTTCTCTGCAGCAACTACTATTCCTCATAGGATGGCTAAAGTGAAGGATACAGGTTGCCAGCGGAACCGGGTTGTATGCCCCCCTATTTGAAATTTAAATGATCCTGCCTCATGATAGAGCACTCGGGGAAACATCTGCACCATTACATAATTAATCACATCTGTTGATAATTTTATGAATAAACAATGTTTAAGTATATAGAATTATACTGTTGTAGGTATGGACAAGGCAAGGCACCTAAGATAGCACCAAAGATAGGGAAACAGTCCTATTTGGTTGCAACCAGATATAGAGGGCATTGCTTCTGTTGTAATCAATTAATCCCCTGAATCCCAAGTTTAGGTAGTTTCAGAATTTTGTACCCAACATATAAGGGAAAAGACTCAGAAATTCACAGTCTGCAGAAGTTCACAAAAAGCAGTTTTTGGTTCTGTTTTTATTTTCCTCTTCTCTGGGAAAGATAACTTATTAAGGACACCTGGGAGGGGGAGAGCTTTTTTCTTCTCTTTTATTTTCTCCCTGCCAGCTGTTACCATGGAGCCCAGTTGGTAACTTCTTTATCTTGGAAATGTAGCCATCTCTGGAAGCCTCAGCTCAAGGCCAGAGGCCTTGTTCACATATTTTGTGAAAAACTAGTAAGGGGGTGTCTAGCTTAGAAGGGCTGATTTTTCCAGCCAGTGGCCAAGTATAACAGAGCAACACGAAAAGAGGAAGTTTATCTACACTGAACTCTTTTATAAAGACTTTGTTGCTGAAAGTCCTAAAGTCAGCCACGATGAAGACTTCTGGAGAAGGCCATTTAAGATTTTTCTGTGGGCCTGGTACAGAGGGGAAGACGGGGAAGGCGGGGGGTGAGAGCAGTTCTGTGGTTCTGAGAATGAGGAAAAAGAGATATAAAAGAATAATGGGAAAAGGGTTTGGGATTTTCCTGGCAACAAAACTTGAGCAGTAGAACAGGTAGAGCAGATGGGAAGACGGGAATGAGTATCTAAAAAGCCTGTGAGGGACTTTAAATTCTTAGTAACCTGTTTTTAGTGATGACAAAGCAACTTTAAAGGCCATTTTCATTACATCTTGGATAGGCGTCTGAGGGCACTCCTCAGCTGGTTTGAGCTTTGGGTTAGCTGGTAAGAGGACCTGGTGGGACCCGGTGTGGGCACTGACAGGAGAAGAGAGGAGTGAGTGGGTGGAAGGGTACCTCAGTACCTGCTGCCTCAGCATGGGGGCAATGGTCTGAGAACCAGAGGAGGTTTGGGGTTTTGATCTAGTAATTGGAGGGGAGAAGTCAGGTTGTTGATGTGAGAGTGACAGCAGAGAATCTGGAGCAGAAGGATCTATTGGAGAAACATATTTCGTGATGTGAGCAAAGGAGGGAAAAGGCCTACACATAGGGGAATTTTCTTCAATCCTTTTGATCACTTGCCGAAGTTGAAATAGTCACACAGAATTTGAGGATCTAGAGACCCCTCTGGGGGCCATCGGTTTTGGTTGTCTAATTGGTAATATGGCCAATGCTGTGAACTGAATTTGATGAGGAGTTTGGGTTCCACCAGGCAGCCCCTGTATGCTCACATCCCCATGACTTACGGAAGAAGACGGCTTTTCCCCCACACAGCCGTTGTTGTTTGTGGCTTTGATAGTCCACCGGGCAAACATAGTAATCTAGGCTAGCCAACCTGCATCAGGCTTGCGTGTTCCTACATCCATAATGTTTGTTTCCATTATCTATGGTACGGGAGAAATTTAATGGAATTTTAGTGGGATCCTCTTCATCAGAGATATCCCAATTGGAAAGACGTATACCCAGCTGACAAATATCTGGGTGGAGAGTTGGCCACCAGGTCCCTAAGGGGGCTGTATGTGAGACAGACCATACTTCTTGTCTAATTGGATTTGTGATCAGCCATCGCTGCTGAATGGGCTGATGATGGTTAGGACTAGTGGTGGCCAAGGGGAGAGTCTATAGCCTTATCCACATGGCAAATATGCAATTTGAAAGGGTTACCAGTCTTTTCCACTTTCAAGCCAGTGTCTGGACAGGGCACAGGCTTGAGATGAGAATTAGGATCCAGGAAGTGATTCCGTCTACCTTTACCACTGTAGGTTTTATAATTAGCACCTGGTATGGTCCTGTCCAGCGGGGTTCCAGGGATGACACCTGATGTCATCTTATGTAGATGAAGTCTCTTTTTTGATATCGATGTGGAGTCTCCTCTTCACCAGGTTGGTAGGCAGTGGCCAGCTGTTTTGACAGGTATCCCTGAGTTCTTTCAATAGCTTTAAGTTTGTCAAGCAAGGGGGTGTGGAAGGGATCGGTAGGTCTTAGAGTTGTGGTTAGGTCCTTACTGGAGGAGGGGCCCCATAGAGAATTTTATAGGAGGTGAGGTTACACAAAGAAACAGAGGGAGTATTTCTTGCACGAAACAGTGCATAAGGCAGGAGCATAGTCCAATCTTTGATGCCCTCTCTAAGCTTAATTTCGTTAAGGTCTCTTTAATGGTTCTATTATTTTTTTAACCTGTCCTGAGCTCTGCGGTCTATAAGCACAATGTAACTTCCAATTTATCCCCAGGATCCTGGCTAACCCCTTACTTACCTGGGCCATGAACGCCGGTCCATTATCAGACCCTATTACCTTAGGTAGGCCGTATCATAGAAAAATATCTTTCAGGATTTTCTACCACCATTTGTGCCTTTTTTTTTGTGGGGAAGGCTTCAATCCATCTTGAAAATATATCTACAAACACTAGGAGATATTGAAGTCCATACCTTGCTGGCTAAATTTCAGTAAAGTCCACTTCCCAGAATTTCCTGGTCTGGTTGCTCATAGGCGCTTTCCTACAGGAAGCTTGGAAGGGTAATTGTTCTATTGACAGAATGGACAGGGTTTTGTTACCAGTTCAGTTATGTCCTTTCGCTGTGAGTCGGTTAGTGGAAAACTCTGTTCTTGATCCTTCAGGAATGCCTGCAGTTTCTTTGGACCAAGGTGTGTGAATTGATGTATATTTTTAACGTAGTGTAGGGCTTTCTGAAATTGCAGGCTTGGCTCAGTGAAGTTGAGGAGTTCAGTGCCAGTGTCGTAAGATGTTATCAAAAGCTTGCTGGTGCTCAGGGGTCCATTGGAATTGGGCATCTCCCTTTAACAGCGGGTATAAAGGAGAAGTTAAGGACACAAACACAGGAATCCATAACCTGCAAAACCCAGTAGTCCCAAGAAACTCTTTGTGTTGTCTGCTGCTGGGGGGGGGGTATCTGCACAACCGTTTGTTTTCTGGGCTCAGTGAGCCAACGTTTACCACCTCTAAGGGAATAGCCCAGGAAGACTACTTCTTGCTGGCAAATTTGGGGTTTTTTGGAAGAAGCTCTATACCCGAGTTGAGCAAGCTTACATAATAGTGCTTGGTTCCCAGACTCACAGTTTTCCTTGGTGTTGGCTGCAGTAGCAGGTCATCCACGTATTGAAGCTGGGTGACTTTGGGGTGCATAGTTCTGAAGTTGTTGACATCTCTGTGGAGGGCTTCATCAAAGAGAGTGGGGGAGTTTTTGAACCCCTGTGGGAGTCTAGTCCATGTTAGTTTACCATACGTTCCGGTTTCTGGGTCTACCCACTCAAAAGCAAACAGAAACTGACTGTCTTTATGCAGAGGCATGCAAAAGATAGCATCTTTATGTCCATACCATTTCTACTCAGGGTTCAGAGTGATAAGCAGATTGTACAAATTATTTACCGTGGGGTGAATTTCCTGCACTCTGTTGTTGATCTCTCTTAGGTCTTGAACGGGGATAGTCCCCAGTTCCTGGATTTTTTACTGGTAGCAGGGGAGTGTTCCAGGCCGATTGACAGGGCCTTAGGACCCTAAAGCCAGATATTTCTGAATATGGGGCCTTAACCCATCTTTAGCATTTTTGCTCAGAGGATGTTGTTTGACATTGATTGGGCAGGCTGAGGTTTTTAACTCCACTGTTCTTGGAGGTTGTTTCATGGCTAGTCCTAACCCAACAATTTTTGCCCAGGCATCTGGGTAATCTGTTATCCATTTCTGGGGTAGCTTGCCTGTTTGATCATTCTTGGGGTGTGTGAAAAGTGGATGTTCATCTTTGACTGACATTTATAAAGCCATGACTATAGGAGTTTTTAATGAAGGATTTAGAAATTTCATTTTGGGGCCTTCGGGGTTAAAAGTTGTTTTGGCCCGGAGCTTACTGAGCAGACCTCTGCCCATCAATGGGGCCAGGCATTCTGGGATTACTAGGAAGGAATGTTGGATTTTTCCTTTCCCCATGTCCATGGTCCTCTTAGTTGTCTAAGTCTGATATTTACTGCTGTTAGCCCTTTGAACTAGAGACCTTTTATTTGATAGAGGGCCCAGTGGGGCCTTAAGGGCTGAGTATACTGCTGCTGTATCCACTTCAAAGTTTATGGGGTCCCCTTCACTTCAAAAGTTACCCTGAGCTCGGGGAAGGGATCTGAGCCCCGACATTCTCAGTCAACCTCCAGAGTCAGAAAGGCTGTCTGGCGTGGCTGTCTCTTTCTAGGGCACTTGTTGGCTCAGTGTCCTTTTTCTTTACAGTAGGCACATTGATCTGAGGCCAAGGGTGGCCTCTGGTGGGGACCCAGGTATTGTTTCTTGTCTCCCTGTTTCTTAATTTCTGGCCTATTTATTGTTGTGACCAGGACCTTAGTTAATACCTTCATCTGTCTTTTTCATCTGTCATCCTCCCTTTGCTCCCTTTCATTCTCTCTGTTTCTCTCTTATAGGATACTTTCTCGGCTACCCTGAGTAAATCTCTCAAAGTCATATCTTGTAATCCATCTAAGTATTGTAACTTTCTTTTAATATCCAGATCAGCTTGCCCAATGAAGGCCATCATGACATATGTCTTTTGATCCTCTGCCTGAAGATCGAAAGGAGTATATCTCCTATACGCCTCCATAATTCTCTCTAGAAACATAGAGGGATATTCATCAGGCCCTTGAATAATCTCTCTTACCTTGGCCAAATTATTTGGTTGGCTAGCGGCCGGTTGGAAACCCACTATTAGGGCCCGGCAATAAGTGGACAGATGCTCCCTACCTTCAAAGGTGTCGGGGTCCCAGTTGGGTCAGTTCAAGGGTAAGCCGGCTTTGATTATGTTGGGAAGTTGTGTTGGTCACCCATCTGGTCCGAGGATATTTTTTTCTAGCTTCCAGAAAGTTTCTCTCTCGTTCCTCTGTCATGAAGAGAATCCCTAGGATTTGTTGGCAGTCATCCCAAGTAGGCAGGTGTGAAAACGCCAGGGAGTTCTTTGAGTTCTTTTAGCCGGGCCAGCTTTCTCCAGGGAAGTAGGGGCTGTGTGTGTGACAAGGGGGAGTCATCTGGTGGGCGCTGGGCCGGCCTAGCTTTCTCCAATGGCAGAGAGGCTGAGTCAGCAGCAAAGGAATCACTTAGAGGTTGTTGGGTGTTGGTGGACGACGGCAGCGGATAAGAAGGGTAGGAGAGTCCAGTAGAGTCTTGAGACTCAGGGAGAACAGAGGTTGGAGGAGGAAGAGCAGAGGGTTTGTGAGATAGAATCATGGTGGAAGGAGTAGGAGTGGGCGCAGAGACAAAGAAAGGCTTCACCCATGTAGGAGGAGATTTGCAGAGGTCCTGCAATGTTAAGATATATGGCTGTTGATCTGGATGTCTATGTGGCCCCGGTTGAAAGACAAAATCTCTGACGTTTCAAATTAGTGGGAAGTAGATGTTTCTAGGGGCTATCCAACTCCAAAGGTGGGTCATTCTGAGGCACAGAGGGTCTGCCAGGTCCAGCAATTTACTGAAAAAGAAAGATTCTGGGCCTTGCACAGACTTTGGTCCAGTGATCAAGGGTCAGGAAGAGAGGTTTTGAAGTGCTCTGTCCCAAAATGAGAGATACACAAACAGTGAAAGAAATCACACACTACACTGACAAGACAAGACAATAAAGACAGGCAATGGACGTCCAATACTGAGGCCAGGACTGAGTAGCCGGCAAAACCTGATGGGCTGGCAATACTGAATCCGAAGCAAAATATCACTGAGTCAAGGAGACTATTGTTCCTCAATTTCCTGAGTCCTCTGGGGCATCCCCCAGGGACGTGGCCTGTGGCTCTGTGACACATATGTCAGCCTCTGTCAGAGAGAGCTCACGCTCATCACAAATAGCCATTTTGCCAAGCCCTAACCTGAAACCTAAAACCAAAAAGAGTTCCCTTACTTACCCTGAAAAGAGCCCCTTGGGGATCTTTCATCCGCCGCTGCCGGATCTTGCTCGTGCCTCCAGATGTAAAGGTCGGGCAAGCATCAGAGGAAGAGACCACCAGAGGAATGTCTCAAGCAACAGTAAATGGTTTATTATGGGTCCAGCATTCTGGGGCTCAGAGCTCACTTGAATAGAGCAGAGAGCAATGAGAACAGCTTAAGCAGAGCTTATATGCTTTCCTTGGAGAGGGCAGGGAGGGAAGTTTATTGATGGGTCAGGGCAAGTGGGTGGTTTGCGTGCAAACGGGTGAGGGTATACATTTGCAGTTTGGCAGTTGGGGACAGCACATTCTGGAAACAAGATTAGCAAACAGTCCTCAAGACTTCAACAGTGTTTTGTTAAGCATACAGAAAAACAGTAAGTAACAAGTACCTATTTTATTAACCTTTCACCAAAGCCTAAATGGAAAGTGAGCATGGATTACTAAACACATCCATATCCAGGTTGCCTAACGCTCTCAAATCAATCCTATTGGTGACTACATATTTGTTTCTTCTTAAGATAATATATTCAACCTCAACCCTGTTGAAAATGACTAATCCTATCACTCACTTTATATTTTCCTGATTTCCTAATGTCTCTATTGATATCTGCTTTCCTACATATTTTCCCCAGTTCATCATTGTGACTGACTCTTCACATGTGCTGACATTTACATTCACTCTTTATCCGAAACCCTATTGCTAAAGAACTTTTGGTCCAAATCCTATACTCACTCTTTTTTCTAACATACCGACTATCTTCCTAATCTTAAAGACTATCCCTTTTTGACTGGATGATCTCTTCGACAAGCAATCATCCAAGGTACAAGGTCCTATGCCATTGTATATTGATTTATCTGAGACATCTGTGCAGAACATAATTCAAAGCTAAGTATCCCAATCAACAGCCCAATGCCCTTCCTGGATTCAAATCTTATCTAGATTTCTGTTTTCGAACTTATATTTCACCAATATATTCTTGTAAATATCGCAAGTTCCCAATACCATTATTCATTAAGCAGAATGATTCCTAACTCAAATGAAACATGTTATTAAGCCTAACCATACATTGTTCCCTCAAACTAACTTTACAGAAGAGCCGAGACAGAGTTTATCTTACAATACAGTAATGTAGGGGATCTTCCACCTGCTGAGAACATCAAAGGACCATGCAGAAATTATACCCTGAAGAAGTTGCAGGCAGCTATGAAGAACCTAAGAGGGGAAAAGTCATATTCCATGGCAAACAACAGGGTCAGTATGAAGGGATGTGTCTGAATCAGCCTCTCCTTTCGTAATGTAGAGAACTGATGAAACCATGCCTGTGTGGAGAGCTGTTTACAGGTGCCTATGGTTGATATACCATTCTAACTTGTGAAAGTGTCAAAGGAAGTAGGGGCAGCCTCAATTTCATGGGACCTTTCGAAGCAACTGTTAGGACAAAGTGGTGGCCAAGGTAGTGACCTCATTCAGTTCCTAAAGAAAGTGACCTCACCTCTCTTCCTTGATGATCAAAAAATCTGAAATTGTGATGCAGGAAGCCAGGCACCCAGAGCCAGTCCCAGTCCCAGTCCCAGTGGTCTCACTTGTTTGGATTTACCAAGGACAGAGTCAGTCTTCCTTGGTAACGACTGATATGAGGATTGTCAAATGGCAGAAGAGCTCTGAAGAGGGGCCTTTCCTGAGAAAGCAGGTATTGGTTCACCACTGGCTCCTGACAACTTCACAGTGTTGGCCAAGGAGACCAGATCTGAGAAAGGACAGGCCATTTCAGGGGAACATAGTATGGCCCACCAGTTAGAGGACACTCCAGATAGTCACAGACCTACTTGGGTTAAGGAGGTGCCTTTGTGGGTGTTCAGTGAGTTTGTGCTTTTCTCTCATGTTCTGAGAATAGATAGAAAAGGCAGTTTTTTTGGGTTGGAGTGGACTGTTTCTAGTAAGTCGTTTGACAAGGCTAGTGTTTCTAAGTCTTGAGTATCCCACTGTGTCCGTGGTTGTAGACATTAGAAAAGAGAAGGCATCAAAGGATGTGTCCTGTCTAGTAGAAAACTTCCCAGCATTCATCCTGCCTAATTGAAGAATGGACTTTGGTTTGCCTTATGGATGGGCAACACCTACTAAATTCCTAAGTTCCTGTTTTCTTCCTGAATTCTGACCACTCTCCAGAATAGTCTCATGGTTTTGTTTCCAAGATATGTACCACCTCCAAGCTCTGAGACATGTCCATATACTTGATAGCTGTAGAGAATGGGAACATCTTAGAAAACTCAGATATCAGTGTGACCCGGAAATTCTCAGTGGAGAAACCCTGCTTTGGTTCATTTGCTTACCTATGGTTCTGTTGTCCTGAATGTCAGGAAGGTCTTTGCCTCAGGCCACCCCTTTGTGAAGCCTGAAGAAAACAGTTTTCAAATGGAAATAAATGGGCATCACCTGTGGATCTTTGCTTAATTGCTTGTAAAAGGATGTGTCTAAATCAGCCTCTTGGCCCTGTATGAGGTTGTGGCTTAGATTCTCAGCACATGATGGATCTAAAGATAGATTGCATGTGTGCAATCAAAACAAAAATGGCCAAAATCTGTCATTGTTGATGAGTCTCTTGCCTTCCTCTGTTAGGATTCTGACCTCTATCAAGTGAGAATAGGGATCCTTTAGGTCAAATGAGTTCTTTCAAGAACTGCAGAGGTGCTTGTGTTTTCTTGTGACTCCAAATCACTTAAAGAATCTATCCCTGAGAGTCAGTAGGCCTCAAATTGGAGAAGCAGGCCTATTGGATCACTCCAGGTTCACAGGAAGGGTGACCATGCCACCCTGACTTTAGGCAAATGAGGGGCAAGGAAGATTATTTCGGACACTCTCTTGGGATGCGTCCCACATGAAAAACTCCAGCCAGAGGTAATGATGAGTGTCTCTCTGGAAGAAGGTGAGGACCATGTGGAAGTGTTTTGGTTTTAATTGTAGTCATTCGTGTGGCAGTTGGAAGAGATGACTGGATCCACCTGGGCTTGAACTCTGGTGTCATTCCCCTTAAACACTCAGTTCTGGATCAATCATGAAAGAAGTATTGCCATGAATTGTGTTAAGAATTTAGGAGGCCATGCATGAGAGTCTCCGTTGGAAACTGAGATCTAGTCCTAGGGTGGCTTTCCACAGAGCACTGGGAATCTCAGCCAGGATATCAAATTATTTTTTTCTGAAAGACTTGGAAGCCATATTTGCTAGTCAAAACACACATGGACCTCAATTGTAGACCTCGATGGGCCTGGATTCATGTGACTTTTAGGCCACTCTTTGGGAAGCCTTGCCTGTGAGAGTTCTTCAAA
The DNA here is from genome assembly GCF_048772815.1 of Callospermophilus lateralis. Classification (NCBI taxonomy): domain Eukaryota; kingdom Metazoa; phylum Chordata; class Mammalia; order Rodentia; family Sciuridae; genus Callospermophilus; species Callospermophilus lateralis. The sequence continues at coordinate 71,853 of NW_027518198.1, read as the reverse complement.
TTTTTCATTGAAATGAGCTTCCTCACCATTGAATGATTCCTGAATGATTTGAAAGCCATAGTGCTTCCAACTTCATAATTGAAAATTGGCTAGATAAATACCATGAAATTTTTGAAATTCCAATGACCAGGTGGCAATGAAGAACATTTGGATGTCCTGTTGCTGATCACGAGTGTACCAGACAGTGCCTTGATTGACTGGTTTTGATGAAAATGGTGTAGAACAGAGATCTCAATAATTTGGATCCTGCTGAGTAGTGGGCCTGGAGCAGTGGTGAGCAAATGTGTGATAAAACATCTGAGGTGGGGCCATGTGGATCTGCCATTGGCTTCCAAATGGCTTTTGACTGACATGGTGCAGCCAGCAGACCCTTATATGTAAAGGCAACTTGTTATATGGAGAGGTTTCAGTGCAATGTTCAGAATCAGGTTGCTATGGTCAAGGGGGCATCCTATGTGGTATACAAGCCCTGTTGGTGCATTCTCCTGCAGACCCTCATCCACCACACGTGACAGAACTCGCGGCAACACTCTGTCCCAGTTGAACTCCTTGTATTTCGTGAAGCAAATACCAAACTCCGAGTGCAGCAGGAAGAAACATTAGGAAAAGTGGAGGATGATAAAATGGCTTCGCAGTCCATATGGGGAGACACTTAGCCCCCAGTGGCCACAGTTTACATACAAGAGAGAATTCAGCACTGCTGCTTCATGTTTATTGGAAAATTATAAACCATGTCCTCCAGATCACAGAGATGAAGACGCAGCTTTGATGGTCTCACTGGAAAGGAAGCTAAAGATCCTCACAAAAACATATATTTCAAGTGCCCAACCTAGAGACAGTTTCTCCAGACGTCTTTAGGCAGGCAAATCTCCATGTTTGTAGAGTTTTTACACTGCCCCTTACTTTTGGAAACTCCTCTACAATTTCCAAGGTTGTGAACCCTAAGCATTTTCAATTTCAGATATGTATTCAAAGATTTTCTAACTCTTCTCCTCTAATTGTGTCTTACTTGGGGTGAAGGTAATGTCAAGGCATTGTTCTGAATGAGAGTGGGAAAATTTTTTTGTAGTACACATTTGCATACACATTGATCCATTTTCCAATTTTCCATTCGAAATACTGAATCCCTGACACTAACTCATACCCTACTAGACTCTGACTACTAATCCTAATATGATGGAGAAAAATAAACAAAAAAAATGAAAATACAAGCAGTTCAGAGGAGGCATGGTGTACAGTTGGACTTCCCTCTTGCATGATAAAGGGTCGGTTTTATAAATCTACTCAATTTTTAATTGAAATAGTCCTCCATGTGTTTTTTTTTAAAGAGAGAGTTAGAGAGGAGAGAGAGAATTCTATAATATTTATTTTTTTAGTTATCGGCGGACACAACATCTTTGTTTGCACGTGGTGCTGAGAATCGAACCCATGCCGCACGCATGCAAGGCGAGCGCGCTACGACTTGAGCCACATCCCCAGCTCTCTCCATGCGTTTTTAAAGTTAACAAATATGTGAATTCCTGTCTCCCTTTCTCTGTAGCCTACACAGCACATGTACTTTTTATATGCACATATAGATTCCTACTTGGTATCACACGTATATTTTTATGAGTTGGCTGACTTGGCAGAAACAAATTGTAAGAAGAGATCAGTCCTCCTAAACGCTGTTGGAACTGAAAATCCAAACTATGGGTGAGCTTCCTATTAGAACAATATTATACATAAACCCATGTTTAGTAAAATAAATATTTTTGCATCTGAGGGTGATATATATTACATGATGAATTACGATTGGCATATATATATATTGATACTTTTTAATGAATTTTTGTGTTTTTTTGTCTATATATATATATATATATATACATACACTCTACAGATTTTATAAAATATGAAATATATTTGTCTTATATACACTCCGTAAATTCATTCATGTTCATGTATGTGGATTTATAATCAACTTTTCACAAGATTATTCTCAGAAATAATCATCTACCTGAAATACATATTTGTTTCCCAGTGCTGAAAACTAACTTCAGTCAATGGTGCTTACAAATCCTAATATTTCTACAGTAACTGACCCAGTTTAACATCAATGCAAGTATATTCTTATGGGACATGATGTCTATTTTGACATTCATTTTAATTCAACACTGGTACATTACTATTTCTTCAGTTTTTGCACATCATAGGTTATATATTTCATTCACAAGTTCAGAAATTTATAGGAATTTGTTTCACTTTTAATCACTTCCTGCTTCAGAACACATGTATTCCTCCATGTTACTTGACTGGTCTTTTCATGAGACTTCTTTCCAAACACATTATTTTCGATTTCCATAATCAATTTTGAAGCTAAACCCACACACTCTTCAAGATAAACCATAACATTAATATTACCATTAGATGTATAAGTGGTTGGAATGAATGTGTGAATATCAATATAAGATTTCCTGTACATATTCACATTTCAATTCAATCCATTATTAAAGTTGGAACCAGGTATGCTATTTATTCACAGTATGGTCTATTAATGCATTATCTCTATATTCATAGACACAGTGTACACCTCTTTGTTCCCCCAATACTAATTTATACCTTTTCAAAACATTGCTCCCAAAAATGGTAGAAGAAATAAACATGTCACCTTATCTATCTATCTATCAATATATATATATATATATATATATATATATATATATATATATATATATATATATATATATTTCTTTTTTTATCACAGTAATATTCTGGACACAAAAAACAAAGGTTATACTCATGATTGTATCAAAGCCTAAATGGAAAGTGAGCATGGATTACTAAAAACAACCATATCCAGGTTGCCTAATGCTCTCAAATGTAAATCCTATTGGTGACTACATATTTGTTTCTTTCTAAGATTATATATTCAACTTCAAGCCTGTTGAAAATGTCTAATCCTATCACTCAGTTTATACTTTGCCTGATTTCCTTATATCTCTATTGATATCTGCTTTCCTACATATATTCCCCAGTTCATCATTGTGTCTGACACTTCACATATGCTGATATTTACATTCAATGTCTACCCGAGACCCTATTGCTAAAGAAATTTTGGTCTAAATCCTAAACTCACTCTTATTTCTAAACCTACTGACTATCTTCCTAATCCTACTGACTATTGCTTTTTGACTCGATGTTCTCTTCGACAATTAATTATCCAAGGTATAAGGTCCTAAACCATTGTATTTCAATTTGTCGGAGACATATATGCAGAACATAATTCAAACCTAAGAATCCCACTCAAGGACCCAATGCCCTTCTGACTTCGAATCTTACCTAGATTTCTGTTTTCATACTTACATTTCACCTATATATTCTTGTAAATATCACAGGTTCCCAATACCATTATTCATGGGGCAGAGAGATTCCTAACCCAAAAAAAACATGTTATTAACCCTAAACATACACTGTTCCCTCAATCTAACTTTACAAAAGAGGAGGGACAGCGTTGGTCTTACAATACAGGAATGTAGGGGATCTTCCACCTTCTGAGAACATCAAAGGTCCATGCAGAAATGATCCCTGGAGAAGATATAGGCAGCAATGAAGGACCTGAGAGAAGAAAAGTCATCTTTTATGGTAAACAACCTGGTCAAGATGAATGGATGTGTCTGAATCAACCTCTATCTTCTAAATGTAGAGAAGATGGACCAAATCAGGCCTGTGTGGAGAGCTCTTCCCAGGTGCCTATGGTTGATATACCATTCTAACTTGTGAAAGTGTGACAGAAAGAAGGGACAGACTCCATCTCATGGGACCCTTAGAAGTTACTGTTAGGACAAAGAGGTTGCCAAGGCAGTGACCTCATTCTGTTCCTGAAGGAAGTGACCTCACTTCACTTCCTTGGTGATGGAACTCTCTGAACTTGGGATCCAGGAAGAGAGGCACCCAGAGCCAGTCGCAGTCCCAGTCCCTGTGGTCTCACTTGTTTCAATTTACCAAGCACAGAGTCAGTCTTTCTTAGTACCAACAGATGTGAGAATGGCCAAATGCCAGGAAAGCTCTGAAGAAAGACCTTTCTGAGAAAGCAGGTATTGGTTCACCGCTGGCTCCTGACAACTGCACAGAGTTGGCCAAGGAGACCAGATTTGAGATACAACAGGCCATTTTGGGGGAATATAGTATGGTCCACCATTCAGAGGACACTCCACAAAGGAGGTGCCTTTGTGGGTGTAGGTGTGTGTATGGTTTTTTCTCAAGTTCTGAGAAGATGTAAGAAAGGCTGTTTGTTTGAATTGGCGTGGACTGTTTCTAGTAAGTCCTTTGACAAGGCGAGTGCTTCTATGTCTGTGTATCCCACTCTGTCCGTGGTTGTAGACATTAGAAAAGAAAATGCATCAATGGATGTGTCCTGTCTAGGAGAAAGCTTCGCAACATTCATCCTGCCTGATTTATTAATGGACTGCAGCTTTCCTTATTGAAGGGAAACACCTGCTATCTTTCAAAGTTTCTGTTTACATCCTGAATTCTGGACACTCTCCAGAATTGCCTCATTGTTTTGTGTCCAAGATATGTACTACCTCCAAGCTATGTGATATGGCTATGTACTGGATAGCTGAAGGGAAAGGCGAGCATCTCAGAAAACTCAGATATCAGTGTGAACAGGAAAGTCTCAGTGGAGAAACCCTGCTTTGTGCGTTTTGTTTACCTATTGTTCTGTTGCCCTGAATTTCAGGAAGGTTTTTGCCTCAGACCACTCCTTTGTGAATATCAATTCAATCCATTATTTAAAGTGGAACCAGCTATACTATTTATTCACAGTATGGTCTATTCATGCATTATCTGTATATTCATAGACACAGGGTACAGCTTTTTGTACAACCAATACTTATGTATATGTCTTCAAAATATTACTCGCAGAAATGGTGAAAGAAATACTCATGTCACCTAATCTACATATACATTTTATCACAGTAATATTCTGGACACAAAATGCAAAGTTCACACTTATTATTGTACTAAAGCCTAAATGGAAAGTGAACATGGATTACTTCCATGTTCAGGTTGCCTAATGCTCTCAAATATCAATCCTATTGGTGACTACATATTTGTTTCTTCCTAAGATTATATATTCAAAATCAACCCTGTTGCAAATATCTAATCATATCACTCACTTTATACTTTGCCTGATTTTGTAATATCTCTTTTTTTATTGTTACGATGAGCCAATTTAGTACTTTTTTAATTTTTTTTTCATCTTTCATACATTTGATTCAAGTGAGTTATGCATTTCCATTTTTACCCCAAATACAGATTGCAGAATCACATCAGTTACACATTCACAATGTTTACATAATGCCATATTAGTGACTGTTGTATTCTGCTGACTTTTCTATCCCCTACTATCCCCCCTCCCCTCCCCTTTCATCTTCCCTCTCTACCTCATCTGTTGTTGTTCCGTTCTCTCCCTTCCCCCCCTTTCCCCTCACAACCTCGTATATGTGATTTCGTATAACGATGAGGGTTCTTTCCGTTTCCATGCAATTTCCCTTCTCTCTCCCTTTCCCTCCCATCACTTGTCTCAGTTTAATGTTAATATTTTCCTCATGCTCTTTCCCTCTGTTCAGTTCTTAATTGCTCTCCTTAAATCAAAGAAGACATTTGGCATTTGTATTTTAAGGATTGGCTAGCTTCACTTAGCATAATCTGCTCTAATGCCATCCATTTCCCTGCAAATTCCATGAATTTGTCATTTTTTAGTGCTGCATAATACTCCATTGTGTATAGATGCCACATTATTTTTTATCCATTCATCTATTGAAGGGCATCTAGGTTGGTTCCACAGTCTGCCTATTGTGAATTGTGCTGCTATGATCATTGATGTGGCGGTATCCCTATAGCATGCTCTTTTATGGTCCTCAGGGAATAGTCCGAGGAGGGCGATAGCTGGGTCAAATGGTGGTTCCATTCCCAGCTTTCCCAGGAATCTCCATACTGCTTTCCATAATGGCCGCACCATTTTGCAGTCCCACCAGCAATGTACAAGTGTACCCTTTTCCCCATATCCTCGCTAGCACATATTATTGTTTGACATCCTAATGGCTGCCAATCTTACTGGAGTGAGATGGTATCTTAGGGTGGTTTTGATTTGCATTTCTCTGACTGCTAGAGAAGGTGAGAATTTTTTCATGTACTTATTAATTGATTTTATGTCTTCTTCTGAGAAGTGTCTGTTCAGGTCCTTGGCCCATTTGTTGATTTTGTAATATCTCTATTGATATCTGCTTTCCTACATATTTTCCACTGTTCATCATTGTGACTGACCCTTCAAGTGTGCTGATATTTACTTTCACACTTTAACCCAAACCCTATTGCTAAAGCACTTTTGTTCCAAATCCTATACTCACTCTTCTTTGTTAACCTACCGAATATCTATCTAATCCTACTTACTATCCCTTTTTGACTGGATGTTCTCTTCGAATTTTAATCATAAAAGGAACAAGGTCCTATGCCATTGTATATCGATTTATCTGAGATATCTGTGCACAACGTAAATCAAAGCTAAGTATCCCAATGAAGGGCCCATTGCCCCTCTGGGCTTCAAAATTACCTAGACTTTCTTTTTTCATTTATATATTTCACCTCTATATTTTTAAAAATATCGCAGGTTCCCAATACCATTATTCATCCAGCAAAATGATTTCTAACCCAAATCAAACATTTTATTAACCCTAACAATACACTGTTCCCTCAATGTAAATTTAAAGAAGAGCAGGGACAGAGTTGGTCTTACAATACAGGAATGTAGGGGATCTTTCACCTGTTGAGAACCACAAGTTCAATGCAGAAATGATCCCTGGAGAATATGTAGTCAGCTATGGAGGACCTGAGAAAGCAAAAGTAATCTTCCATGGCAAAATACCTGGTCAGGATGACGGGATGTGTCTGAATCAGAACCTCTCTTCTCAATGTAGACGAGATGGACCAAACCAGGCCTGTGTGGAGAGCAATTACCGGGTTCCTATGGTTGATATACCATTCTAACTTGTGAATGTTTCACAGGAAGTAGGGGAAGCCTCCATCTAATGAGACACTTGGAAGCAACTGTTAGGATAAAGTGTTTGCCAAGGCAGTGACCTCATTCAGTTCCTGAAGGAAGTGACCTCACCTTACTCCCTTGGTGATGGAACTCTCTGAACTTAGGATCCTGGAAGCCAGGCACACAGAGCCAGTCCCAGTACCAGTCCCAGTGGGTTCACTTGTTTGGAATTACCAAGGACAGAGTCAGTCTTTCTTTGTACCTACTGATGTTAGAATGGCCAAAAGCCAAGAGAGCTCTGAAGAGGGGCCTTTCCTGAAAAAGCAGATAGTGGCCCACCGCTGGCTCCTGACAACTTCATAGAGATGGCCAAGGAGACCATATCTGAGACAGGACAGGACATTTCGGGGGAACATTGTGTGGCCCACCAGTCAGAGGACACTCCATAGAGTCACAGACCTACTTAGGGTAAAAAGGTGCCTTTGTGGGTGTGGTTGTGAGTTTGTGATTTTGTCTCATGTTGTGAGAATAGGAAAAAAAGGTGGTTTGTTTGGTTTGGAGTGAACTGTTTCTCGTAAGTCGTTTGAAAAGGAGAGTGTTTCTATGTCTGTGTATCCCATGGTGTCCGTGGTTGTAGACATTAGAAAAGAGAGTGCATCAATGGATGTGTCCTGTCTAGTAGAAAGCTTCCCATTTCATCCTGCCCAATTTATGAATGGTTTGCGGCTTTACTTAAAGATGGGCATAACCTAATACATTCCTAATTTCCAGGTTTATTCATGAACTCTGTTCACTCTCCAGAATAGGATCATGGTTTTGTGTCCAACATATATACCACCTCCAAGCTCTGTGACATGGCCATGTACTGGATAGCTGAAGGGAATGGCGAGCATCTCAAAAAACTCAGATATCAGTGTGACCAGGAAAATCTCAGTGGAAAAACCCTGCTTTGGGCATTTTGCTTATATATTGTTCTGATGAACTGAATGTCAGGAAGTTCTTGCTCTGGCCACCCCTTTGTGAAGCCTGAAGTAAACAGTTTTCAAATGGAAATGATTGGGCATCACCTGTGGCTCTTTGCTTAATTGCTTTGGAAAGGGATGTGTCTGAATTAGCATCTTGGCCCTGTGTGAGGTTGTGGCTTAGATTCTCAGCACTAGATGGATCTAAAGAAAGATCCCATGTGTGCATCCAAAACCAAAATGGCAAATACACCAGTCATTGTGGATAAAGTCTCGCTTTCCTCTGTGAGGTTCCTGACCTCTATCAAGTGAGAATACGGATCCTTTTTGTCAATTGAGTTCTTCAAAGCCCTGCAAAGGTGCTTGGGTTTTCTCATGACTCTAATTTACATAAAGAATCTATACCTCTAACTCAGTAGGCCTCAAATTGAAGAAGCGGTGCAGTATTAACGGCATGCCTATTTGATCACTCCGGGTTCACAGGAAGTATGTCCAGGCCACCCTGACTTTAGGCAAATGAGGGGCAAGGGAGCTTATTTTGGACACTGTCTTGGAATGTGCCCCTCATGGAAACCTCCAGCCAGAGGTTATGATGAGTATCTATATGGAAAAAGATGAGGGCCATGTGGGAGTGTTTTGGTTTAATTGTGGTCATTATGTGGCTGTTAAAGGAGATGCCTGGGTCCACATGGGCTTGAACTCTGGTGTGATTACACTTAGAGAGTGCATTCTGGATCTGATCTCAGAGAACTTGTGCCATGAATTGTGTTGGGATTCTAGGAGGGCACGCATGAGAGTCTCCCTTGGAAACTGAGATCTAGGCCCAGGGTGGCTTTCCACAGAGCACTGGGAATCTCAGCCAGTATACCACATGATTTTTTTTTTCTGAAAGACTTGGTAGGCATAGGTGACAGTCAAAACACACATGGACCTCACATTGTAGACCTCAATGGGTCTGATTTCATGTGACTTTTTGGCCACTCCCTGGGAAGCCTTGTCTTTAACAGTTCTACAGAGCATTCATCGAAATGAGGTTTCTCATCATTTAATGGTTCCTGTACAAATTGAAATCCACAGTGCCTCCATCTTCATCCGTGAAAAATGGCTAGATAAATACAATAAAATTATTGAAATTTCCATGACCAGGTGGCACTGGAGAAAATTTGGAAAACCGGTTGCTGATCATGAGTATACCAGACAGTGCCTTGATTGACTAGGTTTCATCAAAATGGTGTATAACAGAGATGCCAGTAAATTGGAGCCTGCTGAGTAGTGGGCCTAGATCAGAGGAGGGGAGGTGTGTGATAAAACATCTGTGGTGGGGCCATGTTGATCATCCATTGGCTTCCAAATGCCTTGTGACTGACATGGTGCAGCCAGCAGACCCTTATATGTAATGGTATCTTGTTATATAGAGAGGTTTCAGGGCAATGTTGAGAATTATGTTGCTGTGGTCAAGGGGAAAAGCTATGTGGAATAGAAGCATTGTTGGTATATTCTCTTGCAGACCCTGACCCACCACACGTGACAGAACTCCCTCAAGCACTGTGTCCCAGGTGATCTTTTTTTTACTTCATAAGCAAATACAGCAGCAAGAAACACCATGAAAATTGGAGGATGAACAAATGGCTTCACAGTCCACACAGGGAGACACTTAGAACCCAGTGGCCACAGTTTACCTACAAAGATCAAATTCAGGACTGGTGTCTCATGTTAATTGGAAAATAAGAAACTATGTTTTACAGGTCACATAGGTGCAGACCCAGCTTTGATGATCTCAGTACAAAGGAAGCTAAAGCTCCTCATAACAACATATGTTTCAAGTGCCCAATCTCAGAGGAAATTTCTCAAGAAGTCTTTAGGCCAGCAGAGCTCCATGTTTATGGAGTGTTCACCCTGTCCCTTACTTTTGGAAACTCCTGTACCACCTTCAAGGTAGTGAACTTCTTAGCATATTACATTCCAGAGAAGTATTCACTGATTTTCTAATTCTTCTCCTCTAATTATGTCTTACTTGGGGCGAAGATAATGTCAAGCCATTGTTCTGGAGGAGTGGGAAGATTTTGTGTGGCACATATTTGCATACACATTGGATACATTTTCCAAATTTCCATTCGAAATACTGAATCCCTGACTCTAACCCCTACCATACTAGACTCTGACTACTAATCGTAATATGATAGAGAATAATAACCAAAACAGAATAGAAATACAAGCAGTTCAGAGGAGGCATGGTGTATAGTTGGAATTGCCTTTTGCATTATATAGGGTAGGAGTTATAAATCTAGTCATTTTTTTTGTTGAAATAGTTCTCCGTGTGTTTTGAAAGTTAACAAATATGTGAATTCCTGTCTCCTTTTCTCTGTAGCCTATTCAGCACATGTAATTTTATATGCACATATAGAATTGTACCTGGTATCACACGTACATTTTTGTGAGGTGACTGACTTGGCAAATACAAATTGTGAGAAGAGATCACTCCTCCTAAATGCTGTTGGAACTGAAAATTCAACCTATGGGTAAGCCTCCTAGTTGAACAACATTATACATAAATCCATGTTCAGTATATGAATATTTTTGGGTCTGTGGATGATATGTATTTCATGATGATTTTGATTGGCATATATATTGCTAGTTTTTAATGTCTCTCTGTGTGTGTGTGTGTATATATATATATATATATATATATATATATATATACTCTCCAGATTTTTCAAAATATGAAATATTTGTGTCTTATTTTGCACTCCCTAAATTCATTCATATTCATGTATGTGGATTTATAATCCAATTTTTAAAAAATTATTCTCAGAAATATTCATCCACCTGAAATACATATTTTTTCCTAGTACTGAAACAGTTTTCAGTAAATGGTGCATCCAAATCCTAATATTTCGGCATTGCAAGATGGCTGTGAAGACAGTGTATCACACCCAGTGTACCCTGCCACTGCGCAAGTGAATAACGAGTTTGAGCAATGAAAAACTATCTTGTTAGGATCTTACAGGAAAATGGGTGTTTACCGAAACCTAGAAGAATGATTTCCACCACCGAGGTCCGGTAATTGAGTCTCAAACACAAGCCACTTGTGCAACTGGAGATCCATTCTGATTGATCCGCGTGACCGGCCCTGTGTCTACAAATGGTGAGGCACCACCCAGAAGCGACCAGCAAGCAGGGAGAAACGTTGCTGCGGATTCTGTGGAATCCTGCTGGCTGAGCATCCACTGAGCCCCCAGCTGAATTCGGGATTTCAGACTGGGAAGTTAGCAGTACATTTCTATGCCCCAAAGCAGAAACTCCACAAAGGAAACCAACAGCCACCATCTTGGAGAGCTGAAGTAACCACCACCACTCCCTGACAGATTGCAAGAATAAAACAGGTGTGTGTTTCTCAGCTCATCTCACATACAGAGGGGAATTTGCATAAAATATCTCCTAGGCTTTTGGGGGAGGAATAATCAGAGCAAGTCTGCATAAAGACTGGGGGAAAACTAGAGGCACCTGACCTTCATCTCCCCTTCCCATCAGAGGCAAAAATGAAACTTGTCTAGCCAGTGCGGGGCGATGGGCAAGCGAAAAAAATTAAAACAATAGAGTTCCAGGGTTCCCAATAGACACCCTCCCCACCCAACAAACGGCAGACCCAGAGAACAGTTTGAGCTGCCGAGAAGCATCACTCAGGAGAAATCTGGTCTAGCAGGAGAAATCAGGACTAGCAGGATAAACCAGGGGACTAGAGGCCAGGCCCTCCTGACTGGCTGGCTGGAGAACGCCGGCCCACTGCCAGTGTGACTGGGCAACGGGAGACCACCTTCCTGCTGGCGCCAGCCCACCTGCTGACGCTATGTCTTGACGGCTGGAGAACGCGCGCCTGCCGGCGACCGAACGCGCAACTGTGTGGCTAGAGATCACCCACCAGCTGAAGACAGACCACAAGCTGCCCGCGCTACTGGGTGGCTGGAGACTGCCGGCCTGCCAGCGACCGGGAGCTGAAACCAACCAGAGACAATCCAGTCCACCCACCCAATTCGGACCCTCCGGCAAGGAGCCTGGGGCCCACCACAGCAGAGAGGTGACATCACTGGAGCTCGGCCGTCAGAATTCCTTAACAGCGGAATCCACTTAAGCAGGCATAGTCTACCAACACAAAGGAGAGAAAACAGAGATATATAAACCCATAACAAATCTATGGAAGAGAGCAGAAACACAGCAATCAAATAGAGCTGGAAAATGACGTGAACATCATGAAAAAACAAGGGAAAACAAGGTGTACAAACAATGAAGGACAACTTATTACTACAGGAGAACCTAGAAGCATCAGAAACAGGGATAGGGAAAAAACTTAAGTCATACCTAACTCAGATGGAAAGGAATAAGAGAGAAGACATGAGGCAGCAAGTCTAAGGATAAAAGTACATTTTGAAAATGAATTAAACAAACAAATTCAAATGGCAAAGAACAAGCTTTACCAGGAGATAGAGATCTTTTAAAAAATCATACAGTAATTCTAGAAATGCAGGAAACTATAAACCAAATTAAAAACTCAAACAAGAATATTACAAACAGACTAGATCAAGTAGAAGTCAGAACATCAGATAATGAAGACAAAGTTTGTCAACTTGAAAAGAATATAGTCAACACAGAAAACATGCTTAAATCCCATGAGCAACTATTCAAGAGATATGGGATGTCATAAAAAAAACAAAATTGGGAGTCATCGGGATAGAAGAAGGCATAGAAATTCAAACCGAATGAATGAACAACATATTAAATGAAATAATTCTAGAAAACTTCCCAGAGATGAAAGATGGAATGGATTGCCATATCCTGGAAGCCTACAGGACCTCAAACATTCAAAACCATAATAGACAAACTCCAAGACATATAATTATGAAGATAGCCAACATACAGAACAAGGAGAGAATATTAAAAGCTACGAAAGAAAGTAGGCAGATAACATTCAGGGGTAAACCAATAAGGTTAACAATTGATTTTTCATCACAGACATTGAAAGCGAGAAGATCTTTGAACAATGTATTTCAAACACTGAAAAATAATGGATTCCAACCAAGAATACTGTATCCAACAAAATTAAGCTTCAGATTTGACAATGAAATTAAGTCCTTCCTGATAAATAAAAGCTAAAAGAATTCGCAGACAGAACACCAGCACTGCAAAGCATTTTGAGCAAAATACTACAAGAAGAGGAATTGAAAAATAGTGCCCAAAACTAACAGCGGGAGGTATCTCAGTAAAGGGGTAAGAAAAAAACCAAAAAGTAAAAACTACCCAAATTAAAATAAATAAATAAATAAACATGACTGGAAGTACAAATCATATTTCAATTGTAACCTTAAATGTTAAAAATCTGAACTCACCAATCAAGAGACATAGGCTAGTAACCTGGATCAAAAAAATAAATCCAACAATATGCTGCCTTCGAGAGACTCATATGAAAGGTAAAGACATACACAGGCTGAAAGTGAAAGGTTGGGAAAAATCATACCACTCATATGGCCCTCGGAAGCAAGCAGGAGTGGCCATACTCATATCATATAAAATCAACTTCAAACCTACATTAATCAAAAGGGATAAAGTAGGACACTATATATTGTTAAAAGGAACCATCCACCAACAAGACATAACAATTATCAATTGGTATGCACCAAACAATTGAGCTGCAATGCTCATAAAACAAACTCGCCTCAAGTTCAAGAGTCAAATAGACTACAACACAATAATTATGGGTGACTTCAACACACCGCTCTCGCCATTAGACAGATCCTCTATAAAAAACTGAATAAAGAAACTATAGAATTCAACAGCACAATCAATAACCTTGACGTAACCGACATATATAGAATACATCAACCATCATCAAGTGGATACACTTTATTCTCAGCAGCACATGGATCCTACTCCAAGTTAGACCATATATTATGCCATTGGGCAACTCTTAGTAAATATAAAGGCGTGGAGAAAATACCATGCACCATATCTGATCATAATGGAATGAAACTGGAAATCAATGATAAAAGAAGGAAGGAAAAATCCTACATCACATGGAAAATGAACAATATTCTACTGAATGATCAATGGGTTACAGAAGACATAAAGGAGGAGATAAAAATATTTTTAGAATCAAATGACAATACAGACACATCGTACTGGAATCTATGGGACACAAAGAAGGCAGTTTTAAGAGCGAAATTCATTTCTTGGAGTTCTTTCCTCAAAAAAAGAATAAAACAACAAATAAATAAACTCACAGTACACATCAAAAACCTAGAAAAGGAAGAGCAAAACAACAGCAAATGTAGTAGAAGACAAGAAATAATTAAAATTAGAGCAGAAATCAACGAAATTGAAACAAAAAAAAACATTGAAAAAATTGATAAAACTAAAAGTTGGTTCTTTGAAAAAATAAATAAGATTTACAGGCCCTTAGCCATGCTAAGGATGAGAAGAAGAGAGACAACTGAAATTACTAACATATGGAATGAAAAAGACAATATCACAACAGACAGTACACAAATACAGAAGATAATTAGAAAGTATTTTGAAACCCTATATTCCAATAAAATAGAAGATAGTTAAAATATCGACAAATTTCTTAAGTCATACGATCTGCCCAGATTCAGTCAGGAAGACACACACAATTTAAACAGACCAAAAACAAAGGAAGAAATAGAAGAAGCCATCAAAATACTACCAACCAAAAAAAGCCCTGGACCTGATGGGTATAGAGCAGAGTTCAAAAAAACCTTCAAAGAAGAATTAGTACCAATACTTTTCAAGCTATATCAAGAAATAGAAAAATAAGGAGCGCTTCCAAATTCATTCTCGGAGTCCAAAATCACCCTGATCCCAAAACCAGACAAAGACACTTCAAAAAAGAAAACTACAACCAATATCTCTAATGAACTTGGATGCAAAAATTCTCAATGAAATCCGTGTGAATTGAATCCAAAAGCATATCAAAATAGTTGTGCACCATGATCAAGTAGGATTCTTCCCCGGAATGCAAGGCTGGTTCAATATACGGAAATCAATAAATGCTATTCACCACATCAATAGACTTAAGGACAAGAACCATATGATCATCTCGATAGATGTAGTAAAAACATTCGACAAAGTTCAGCATCCCTTTATGTTCAAAACACTAGAAAAACTAGAAATAACAGGAACTTACCTCAACATTGTAAAAGCTATATATGCTAAACCTCAGGCTAGGATCATCCTAAATGGAGAAAACTGAAGGCATTCCCTCTGAAATCTGGAACAAGACAGGGATGCCCTCTATCACCACTTCTATTCAATTTAGTTCTTGAAATACTAGCCAGAGAAATTAGACAGACAAAAGAAATTAAAGGCATAAAAATAGGAAAAGAAGAACTTGAATTATCGCTATTTGTGGATGACATGGTAATATATTTAACAGACCCAAAAGGGTCTACAAAGAAACTGCTAGAGTTAATAAATGAAGGATATAAAACCAACACGCATAAATCAAAGGCATTCCTGTATATCAGCAACAAAACTTCTGAAATTGAAATGAGGAAAACCACTCCATTCACAATATCCTCAAAGAAAATAAGATACTTGGAAATCAACCTAACAAAAGAGGTGAAAACCACAGAACCCTAAAGAGAGAGATAGAAAAAGATCTTAGAAGATGGAAAAATGTACCCTGTTCATGGATAGGCAGAACTAAATTCATCAAAATGGCGAAATTACCCAAAGTTCTATACAGGTTTAACGCAATGCCAATCAAAATCCCAATGGCATTTCTTGTAGAAATGATAAAGCAATCATGAAATTCATATAGAAAAACAAAAGACACAGAATAGCAAAAGAAATTCTAAGCAGGAAGTGTGAATCGGGAGGTATAGCGATACCAGAGTTCAAACTTTACTACAAAGCAATAGTAACAAAAACAGTGTGGTACTGGTATGAAAACAGGCAGGTGGACAAATGGTATAGAATGGAGGACAGAGAAACCAATCCACAAAATTACAACTTTCTTATATTTGATAAAGTGGCTATAAACATGCAATGGATGAAGGATAGCATCTTCAACAAATGGTGCAGGGAAAATTAGAAATCCATATGCAACAAAATGAAACTGAATCCCGTTTTCTCACCATGCACAAAAGTTAAATCAAAATAGATCAAGGAGCTAGATATCAAATCAGAGACACTGCGTCTCATAGAAGAAAAAGTTGGCTACGATCTATATACTGTGGGGTCAGGCTCCAAATTCTTTAATAAGACATCAATAGCCCAAGAGTTAATAACAAGAAAAAAACAAATGGGACTTACTTAAACTAAAAAGTTTTTTTCTCAAGAAGAGAAACAATAAGAGAGGTAAATAGAGAGCCTACATCCTGGGAACAAATTTTTACCCCTCACACTTCAGATAGAGCCCTAATATGCAGAATATACAAAGAACTCAAAATATTAAACAATAAGATAACAAATAACCCAATCAACAAATGGGCCGAGGACCTAATCAGACACTTCACAGAGGAGGACATACAATCAATCAACAAGTACATGAAAAAATGCTCACCATCTCTAGCAGTCTGAGAAATGCAAATCAAAACCACCTTAAGATACCATCTTACTCCAGTAAGATGAGCAGCCATTATGAAGTCAAACAACAATAAGTGTTGGCGAGGATGTGGGGAAAAGTGTACACTTGTACACTGCTGGTGGGACTGCAAATTGGTGAGGCCAATTTTGAAAGAAGTATGGATATTCCTGGGAAAGCTGGAAATGGATCCACCATTTGACCCAGCTATCACCCTTCTTGGACTGTTCCCTGAGGATCTTAAAAGAGCGTACTATAGGGATACTGCCACATCAATGATCATAGCGGCACAATTCACAATAGCTAGACTGTGGAACCAACTTAGATGCCCTTCAATAGATTAATGGATAAAAAAATGTGGCATCTATACACAATGGAGTATTACACAGCACAAAAATGACAAAATCATAGAATTTGCAGGGAAATGGATGGCATTAGAGCATATTATGTTAAGCGAAGCTAACCAGTCCTTAAAAAATAAATGCCAAATGTCTTCTCTGATATAAAGAGAGCAAATAAGAGCAGAACAGGGAGGAAGAGCATGAGGAAAATATTAACATTAAACAAAGACGAATGGGGGGAGAGAAAGGGAGAGAGAAGGGAAAGCTTATGAAAATTGTAGGAGACCCTCAATGTTACACAAAATCGCATATAAAATGTTGTGAGGGGAAGTGGGGGGGAAACAATGGAGAGAATTGAACAATAGCAGATGAGGTAGAGAGGGAAGATGGGAGGGGAGGAGAGGGTGGATAGTAGGGGATAGGAAAGGTAGCAGAATACAACAGTCACTAATATGCCATTATGTAAAAGTGTGAATGTGTAACCGATGTGATTCTACAATTCGTATTTGGGGAAAAAATGGGAGTTCATAACCCAATTGAGTCAAATGTATGAAAGATGATACATCTTGAGCTTTGTAATGTTTTGAACAACCAATAAAAATAAATAAATAAATAAATAAAGGTTTAAAATTCAGTGGGAAGAAATCAGCTAAAAATGGGTTCAGATGTATTCATTTTGCTATGCAGAAACTTTGTTTTGTGTAGTTGTAAATATCACAAATTTATTTTACCAGAAAATGCACATAAATTGAGATGAAAGGATAATTCACCTATCTTCATGAAAAATTCATAGCATTTTCTACACTTTTCATACTTCATTTTTTTCGTGAATATTTTGACATGGACAAGGTCTAGTCTTAGGCTATTCTTCCAGAATACTACCTCATCTGACAAGTTCGTACAATGTGTTGGATTGTTCTTTTCATCTTTTATTTAATAGTTTCTAGCTGATAATGTGTATTTTTCTTATCTTTATTTGGACATTATCTTTGCATTTTATGTTTTACTGGGGAAGAGACTCATCAAAAGCTCTTTATTATAAGTATCAACAATCAAACATTTAGAGCATGCAATTATTCTTAATTTTGCATGAAAATAAATTTGTACCATTTTTCTTATAAAGATGTTGTATTATTAATAATGTCCCTACTGTAATAAGTAACTACTTACAAGAAGAATTAAACAATTGACTTTATATCAATTATGAACATGAAAAGTACTAAAATAAGTATTTGGCAATTAATACACAATTGATAGAAATAGAAATCACAAGAACGCCATTTAAAATGTCAGTGCATATGGTCCTTAAATAATAGGTTGTTCAAATAAAATTTCTCTAATTCATAAGAGTTAATATGCCATATTACAGGTTAATGTGATATAAAACCTTAAATTATCAGTATTGATAAATAAGAATGATACCTTTTTACTTAAATATGTTTATTTGATTTTCACTGTAAGATGTTAATTATGGAAGAATTGAGAATTAAGAAAGACTTGGTCTATATTATTTCTAACAGGAAAATCAAAGTACTTTTAAATATATATGTATATATATATATAATATATGTAATGCATATGCATGAATATAGATACATATGTGTAATAAATGTATTGTAATATATCTATCAGGTGATTATAATTTTTAGATTTTCTCAAGAAAAAGAATGACTATAAAAAACAGTCTTAAACTTAAATTTCATAGCATACTACTGTTTGTAATGACATGAGAGAAAAATAGATATGGAGAGGAAACGAAAAAGGAAGGGAGAGAAGGGGGAAAATGGGGAAGAAAGTGAGTAAAGAAGAGGGACATGAGTGTATGATGTTAAGATAAAAGTGGAGGGGCTGGGTTTGTGGCTCAGTGGTAACATGCTTTTCTAGCATGTGTAAGGCACATGGTTCTATTCTCAGCACCACATACAAATAAACAAAATGAAGGTCAATCAACAACTGAAAAAATAAAAAATAAAAAAGAAGAAATATTATGAAAATTCCAAGCTTTGATGAATGTTAAATAAAAAAAATTATGTTACATAGCCTTATGTAATTTTAGACTATCCAAAATAGTCACTAAATGTTAGATTATTAGTGCTATAACTAAAAATCCATTGATCTTTCCTCTACATTCTGTGGCATGCTAGTGCTAAAATAAATTGTATTATTAATCCCCCCCCAAAATCCTAATATTTCTACAGTAACTGACCCAGTTGAACATCAATGCAAGTAGACATGATGTGCATTTTGACGTTCATTTTTATTCAACACTGGTACATTACTATTTCTTCAGTTTATGCACATCATAGCATATATGTCTCATCAAAATTTCGCAAATTTATAGGCATTTGTTTCACTTTCAATCACTTCCTGCTTGAGAACACATGTATTCCTCCATGTTTCTTGACTGCTCTTTTCATGAGACTTCTTTCCAAACACATTATTTTCGATTTCCATTATCACATTTGAAGCAAAACTCACAAACCCGTCACAATAAACCATAACACTAATATTACCATTAGATGTGTAACTGGTTGGAATGAATGGTTCTATATCAATATAAGATTTCTTACTTAGTTTCAGATATCAATTCAATCCATTATTTTAAGTGGAACCAGTTATATTATTTATTCACAGTACAGTCTATTCACGAATTATCTCTATATTCATAGACACAGGTACACCTCTTTGTACCCCCAATACTAATTTATACGTCCTCAAAATATAGCTCCCAGAAATGGTGGAAGAAATACTCATGTCACCTGATCTACATATACATTTTATCACAGTAATATTCTGGACACAAAAAGCAAAGGTCACACTTATGATTGTACAAAACCTAAATGGAAAGTGAACATGGATTACTAAAAACATCCATGTCCAGGTTGCCTAATGCTCTCAAATGAAAATCCTATTGGTGACTACATATTTGTTTCTTCCAAAGATTATATATTCAAACTCAACCATGTTGAAAATGTCTAATCCTGTCACTCACTTTATACTTTGCCTGATTTTGTAATGTCTCTATTGATATCTGCTTTCCTACATATTTTCCCCAGTTAATCATTGTGACTTCCTCGTCACATGTGCTGATATTTACATTCACTCTCTTAGCGATACCCTACTTCTAAAGAACTTTTGTTCCAAATCCTACACTCATTCTTCTTCCTAAACCTACCGACTATCTTCCTAATCCTACCCACTATCACTTTTTGACTGGATGTTCTCTTCTACATTCAATCATCCAAGGTGAAAGGTCCTATGCCATTGTATATCGATTTATCTGAAACATCTGTGCAGAATGTAATTCAACGCTAAGTATCCCAATCAAGGGACAAATGACCTTCTGGGCTTCAAATCTTACTTAGATTTCTGTTTTCGTACATATATTTCACCTCTATATTCTTGTAAATATCACAGGTTCCCAATACCATTATTCATGCAGCAGAATGGTTCCTAACCCATATCGAACATGTTAATAACACTAATCATACACTGTTCCCTCAATCTAACTTTGCTGAAGAGCAGCGACAGTGTTGGTCTTACAATACAAGAATGTATGGGATCTTCCACCTGCTGAGAACATCAAAGGTACGTGCAGAAATGATCTCTGGAGAAGATGTAGGCAGCTATGAAGGACCTGAGAGAGCAAAAGACATCTCCATGGCAAACAACCTGGAAGGATGAAGGAATGTGTCTGAATCAGCCTCACTCTTCTTAATGTAGAGTAGACCAAACCAGGCCTGTGTGGAAAGCTCTTCCCAGGTGCGTATGGTTGATATACCATTCTAACATATGAAATTGTCACAGGAAGTAGGGGCAGCCTCCATCTCATGGAACCCTTGGAAGCAACTGTTAGGACAAAGTGGTAGCCAAGGCAGTGACCTCATTCAGTTCCTGAAAGAAGTGACCACACCTCACTTCCTTGGTGATGAAAGTCTCTGAACTTGGGATCCAGGAAGCCAGGCACCCAGAGCCATTACCAATCCCAGTCCCAGTGGTCTCACTTGTTTGAATTTACCAAAGACAGAGTCAGTCTTTCTTCTTACCTGTTAAGGTCTGTAAACAAGTCAGATTG
The DNA here is from genome assembly GCF_048772815.1 of Callospermophilus lateralis. NCBI lineage: Eukaryota > Metazoa > Chordata > Mammalia > Rodentia > Sciuridae > Callospermophilus > Callospermophilus lateralis. Next base: position 50,858 of record NW_027518198.1, on the reverse strand, counting down.
GCACCTGTTATTTTGCTGGAGAAATGTTAGAGTCTGTAAACAAGTCTGGATGGTGCCTGGCAAAATGCCAGAGGGAGTGGTTTGTGAAGTAACAAAAGCGAGCCATTAAGTGTGAAGATTCCTTATTGGTTGACTGCTGTATCTATTTTATGCTAATGAGATAGGCTGTGTAAAATGTATAAATATCGCTCAGATCTTACAATAAACGGCTCTCATTCCTGCTGCATCAACATACACAAGTTATTCGTCACCCCCCAGGTTATTCTGCTGCAGTGGGACTGCGGCAGATGGTGGCCCGTTACGGGGAGCCCTGGGACACTCACGGGTAAGGGTCGAAAAAAGCTTTCTGTCCATAGATAGGACGGGAGCAATCTGCTCGTCCCTAGGCAGATAGGGCGATAGGAAAAATGACCATTTCGAGAAAATGGAGAAGATTGATGCAGTATGTTTGTGTCTTGTTTTGTCTTGAAATGTTGTATTGTCTTTGTGATGAAAATATGGAAGGGGTGAGAAGTAAATTGATAAGAGAAAAAGGCACCCCAGTGGAACCAAGAATAGTTAGGGCATGTGTTGATAAAAGCCCAGAAACTCTAGTCAGAAAGAAAAAGAAAGTTCAGAAGAAGAAGGATTATCAGGAAAAAAGTTGCAGCAAAAGGCTATTACTGAATACTTTTCGATACTGGAGGGTGCGTGAAATGACAAGGCGGCTGCCACCTGCCCAAGCCGATCATGGCGCAGTAAGAATTTTCCAAGAGGCAGTTGAGGGCTCTTCCCCGCCCCCCTGCCCGGGGGAGCGGATCACCACTGTGAGCCCAAATCTAGACCTGACCTGGAGGCACAGTCTCGCAGGGTTTTGCTCCCTGTGCCCGGAAGAAGTTTGAGCCCACGACTCTCCCTGGGGCCATCTGGGGCTGCCCAGGATGCTACAGCTGGCAGAAGATGCCACTGGCATCCCTGAAGTTTGATCATTTCCAAGGCCAGTAACTACAATGGGTCTCCCACACCTGCAGGCTGATGAGTAATGAGTACTATTAAGGCTTATTTCAAATGTAAAAAACCTTGAGATAATGTACTAAAATTGTTCAGAAGGTTGTTTTCTTAGTGAAATGCTACAGGATTTTCTTTAGCCATCCGGAGTTCCTGCCTTCGTCCAAGTGCCGGTGAAAACAAAGGTGGAAGAATTTACAATGTTGCTGAGAACTGGAGGAAACTTCGGCTGAGAACCCGAGGAGACTTCGGAGCTATCGCTGTTTCTGCTACTACAACTTAAGCTAGCTGCCTGGAGAACTTACCTGGACTGTGATTTACCTGAACTCTGAGTTAATCTATTGAGACACTGCTTTATCTGGACTGAGACAACAGACTGTAATCTACAACAACTTGTAACTCGGTATCTTCGCTAACGGTGTCATTGCTGGTATAAGTTTTCCAAGGGCTTCTTGCATGGAGCCATCAATTGGATTGGTATTGTAACATTTTGTATCCTCCCTTTGTTTCTAGCAGGTTATTTATGGTGTTTCTGTAAAAAACACTATGGTCCTTATTTAAATTAAACAAAAGGGGGAAATGTTAACGTCTGTAAACAAGTCAGATTGGCACCTGTTATTTTGCCAGAGAAATGTTAGAGCCTGTATAGAAGTCTGGATGGCGCCTGGCAAAATGCCAGAGGGAGTGGTTTGTGAAGTAACAAAAGCGAGCCATTAAGTGTGGAGATTCCTTATTGTTTGACTGCTGTATCTATTTCATGCTAATTAGATAGGCTGTGTAAAATGTATAAATACCGCTCTTATTCAACAATAAACGGCTTCCAGGCCTGCTGCATCAGTCTACACAAGTTGTTCGTCACCCCCCCGGTTATTTTGCCCAGCCAGCCGGGCTACGGCACTTACCTACTGATGTGAGGATGGCCAAATGCCAGGGAAGCTCTGAAGATGGTTCTTTCCTGATAAAGCAGGTATTGGCTCACCGCTGACTCCTGACTACTTCAAGAGTTGGCAAAGGAAAGCAGATTTGAGACAGAACAAGCAATTTTGGGGAACATAGTATGGCCCACCAGTCAGAGGACACTCTGGATAGTCACAGACCAACTTGGAGGAAAGTGTTGCCTTTGTGGGTGTGGTTGTGGGTTTGTGTATCCCACTGTGTCTGTGGTTATAGACATTAGAAAAGAGAATGCATCAATGGATGTGTTCTGTCTAGTAGAAAGCTTCTCAGCATTCATCCTGCCAAATTTATGAATGGACTACGACTTTCCTTATGAATGGGCAATACCTGCTATCTTCCTAAGTTCCTGTTTTCTTCCTGAATTCTGGCCACTCTCAAGAATAGGCTCATGGTTTTGTGTAAAAGATATGTACCACCTCCAAACTCTGTAACATGGCCTTGTACTGGATAGATGAAGGGAATGGAGAGGAACTCAGAAAACTCAGATATCAGTGTGACCAGTAAAGTGTCAGTGGAGAAACACTGATTTGGGCCTTTTGTTTACCTATTGTTCCGTTGCCCTGAATGTCTGGAAGGTCTTTGCCTCAGTCCACCCCTTTGTGAAGCCTGAAGAAAACAGTTTTCTAATGGAAAATAATGAGCATCACCTGTGGCTCTTTGCTTAATTGCCATGGAAAGGGATGTGTCTGAATCAGCCTCTTGGCCCTGTGTGAGGCTGTGACTTAGATTCTCACCACCTGATGAATCTAAGGAAAGATCTCATGTGTGCATCCAAAACCAAAATGGAAAAAAGAGAAGTCTTGTGGATGAAGTCTCTCGCCTTCCTCTGTAAGGTTCCTGATTTCCATCAAGTGAGAATAGGTATCCTTTGGTTCAAAAAGTTTTTCAAAGCCCTGCAGAGGCAAGCCCATAGGTGCTTGGATTTTCTCATGACTCCAATTCACATAAAGAATCTAAAACCCACAGACATTAGGCTCAAATTGGAGAAGCAGAGCAGTATTAATGGCAGGCCTATTTGATCACTCCTTGTTCACAGATAGGTTGTCAAGCCACCCTGACTTTAGACAAATGAGGGTAGGGAGCATATTTTGGATACTGTCTTCAGCTGCGCCCCTCATGGAAACTTCCAGCCAGAGGTAATGATGAGTGTCTATGTGGAAGTAGTTGAGAGCCATGTGGGAGTATTTTGGTTTTAATTGTGGTCATTTGTTTGGCTGATGGAAGAGATGACTGGGTCCACCTTGGCTTGAACTCTGGTGTGAGTCTTCTTAGAGACTGAGTTTGGAAATTACTGCAGAGATGTATTGCCATGAATTGTGTTGGGATTTTTGGAGGCCACACATGGTAGTGGCCTTTGGAAACTGAGATCTAGGTCCAGGGGGCTTCCCACAGAGCACTGGGAATCTGAGCCAGAATATCACATGATTTTATTCTTTAAGACTTGACAGCCATAGTTGAGAGTAAAAACACACATGGACCTCACATTGTAGACCTCAATGGGCCTGGCTTCATTTGATCATTTGGCCACTCTTTGGGAAGTCTTGTCTGTGAGAGTTCTCCAGATGTTTCATTGAAATGGGCTTTCTCACCATTTGATGTTTCCAGAATGAATTAAATCCCACAGTGCCTCCAACCTCATCCTTGAAAAATGGCTAGATAAACATCATAAAAATTTGAAATTCCCATCACCAGGTGTCACTGGATACACTTTGAATTTCCTGTTGCTGATCATGAGTGTACCAGACAGTGCCTTGATTGACTGGGTTTCATGAAAATGGTGTAGAACAGTGATGCAAATAAGTTAAAGTCTGTTGAGTAGTGGGCCTAGAGGAGTGTTTTGCAGGTCTGTGATAAAACTTCTGTGTTGGGATTATGTGGATCTGCCAAAAGGCTTGTAACTGACATGGTGCAGCCAGCAGACCCTTGTATGTAAAGGCATCTTGTTGAATGGAGAGGTTTCAGGTCAATGTTCAGAATCAGGTTGCTATGGTCAAGGGGGCAAGCTATGTGGGATAGAAGCCTGGTTGGTGCATTCTCCTGCAGACCCTGACGCACAACACGTGACAGATCTCCCTCCAGCACTGTGACCCAGTTGAATTTCTTGTATTTCCTGAAGCCAATACCAAACTCCCAGTGCAGCAGCAAGAACACCATGAAAAGTGGAGGATTATCAAATGGCTTCACAGTCCACACGGGGCCACACTTAGCCTTCAGTGGCAAGAGTTTACTTACAAAGAGAGAATTCAGCCTTGCTGCCTCACTTTCTTTGGAAAATAAGAAACCATGTTCTGCAGGTCACATAGATGGAGACCCAGCTTTGGTGGTCTCACTAGAAAGGAAGCCATAGGTCCTGACAACAACATATACTTTAAGTGGCCAACCTCAGAGGCAGGTTCTCCAGAAGTCTTTAGGCTGGCACATCTCCATATTTGTGCAATATTTACACTGTCCCTTATTTTTGGAAACTCCTCTACCACCTCCAAGATTGTGAACTCGCAATCATGTTCCATTCCTGATATGTATTCACAGATTTTCTAACTCTTCTTCTTTTATTTTGTCTTACTTGGGGCAAAGATAGTGTCAAGGTATTGTTGTGAATGAGAGTAGGAAGATTTTGTGTAGCACATATTTGCATACACAAATATGTTCTACACCATTTTCATGAAACTCAGTAAATCAAGGCACTGTCCGGTATACTCATGATCAGCAACAGGACATCCAATGTTTCTCCAGTGCCACCTGGTCATAGGAATTTCAAAAATTTCATGGTATTTATCTAGCCATTTTTCAAGCATGAAGTTGGAGGCACTGTGGGTTTCAGTTCATTCAGCAAACATTAAATGGTGAGGAAGCTCATTTCAATGAAATCTCTGGAGAACTCTCACAGGCACGGCTTCCCAAAGAGTGGACAAAAGGTCACATTAGGCCAGGCCCATTGAGGTCTACAATGTGAGGTCCATGTGTGTTTTGACTCTCAACTATGGCTGCCATTTCTTTAAGAATAAAATCATGTGATATCCTTGCTGAGATTCCCAGGCCTCTGTGGAAATCCACCTGGGGCCTAGGTCTCAGTTTCCAAGAGGGACTTTCATGCGTGGCCTCTTAAAATCCTAACAAAATTCATGGCAATGCTTCTCTGAGTTCAGTTCCAAAACCCAGTCTCTAAGGGGAATCACACCAGAGTTCAAGCCCACGTGGACCCAGTTATTTTTTCCAATGCCACACAAATGACCAAAATTAAAACCAAAACACTCCCACATGGCCTTCATCTTATTCCATATAGTCAATCATCTTAACCTCTGGCTGGAGGTTTCCATGAGGGGCGCAGCCCAAGACAGTGTCCAAAATCAGCTCGTTTGCCCCTCATTTGCCTAAAGTCAGGGTAGCCTGGACACCGTTTCTGTGAACCAGGAGTGAACAAACAAGCCTGCCGTTAATACTTCTGTGTTTCTCCAATTTGAGGCCTACTGATTTTAGGTATCGATTCTTTAGGTGATTTAGAGTCATGCGAAAACACAAGCACCTCTGCAGGGCTTTGAAGAACTCATTTGACCCAAAGAATCCCTATTGTTATTTGATGGAGTGCAGGAACCTAACAGAGGAAGGCAAGAGACTTCATCCACAATGAATGACATTTTTTGCCATTTTGGTTTTGGAAGCTCAAATGGGATCATTCTTAAGATCCATCAGGTGCTGAGAATCTAAGTCACAGCCACACACAGGTCCAAGAGGCTGATAAAGAGCCACAGGTGAGGCCCATTCATTTCCATTTGAAAACTGTTTTCTTCAGGCTTCACAAAGGGGTGGCCTGAGGCAAAGACCTTCCTGACATTCAGTGCAACACAACAATAAGTAAGCAAAAGGCCCAAAGCAGGGTTTCTGCACTGAGACTTTCCTGGTCACACTGATATCTGAGTTTTCTGAGATGCTCGCCATTCTCTTCAGCTATCCAGTACATGGCCATGTCACAGAGCTTGGAGGTGGTACATATTTTGGACACAAATCCATGAGCCTATTCTGGAGAGTGGCCAGAATTCAGGAAGAAAACAACAACTTAGAAAGATAGCAGGTGTTGCACATCGATAAGACAAGCTGCAGTCCATTCATATATTGGGCAGGATGAATTATGGGAAGATTTATACTAGACAGGACACATCCATTAATGCATTCTCTTTTCTAATGTCTACAACAACGGACACAGTGGGATACACAGAAAGAGAAACACTCGCCATGTCAAATGACTTACTAGAAACTGTCCACTCCAAACCAAACAAACCGCCTTTCCTATCTATTCTCAGAACATGAGACAAAACAACAAACCCACACCCACTCCCACAAAGGCACCTCCTTCCCCCAAGTACGTCTGTGACTATCCGGAGTGTCCTCTGACTGGTGGGCCATACTATGTTCCCCCGAAATGGCCTGTCTTCTCTCAGATCTTGTTTCCTTGACCAACTCTGTGAGGATGTCAGGAAAAAGTGGTTAGCCACTACCTGTTTTTTCAGGAAAGGTCCATCTTCAGAGCTCTCCTGGCATTTGGCCATCCTCACATCATTAGGTACCAAGAAAACTGACTCTGTCCTTGGTAAATCGAAACAAGTGAGCCCACTGGGACTGGGACAGGGAATGCCTCTGGGTGCCTGGCTTCTTGGATACCAAGTTCAGAGAGTTCCATCACCAAGGAAATGAGGTATGTCACATTCTTTGGAACTGAATGAGGTCACTGCCTTGGCAACCACTTTGTCCTAACAGTTGCTTCCAAGGGTAATATAAGATGGAGGTTGCCCCTACTTCCTGTGACACTTTCATAAGGTAGAATGTATATCACCATTGGCACCCGGGAACAGCTCTCCACTCAGCCCTGGTTTGGTCCATCTTCTGTACAATAAGAAGAGAGAGAGGCAGATTCAGACACATCCCTTCATCCTGACCAGGTTGTTTGCAATGGAAGATGACTTTTGCTCTCTCAGGTGCTTCATACCTGCCTACAACTTTTCCAGGTATCATTTGTGCATGGACATTTGAGGTTCTCATCAGATGGAAGGTCCCCAACTTTCCTGTATTGTAAGAACCACTCTGTCCCTGCTCTTCTGTAAAATGATTGAGGGAACAGTGTATACTGGGGGTTAAAAACAGGTTTGATTTGGATTACTAGTGATTCTGTGTGATGAATAATGGTATTGGGAACCTGCAATATTTACAAGAATATAGAGGTGAAATATAAGTAGGAAAACAGAAATCTAGGTATGATTCGAAGCCCAGAAGGGTTTTGCCCTTGATTGGGATACTTAGCTTAGAATGATGTTCTGCAAAGATGCCTCAGATAATTCGATATACAATGGCATAAGACCTTGTACATTGGATGATTGAATTTAGAAGAGAACATCCAGTCAAAAAGGGATGTTCAGTAGGATTAGGAAGATAGTCGGTAGGTTTAGGAAGAAGAGTGAGTATAGGATTTGGACCAAAAGTTCTTTAGCACTAGACTTTCGCTTGTTGAGTGAATGAAAATGTCAGCACATATGAAGAGTCAGTCACTATGTTGAACTGGGGAAAATATGTAGAAAAGCAGATATCAATAGAAACATTACGAAATCAGGCGAAGTATAAAGTGAGTGATAGAATTAGACATTTTCAACAGGGTTGAGTTTGAATATATAAATTAGGAAAAAAACAAATATGTAGTCACCAATAGGATTGACAATTGACAGCATTAGGCAACCTGGACATGGATGTTTTAGAAATCCATGTTCACTTTCCATTTAGGCTTTGGTACAATCATAAGTGTGACCTTTCCATTTTTTGTCCATAATATTACTGTGATAATGAGGTGACATGAGTATTTCTTTCACCATTTCTGGGAGCAATATATTGAAGATGTAAAATGAGAATCGGGGGTACAAAGAGGTGTACCCTGTTTCTAGGAACATAGAGAAAAAGCATGAATAGACCATACAGTGAATAAAAAATATAACTTTTTTGAACTTTAAATAATGAATTGAACTGATATCTGAAAAATTAAAGGAAATCGTATATTGATATACAATCATTCATTCCAACCAGGTATATATGTAATGGAAATATTTGTGTTTTGGTTTATCATGAAGAGTGTGTGAGTTTTGCTTCAAAATGATTATGGAAATTCAAAATAATGTGTTTGGAAAGAAGTCTTACGAAAAGACCAGTCAAGAAACCCTGACAATACATGTGTTCTGAAGCAAGAAGTGGTGAAAGTTGAAACAAATGCTTATTAATTTGTGAACTTGTGGATGAAATGTATATCCTGTGATATGCAAAAACTGAAGAAACAATAATGTACCAGTGTCGAATACAAATGAATGACAAATTACATATCATGTCCCATAGGAGTCTACTTGCATTGATGTTAGACTGGGTCAGTTACTGTAGAATAATTAGGATTTGTATGCACCATTCACTGAAGTTAGTTTTCAGTACTAGGAAACAAATATGTATTTCAGGTGGATGAATATTTCTGATTATAATCTTGTGAAAAGTGGATTATAAATCCACATACATGAACATGAATGAATTTAGAGAGTGTATATTAGACACATATATTTCATATTTTGAAAAATTTGGAGAGTATATCTATATCTATATCTATATCTATATCTATACACACACACACACACACACAACTCACAGACATTAAAAAGTACCAATATAAATGCCAATCGAAATTCATCAGTAAATATGTATCATCCACAAATGCAAAAATATTTATTTTACTGAACATGAGTTAATGTATAATGTTGTTCTACTAGGACGCTCTCCTATAAGTTGAATTTTCATTTCCAACAGCATTTAGGAGGAGTGAACTCTTCTCACAATTTGTATCTGCCAAGACAGCCACCTCACAAAAATGTACGTGTGATACCTGGTAGGATTCTATATATGCATATAAATATACATGTGTGAATAGGCTACAGAAAAGGGAAATAAGAATTCACATATTTGTTAAGTTTAAAACACATGGAGAATATTTCAAATAAATTTGACTAGATTAATAACTCCTACCTTATATAATGCAAATGTCAAGTCCAACTATACAACATGTCTCCTCTGAAGTACTTGTATTTCTAATGTGTTGGGTTAATTTTCTCCATTATATTAGGATGAATAGTCTGAGTCTACCAGGTATGGGTTAGTGTCAGGGATTCAGTATTTCGAATGGAAAATTGGAAAATGAATCCAATGTGTATGTAAATATATGCTGCACAAATATCCTCCCGCTCTCATCCAGAACAATGCCTTGACATTACCTTCACCCCAAGTAAGACACAATTAGAGGAGAAGAGTTACAAAATCAGTGAATACATATCTGGAATGGAAAATGCTCAGGAGTTCACAACCTTGGAGGTGGTAGAGGAGTTTCCATAACTAAGGGACAGGGTAAACACTCCACAAACATGGAGCTCTGCTGGCCTAAAAACTTTTTGAGAAACTGCCTCTGAGCTTCCACACTTGAAATATATGTTGTTTTCAGGAGATTTGGCTTCCTCTGTAGTGAGAACATCAAAGCTGGGTCTGCATCTATGTGACCTGGAGGACATGGTTTCTTATTTTTCAATGAACAAGATGAAGCAGTGCTGAATCCTCTCTTTGTAGGTAAACTGAGGCCACTGGGGACTAAGTTTCTCCCCGTGTGGACTGTGAAGCCATTTGGTCCTCTTCCACTTTTTGTGGTGTTTTTGCTGCTGCACTGTGAGTTTGGTATTTGTTTCACGAAATACTAGGAGCTAAACTGGGACACAGTGCTGGAGGGAGTTCTGTCACGTGTGGTGGGTCAGGGTCTGCAAGAGAATGCACCAACTAGGCTCCTATCTCTCACAGCTTGCCCCATTGCCCCCTTGTCCATATCAACCTGATTCTTAATTTTCCTCTGAAAACTCTCCATATAACAAGATGCCTTTACATATAAGGGTCTGCTGGCTGCACCATGTCAGTTACAAGCCATTTGGAATCCAATGGTAGATAAACATGGCCCAACCACGGATGTTTTATCAAACACCTCCCCACCATTGCTCTAGACCCACTACTCAGCAGGCTCCAACTTACTGGCATCTCTGTTCTACAACATTTTCATGAAACTCAGTAAATCAAGGCACTGTCTGGTATACTCATGATCAGCAACAGGACATCCAATGTTTCTCCAGTGCCACCTGGTCATAGGAATTTCAAAAATTTCATGGTATTTATCTAGCCATTTTTCAAGCATGAAGTTGGAGGCACTGTGGGTTTCAGTTCATTCAGCAAACATTAAATGGTGAGGAAGCTCATTTCAATGAAATCTCTGGAGAACTCTCACAGGCATGGCTTCCCAAAGAGTGGACAAAAGGTCACATTAGGCCAGGCCCATTGAGGTCTACAATGTGAGGTCCATGTGTGTTTTGACTCTCAACTATGGCTGCCATTTCTTTAAGAATAAAATCATGTGATATCCTTGCTGAGATTCCCAGGCCTCTGTGGAAATCCACCCAGGGCCTAGGTCTCAGTTTCCAAGAGCGACTTTCATGCATGGCCTCTTAAAATCCCAACAAAATTCATGGCAATGCTTCTCTGAGTTCAGTTCCAAAACCCAGTCTCTAAGGGGAATCACACCAGAGTTCAAGCCCACGTGGACCCAGTCATTTTTTCCAATGCCACACAAATGACCAAAATTAAAACCAAAACACTCCCACATGGCCCTCATCTTATTTCATATAGTCAATCATCTTAACCTCTTTCTGGAGGTTTCCATGAGGGGCGCAGCCCAAGACAGTGTCCAAAATCAGCTCATTTGCCCCTCATTTGTCTAAAGTCAGGGTAGCCTGGACACCGTTTCTGTGAACCAGGAGTGAACAAATAAGCCTGCCGTTAATACTTCTGTTTTTCTCCAATTTGAGGCCTACTGATTTTAGGTATCGATTCTTTAGGTGATTTAGAGTCATGCGAAAACACAAGCACCTCTGCAGGGCTTTGAAGAACTCATTTGACCCAAAGAATCCCTATTGTCATTTGATGGAGTGCAGGAACCTAACAGAGGAAGGCAAGAGACTTCATCCACAATGAATGAAATTTTTTGCCATTTTGGTTTTGGAAGCTCACATGGGATCATTCTTAAGATCCATCAGGTGCTGAGAATCTAAGTCACAGCCACACACAGGCCCAAGAGGCTGATAAAGACACATCCCTTTCCAAAGCAATTAAGCAAAGAGCCACAGGTGAGGCCCATTCATTTCCATTTGAAAACTGTTTTCTTCAGGCTTCACAAAGGGGTGGCCTGAGGCAAAGACCTTCCTGACATTCAGTGCAACACAACAATAAGTAAGCAAAAGGCCCAAAGCAGGGTTTCTGCACTGAGACTTTCCTGGTCACACTGATATCTGAGTTTTCTGAGATGCTCGCCATTCTCTTCAGCTATCCAGTACATGGCCATGTCACAGAGCTTGGAGGTGGTACATATTTTGGACACAAATCCATGAGCCTATTCTGGAGAGTGGCCAGAATTCAGGAAGAAAACAACAACTTAGAAAGATAGCAGGTGTTGCACATCGATAAGACAAGCTGCAGTCCATTCATATATTGGGCAGGATGAATTTTGGTATAATTTATACTAGACTGGACACATCCATTAATGCATTCTCTTTTCTAATGTCTACAACAACGGACACAGTGGGATACACAGAAACAGAAACACTCGCCATGTCAAATGACTTACTAGAAACTGTCCACTCCAAACCAAACAAACCGCCTTTCCTATCTATTCTCAGAACATGAGACAAAACAACAAACCCACACCCACTCCCACGAAGGCACCTCCTTCCCCCAAGTAGGTCTGTGACTATCCGGAGTGTCCTCTGACTGGTGGGCCATACTATGTTCCCCCGAAATGGCCTGTCTTCTCTCAGATCTTGTTTCCTTGACCAACTCTGTGAAGATGTCAGGAAAAAGTGGTTAGCCACTACCTGTTTTCTCAGGAAAGGTCCATCTTCAGAGCTCTCCTGGCATTTGGCCATCCTCACATCATTAGGTACCAAGAAAACTGACTCTGTCCTTGGTAAATCCAAACAAGTGAGCCCACTGGGACTGGGACTGGGACTGCCTCTGGGTGCCTGGCTTCTTGGATACCAAGTTCAGAGAGTTCCATCACCAAGGAAATGAGGTATGTCACATTCTTTGGAACTGAATGAGGTCACTGCCTTGGCAACCACTTTGTCCTAACAGTTGCTTCAAAGGGTAACATAAAATGGAGGTTGCCCCCGCTTCCTGTGACACTTTCATAAGGTAGAATGTATATCACCATTGGCACCCGGGAACAGCTCTCCACTCAGGCCTGGTTTGGTCCATCTTCTCTACAATAAGAAGAGAGAGATTCAGATTCAGACACATCCCTTCATCCTGACCAGGTTGTTTGCCATGGAAGATGACTTTTGCTCTCTCAGGTGCTTCATACCTGCCTACAACTTCTCCAGGTATCATTTGTGCATGGACATTTGAGGTTCTCATCAGGTGGAAGGTCCCCAACTTTCCTGTATTGTAAGAACCACTCTGTCCCTGCTCTTCTGTAAAATGATTGAGGGAACAGTGTATACTTGGGGTTAAAAACATGTTTGATTTGTTTTACGAGTGATTCTGTGTGATGAATAATGGTATTGGGAACCTGCAATATTTACAAGAATATAGAGGTGAAATATAAGTAGGAAAACAGAAATCTAGGTATGATTTGAAGCCCAGAAGGGTTTTGCCATAGATTGGGATACTTAGCTTTGAATGATATTCTGCAAAGATGCCTCAGATAATTTGATATACAATGGCATAGGACCTTGTACATTGGATGATTGAATTTAGAAGAGAACATCCAGTCAAAAAGGGATATTCAGTAGGATTAGGAAGATAGTCTGTAGGTTTAGGAAGAAGAGTGAGTATAGGATTTGGACCAAAAGTTCTTTAGGATTAGACTTTCGGTTGTTGAGTGAATGTAAATGTCAGCACATATGAAGAGTCAGTCACTATGTTGAACTGGGGAAAATATGTAGAAAAGCAGATATCAATAGAAACATTACGAAATCAGGCAAAGTATAAAGTGAGTGATAGAATTAGACATTTTCAACAGGGTTGAGTTTGAATATATAAATTAGGAAAAAAACAAATATGTAGTCACTAATAGGATTGACAATTGACAGCATTAGGCAACCTGGACATGGATTTTTTTAGAAATCCATGTTCACTTTCCATTTAGGCTTTGGTACAATCATAAGTGTGACCTTTCCATTTTTTGTCCAAAATATTACTGTGATAATGAGGTGACATGAGTATTTCTTTCACCATTTCTGGGAGCAATATATTGAAGATGTAAAATGAGAATCAGGGGTACAAAGAGGTGTACCCTGTTTCTAGGAACATAGAGAAAAAGCATGAATAGACCATACTGTGAATAAATAATATAACTTTTTTGAACTTTAAATAATGAATTGAACTGATATCTGAAAAATTAAAGGAAATCGTATATTGATATACAATCATTCATTCCAACCAGGTATATATGTAATGGAAATATTTGTGTTTAGGTTTATCATGAAGAGTGTGTGAGTTTTGCTTCAAAATGATTATGGAAATTCAAAATAATGTGTTTGGAAAGAAGTCTCATGAAAAGACCAGTCAAGAAACCCTGACAATACATGTGTTCTGAAGCAAGAAGTGGTGAAAGTTGAAACAAATGCTTATTAATTTGTGAACTTGTGGATGAAATGTATATCCTGTGATGTGCAAAAACTGAAGAAACAATAATGTACCAGTGTCGAATACAAATGAATGACAAATTACAGATCATGTCCCATAGGAGTCTACTTGCATTGATGTTAGACTGGGTCAGTTACTGTAGAATAATTAGGATTTGTATGCACCATTCACTGAAATTAGTTTTCAGTACTAGGAAACAAATATGTATTTCAGGTGGATGAATATTTCTGATTATAATCTTGTGAAAAGTGGATTATAAATCCACATACATGAACATGAATGAATTTAGAGAGTGTATATTAGACGCATATATTTCATATTTTGAAAAATTTGGAGAGTATATCTATATCTATATCTATATCTATACACACACAACACACACACACACACACACAAACACAAACACTCACCGACATTAAAAATACCAATATAAATGCCAATCGAAATTCATCAGTAAATATGTATCATCCACAAATGCAAAAATATTTATTTTACTGAACATGAGTTAATGTATAATGTTGTTTTACTAGGACGCTCTCCTATAGGTTGAATTTTCATTTCCAACAGCATTTAGGAGGAGTGAACTCTTCTCACAATTTGTATCTGCCAAGACAGCCACCTCACAAAAATGTACGTGTGATACCTGGTAGGATTCTATATATGCATATAAATATACATGTGTGAATAGGCTACAGAAAAGGGAAACAAGAATTCACATATTTGTTAAGTTTAAAAACACATGGAGAGTATTTCAATTAAAATTTGACTAGATTTATAACTCCTACCTTATATAATGCAATTGTCAAGTCCAACTATACAACATGTCTCCTCTGAAGTACTTGTATTTCTAATGTGTTGGGTTAATTTTCTCCATTATATTAGGATGAATAGTCTGAGTCTACCAGGTATGGGTTAGTGTCAGGGATTCAGTATTTCGAATGGAAATTTGGAAAAAGAATCCAATGTGTATGTAAAAATATGCTGCACAAATATCCTCCCGCTCTCATCCAGAACAAAGCCTTGACATTACCTTCACCCCAAGTAAGACATAATTAGAGGAGAAGAGTTACAAAATCAGTGAATACATATCTGGAATGGAAAATGCTCAGGAGTTCACAACCTTGGAGGTGGTAGAGGAGTTTCCAAAACTAAGGGACAGGGTAAACACTCCACAAACATGGAGCTCTGCTGGCCTAAAAACTTTTTGAGAAACTGCCTCTGAGCTTCCACACTTGAAATATATGTTGTTTTCAGGAGATTTGGCTTCCTCTGTAGTGAGACCATCAAAGCTGGGTCTGCATCTATGTGACTTGGAGGACATGGTTTCTTATTTTCCAATGAACAAGATGAAGCAGTGCTGAATCCTCTCTTTGTAGGTAAACTGAGGCCACTGGGGACTAAGTGTCTCCCCGTGTGGACTGTGAAGCCATTTGGTCCTCTTCCACTTTTTGTGGTGTTTTTGCTGCTGCACTGTGAGTTTGGTATTTGTTTCACGAAATACTAGGAGCTAAACTGGGACACAGTGCTGGAGGGAGTTCTGTCACGTGTGGTGGGTCAGGGTCTGCAAGAGAATGCACCAACTAGGCTCCTATCTCTCACAGCTTGCCCCATTGCCCCCTTGTCCATATCAACCTGATTCTTAATTTTCCTCTGAAAACTCTCCATATAACAAGATGCCTTTACATATAAGGGTCTGCTGGCTGCACCATGTCAGTTACAAGCCATTTGGAATCCAATGGTAGATAAACATGGCCCAACCACGGATGTTTTATCAAACACCTCCCCACCATTGCTCTAGACCCACTACTCAGCAGGCTCCAACTTACTGGCATCTCTGTTCTACAACATTTTCATGAAACTCAGTAAATCAAGGCACTGTCTGGTATACTCATGATCAGCAACAGGACATCCAATGTTTCTCCAGTGCCACCTGGTCATAGGAATTTCAAAAATTTCATGGTATTTATCTAGCCATTTTTCAAGCATGAATTTGGAGGCACTGTGGGTTTCAGTTCATTCAGCAAACATTAAATGGTGAGGAAGCTCATTTCAATGAAATCTCTGAAGAACTCTCACAGGCATGGCTTCCCAAAGAGTGGACAAAAGGTCACATTAGGCCAGGCCCATTGAGGTCTACAATGTGAGGTCCATGTGTGTTTTGACTCTCAACTATGGCTGACATTTCTTTAAGAATAAAATCATGTGATATCCTTGCTGAGATTCCCAGGCCTCTGTGGAAATCCACCCAGGGCCTAGGTCTCAGTTTCCAAGAGCGACTTTCATCCGTGGCCTCTTAAAATCCCAACAAAATTCATGGCAATGCTTCTCTGAGTTCAGTTCGAAAACCCAGTCTCTAAGGGGAATCACACCAGAGTTCAAGCCCACGTGGACCCAGTCATTTTTTCCAATGCCACACAAATGACCAAAATTAAAACCAAAACACTCCCACATGGCCCTCATCTTATTTCACATAGTCAATCATCTTAACCTCTGGCTGGAGGTTTCCATGAGGGGCGCAGCCCAAGACAGTGTCCAAAATCAGCTCGTTTGCCCCTCATTTGTCTAAAGTCAGGGTAGCCTGGACACCGTTTCTGTGAACCAGGAGTGAACAAATAAGCCTGCCGTTAATACTTCTGTGTTTCTCCAATTTGAGGCCTACTGATTTTAGGTATCGATTCTTTAGGTGACTTAGAGTCATGCGAAAACACAAGCACCTCTGCAGGGCTTTGAAGAACTCATTTTACCCAAAGAATCCCTATTGTCATTTAATGGAGTGCAGGAACCTAACAGAGGAAGGCAAAAGACTTCATCCACAATGAATGAAATTTTTTGCCATTTTGGTTTTGGAAGCTCACATGGGATCATTCTTAAGATCCATCAGGTGCTGAGAATCTAAGTCACAGCCACACACAGGCCCAAGAGGATGATAAAGACACATCCCTTTCCAAAGCAATTAAGCAAAGAGCCACAGGTGAGGCCCATTCATTTCCATTTGAAAACTGTTTTCTTCAGGCTTCACAAAGGGGTGGCCTGAGGCAAAGACCTTCCTGACATTCAGTGCAACACAGCAATAAGTAAGCAAAGGCCCAAAGCAGAGTTTCTGCACTGAGACTTTCCTGGTCACAATGATATCTGGGTTTTCTGAGATGCTCGCCATTCTCTTCAGCTATCCAGGACATGGCCATGTCACAGAGCTTGGAGGTGGTACATATTTTGGACACAAATCCATGAGCCTATTTCGGAGAGTGGCCAGAATTCAGGAAGAAAACAACAACTTAGAAAGATAGCAGGTGTTGCACATCGATAAGACAAGCTGCAGTCCATTCATATATTGGGCAGGATGAATTATGGGATGATTTATACTAGACAGGACACATCCATTAATGCATTCTCTTTTCTAATGTCTACAACAACGGACACAGTGGGATACACAGAAACAGAAACACTCGCCATGTCAAATGACTTACTAGAAACTGTCCACTCCAAACCAAACAAACCGCCTTTCCTATCTATTCTCAGAACATGAGACAAAACAACAAACCCACACCCACTCCGACAAAGGCACCTCCTTCCCCCAAGTAGGTCTGTGACTATCCGGAGTGTCCTCTGACTGGTGGGCCATACTATGTTCCCCCGAAATGGCCTGTCTTCTCTCAGATCTTGTTTCCTTGACCAACTCTGTGAAGATGTCAGGAAAAAGTGGTTAGCCACTACCTGTTTTCTCAGGAAAGGTCCATCTTAAGAGCTCTCCTGGCATTTGGCCATCCTCACATCATTAGGTACCAAGAAAACTGACTCTGTCCTTGGTAAATCCAAACAAGTGAGCCCACTGGGACTAAGACTGGGACTGCCTCTGGGTGCCTGGCTTCTTGGATACCAAGTTCAGAGAGTTCCATCACCAAGGAAATGAGGTATGTCACATTCTTTGGAACTGAATGAGGTCACTGCCTTGGCAACCACTTTGTCCTAACAGTTGCTTCAAAGGGTAACATAAAATGGAGGTTGCCCACGCTTCCTGTGACACTTTCATAAGGTAGAATGTATATCACCATTGGCACCCGGGAACAACTCTCCACTCAGGCCTGGTTTGGTCCATCTTCTCTACAAAAAGAAGATAGAGATTCAGATTCAGACACATCCCTTCATCCTGACCAGGTTGTTTGCCATGGAAGATGACTTTTGCTCTCTCAGGTGCTTCATACCTGCCTTCAACTTCTCCAGGTATCATTTGTGCATGGACATTTGAGGTTCTCATCAGGTGGAAGGTCCCCAACTTTCCTGTATTGTAAGAACCACTCTGTCCCTGCTCTTCTGTATAATGATTGAGGGAACAGTGTATACTTCTGGTTAAAAACAGGTTTGATTTGGGTTACGAATGATTCTGTGTGATGAATAATGGTATTGGGAACCTGCAATATTTACAAGAATATAGAGATGAAATATAAGTAGGAAAACAGAAATCTAGGTATGATTTGAAGCCCAGAAGGGTTTTGCCCTGGATTGGGATACTTAGCTTTGAATGATGTTCTGCAAAGATGCCTCAGATAATTCGATATACAATGGCATAGGACCTTGTACATTGGATGATTGAATTTAGAAGAGAACATCCAGTCAAAAAGGGATATTCAGTAGGATTAGGAAGATAGTCGGTAGGTTTAGGAAGAAGAGTGAGTATAGGATTTGGACCAAAAGTTCTTTAGCAATAGACTTTCGGTTGTTGAGTGAATGTAAATGTCAGCACATATGAAGAGTCAGTCACTATGTTGAACTGGGGAAAATATGTAGAAAAGCAGATATCAATAGAAACATTACGAAATCAGGCAAAGTATAAAGTGAGTGATAGAATTAGACATTTTCAACAGGGTTGAGTTTGAATATATAAATTAGGAAAAAAACAAATATGTAGTCACCAATAGGATTGACAATTGACAGCATTAGGCAACCTGGACATGGATGTTTTTAGAAATCCATGTTCACTTTCCATTTAGGCTTTGGTACAATCATAAGTGTGACCTTTCCATTTTTTTGTCCAGAATATTACTGTGATAATGAGATGACATGAGTATTTCTTTCACCATTTCTGGGAGCAATATATTGAAGATGTAAAATGAGAATCAGAGGTACAAAGAGGTGTACCCTGTTTCTAGGAACATAGAGAAAAAGCATGAATAGACCATACTGTGAATAAATAATATAACTTTTTTGAACTTTAAATAATGAATAGAACTGATATCTGAAAAATTAAAGGAAATCGTATATTGATATACAATCATTCATTCCAACCAGGTATATATGTAATGGAAATATTTGTGTTTTGGTTTATCATGAAGAGTGTGTGAGTTTTGCTTCAAAATGATTATGGAAATTCAAAATAATGTGTTTGGAAAGAAGTCTCTCATGAAAAGACCAGTCAAGAAACCCTGACAATACATGTGTTCTGAAGCAAGAAGTGGTGAAAGTTGAAACAAATGCTTATTAATTTGTGAACTTGTGGATGAAATGTATATCCTGTGATGTGCAAAAACTGAAGAAACAATAATGTACCAGTGTCGAATACAAATGAATGACAAATTACAGATCATGTCCCATAGGAGTCTACTTGCATTGATGTTAGACTGGGTCAGTTAGTGTAGAATAATTAGGATTTGTATGCACCATTCACTGAAGTTAGTTTTCAGGAAACAAATATGTATTTCAGGTGGATGAATATTTCTGATTATAATCTTGTGAAAAGTGGATTATAAATCCACATACATGAACATGAATGAATTTAGAGAGTGTATATTAGACGCATATATTTCATATTTTGAAAAATTTGGAGAGTATATCTATATCTATATCTATATCTATACACACACACACACACACACACACACACAACTCAAAGACATTAAAAATACCAATATAAATGCCAATCGAAATTCATCAGTAAATATGTATCATCCACAAATGCAAAAATATTTATTTTACTGAACATGAGTTAATGTATAATGTTGTTCTACTAGGACGCTCTCCTATAGGTTGAATTTTCATTTCCAACAGCATTTAGGAGGAGTGAACTCTTCTCACAATTTGTATCTGCCAAGACAGCCACCTCACAAAAATGTACGTGTGATACCTGGTAGGATTCTATATATGCATATAAATATACATGTGTGAATAGGCTACAGAAAAGGGAAACAAAAATTCACATATTTGTTAAGTTTAAAAACACATGGAGTATATTTCAATTAAAATTTGACTAGATTTATAACTCCTACCTTATATAATGCAAATGTCAAGTCCAACTATACAACATGTCTCTGGAGAACCTTTGGATGTCCTGTTGTTTATCATGAGTATACTAGACAGTGCCTTGATTGACTGTGTTTCATGAAAATGATCTAGAACAGACATGCCAGTAAGTTGGTGCCTGCTGAGTAGTGTGCCTAGAGCAGTGGTGTGTATGTGTGTCATAATACATCTCTGATGTGGCCATATGGATTTGCCATTGGCTTCCAAATGGCTTGTGACAGACATGGTGAGGTCAGCAGACACTAATATGTAAGGGCGTCTTGTTATATGGAGAGGTTTCATGGCAATGTTAACAATCAGGTTGCAATAGACAAGGGAAAATGATATGTGGGATAGAAGCCTGGTTGGTGCATTCTCCTGCAGACCCTGACCCACCACAAGTGGCAGAACTCCATCCAGCACTGTGTCCCTTTTGAACTCCTTGTATTTCGTGAAGCAAATACCAAACTCCCAATGCAGGAGAAAGAAAAACCATGAAAAAGTGGAGGATGACCAAATGGCTTCACAGCCCAGATGGGGAGAGACTTAGCACGCACTGGTCACATTTTACTTAAAAGAGAGAATTCACCACTGCTGCCTCATGTTCATTATAAAATAAGAAACCATGTCCTCCAGGTCACATAGAATCAGACCCAGCTTTGATGGTCTCACGACAAAGGAAGCTAAAGCTCCTGAAAACAACATATATTTCAAGTGCCCAACCTCAGAGGCAGTTTATCAAGAAGTCCTTTAGGCCAGCAGAGCTCCATGTTTGTGGAGTTTTTAACCTGTCCCTTACTTATGGAAACTTCTCTACCACATCCAAGGTTGTGAACTCATGAGCATTTTCCATTCCAGTTATATATTCACAGATTTTATAACTCTTCTCCACTAATTGTGTCTTACTTGGGGCGAAGGTAATGTCAAGGCATTGTTCTGGATGAGAGAGGGAAAATATTTTGTGTAGCACATATTTGATAGACATTGGATTCTTTTTCCTATTTTCCATTCAAAATACTGAATCCCTGACACTAACACATACCCTACTAGACTCTGACTACTAATCCTAATATGATGGAGAAAAATAACCCAAATAGAACAGAAATACAAGCAGGTCAGAGGAGGCATGGTGTATTTTTGAACTTTTCTTTTGCATAATAAATGGTAGGTGTTATAAATCTAGTGAATTTTTATTTGGAATAGTTTTTCATGTGTTTTTAAAATTAACAAATATGTGAATCCCTGCCTCCCTTTCTCTGTAGCCTATACAGCACATGTATTTTTATATGTACATATTGAATCCTACCTGGTATCACACGTACATTTTTGTGAGGTTGCTGACTCGGCAGATATAAATTGTGTGAAGAGACTACCCCTCTTAAACGCTGTTGGAACTAAAAATTCAACCTATGGGTGAGCTTCCTAGTACAACAACATTATACATAATTCCATGTTCAGTAAAATATATATTTTTGCATCAGTAGATGTTATATATTTCATTATAAATTTCATTTGGCATATATTGCTACTTTTTTATGTTTCTCTGTGTGTTTTTTTGGTATATATATATATATATATATATATATATATATATATATATATATACTCTCCTGATTTATCAAAACATGAAATATATGTGTCTTATATACACTCTCTACATTCATACATTCTTTCATGTATGCATGAGGAAATATAATCAACTTTTCTCAAGATTATTATTGGAAATATTCATCCACCTGAAATACATATTTGTTTCCTTGTACTGACAACTCACTTCTGTGAATGGTGCATACAAATCCTAATAATTCTACAGTATCTGACCCAGTTTAACATCAATGCAAGTAGATTCCTATGGGACATGATGTGTATTTTGACGTTCATTTATATTCAACACTGCTACATTAATATTTCTGCAGTTTTTGCACATCATAGGATATATATTTCATCCACAAGTTCACAACTTTATAGGTATTTTTTCACTTTTAATCATTTCCTGCTTCAGAACACATGTATTCCTCCCGGTTTCTTGACTGGTCTTTTCATGAGACTTCTCTGCAAACACATTTTTTTTAATTTCGTAATCAGTTTTGAAGCAAAACTCACACACTTTTTATGATAAACCATAAATCTAATATCACCATTAGAAGCATAACTGTTTGGAATGGATGATTGTATATCAATATTAGGTTTCCTGTATATTTTCAGAAATCAATTCAATCCATTATTTAAAGTTCGAACCAGTTATATTATTTATTCATAGTATGGTCTATTCATGCATTATCTCTATATTCATAGGCACAAGGTACACCTATTTGTACCCCCAATTAATTTATACGTCTTCAAAATATTGCTTTCCTACATATTTTACCCAGTTCATCATTGTGACTGACTCTTCACATGTGCTGACATTTACATTCACTCTCTACCTGAAACCCTATTGCTAAAGAACTTTTGGTCCAAATCCTATACTCACTCTTTTATCTAAACCTACCGACTATTTTCCTAATCCTACTGAATATCCCTTTTTGACTGGATGTTCTCTTCCACATTCAATCATCCAAATTAGAAGGTCCTATGCCATAGTATATTGATTTAACTGAGACAACTGTGCAGGACATAAATCAATGCTAAGTATCCCAATCAAGGGCCCAATGCCCTTCTGGGCTTCAAAACTTACCTAGATTTCTGTTTTCATACTTATATTTCACCTATATATTCTTATAAATATCACAGGTTCCTAATACAAATATTCATTCCAGAGAATGATTCCTAACCCAAATTGAACATGTTATTAACCCTAACCATACACTTTTCCCTCAATCTAATTTTACAGAAGAGCAGGGACAGAGTTGGTCTTACAATACAGGAATATAGGCGATCTTCCAGCTGCTGAAAACCTAAAAGGTCCATGCTGAAATGATCCTTGGAGAAGATGTAGGCAGCTATGAAGGACATGAGAGAGCAAAAGTCATCTTCCATGGCAAACAACCTGGTCAGGTTGATGGGATGTGTCTGAATTAGCCTCTCTCTTCCTAATGTAGAGAAGATGGACCAAACCATGCCTGTGTGGAGAGCTGTTCCCCGGTGCCTATGGTTGATATACCATTCTAACATATGAATGAGTCACAGCAAGTAGAGGCAGCCTCCATCTTTTGGGAACCATGTAAGCAACTGTTAAAACAAAGTGGTTTCCAAGGCAGTGACTTCATTCAGATCTTGAAGAAAGTGACATCACCTTACAGTTTTGGTAATGAAAGTCTGTGATCTTGGGATCCAGGAAACCAGGCACACAGAGTCAAACCCACTCCATGTCCCAGTGGGCTAACTTGTTTGGATTTAACAAGACAGAGTCACTCTTTCTTTGTACCTACTGATGTGAGGACAGCCAAATGCCTGGAAACTATGAAGACTGGCCTTTCCAGAGAAAGCAGGTAGTTTCTCACCATGGGCTCCTGACAACTTCACAGAGTTGGCCAAAGAGACCAGATTGGAGACAGGACACGCCATTTTGGGGGAACATAGTATGGCCCACAAGTCAGAGGACACTCCGGATAGTCACAGACCTACTTGGGGAAAGGAGGTGACTTTTTGGGTGTGAGTGTGAGTTTGTGGTTTTGTCTCATGTTCTGAGAATAGTTAGGAAAGCTGGTTTGTTTGTTTTGGAGTGGACTGTGTCTAGTTAGTCCTTTGACAAGGTGAGTGTTTCTGTGTCTATATATCATACTGTGTCCGTGATTGTAGACATTAGAAAAGAGAATGCATCAATGGATGTGTCCTGTCTACAAGAAAGCTTCAAAGCATTCATCCTGTGCAATTAATGAATGGACTGCAGGTTGCCGTATGGATGGGCAACTCCTGCCATCTTTCTAAATTCCTGTTTTCTTCCTGAATTCTGGACACTCTCCAGAATACGCTCATGATTTTGTGTCCAAGATATGTACCACCTCCATCTCTGTGACATGGCCATGTACTGGATAGCTGATGGGAATGGCGAGTATCTCAGAATATCAGATATCAGTATGCCCAAGAAAGTCTCAGTGGAGAAACCCTGCTTTGCGCCTTTTGCTTACCTATTCTGTTGCCCTGAATGTCAGGAAGGTCTTTGCCTCAGGCCACACTTTGTGAAGCCTGCAGAAAATAGTTTTCAAATGGAAAAGAATGGTCATTACCTGTGCCTCTTTGCTTAATTGCTTTGGAAATGGATGTTTCTGAATCAGCCTCTCAGCCCTATGTGAGGCTGTGGCTTAGATTCACAGCACATGATGGGTCTAAAGAAAAATCCCATGTGTGCATCCCAAACCAAAATGGACAAAAGAGCTGTCAGAGTAGTTCTTACAATACAGGAAAGTTGGGGACCTTCCACTTGATGAGAACCTCAAATGTCCATGCACAAATGATACCTGGAGAAGTTGTAGGAAGGTATGAAGCACCTGAGAGAGCAAAAGTCATCTTCCATGGCAAACAACCTGGTCAGGATGAAGGGATGTGTCTGAATCTGAATCTCTCTCTTCTTATTGTAGAGAAGATGGACCAAACCAGGCCTGAGTGGAGAGCTGTTCCCGGGTGCAAATGGTTGATATACATTCTACCTTATGAAAGTGTCACAGGAAGTAGGGGCAACCTCCATCTTATGTTACCCTTGGAAGCAACTGTTAGGACAAAGTGGTTGCCAAGGCAGTGACCTCATTCAGTTCCAAAGAATGTGACATACCTCATTTCCTTGGTGATGGAACTCTCTGAACTTGGTATCCAAGAAGCCAGGCACCCAGAGGCAGTCCCAGTCCCAGTCCCAGTGGGCTCACTTGTTTGGATTTACCAAGGACAGAGTCAGTTTTCTTGGTACCTAATGATGTGAGGATGGCCAAATGCCAGGAGAGCTCTGAAGATGGACCTTTCCTGAGAAAACAGGTAGTGGCTAACCACTTTTTCCTGACATCTTCACAGAGTTGGTCAAGGAAAGAAGGTCTGAGAGAAGACAGGCCATTTCGGGGGAACATAGTATGGCCCACCAGTCAGAGGACACTCCGGATAGTCACAGACCTACTTGGCGGAAGGAGGTGCCTTTGTGGGAGTTGGTGTGGGTTTGTTGTTTTGTCTCATGTTCTGAGAATAGATAGGAAAGGCGGTTTGTTTGGTTTGGAGTGGACAGTTTCTAGTAAGTCATTTGACACGGCGAGGGTTTCTGTTTCTGTGTATCCCACTGTGTCTGTTGTTGTAGACATTAGAAAAGAGAATGCATTAATGGATGTGTCCTGTCTAGTATAAATCTTCCCATAATTCATCCTGCCCAATATATGAATGGACTGCAGCTTGTCTTATCGATGTGCAAGACCTGCTATCTTTTTAAGTTGTTGTTTTCTTCCTGAATTCTGGCCACTCTCCAGAATAGGCTCATGGATTTGTGTCCAAAAAATGTACCACCGCCAAGCTCTGTGACATGGCCATGTACTGGATACCTGAAGAGAATGGCGAGCATCTCAGAAAACTCAGATATCAGTGTGACCAAAAAAATCTCAGTGCAGAAACCCTGCTTTGGGCCTTTTGCTTACTTATTGTTGTGTTGCACTGAATGTCAGGAAGGTCTTTGCCTCAGGCCACCCCTTTGTGAAGCCTGAAGAAAACAGTTTTCAAATGGAAATGAATGGGCCTCACCTGTGGCTCTTTGCTTAATTGCTTTGGAAAGAGATGTGTCTTTATCAGCCTTTGGACCTGTGTGTGGCTGTGACTTAGATTCTCAGCACCTGATGGATCTTAAGAATGATCCCATGTGAGCTTCCAAAACCAAAATGGCAAAAAATATCATTCATTGTGGATGAAGTCTCTTGCCTTCCTCTGTTAGGTTCCTGCACTCCATCAAATGAGAATAGGGATTCTATGGGTCAAATGAGTTCATCAAAGCCCTGCAGAGGTGCTTGTGTTTTCGCATGACTCTAAATCACCTAAAGAATTGATACCGAAAATCAGTAGGCCTGAAATTGGAGAAACAAAGAAGTATTAAAGGCAGGCTTATTTGTTCACTCCTGGTTCACAAAAACGGTGTCCAGGCTACCCTGACTTTAGGCAAATGAGGGGCAAAGGAGCTGATTTTGGACACTGTCTTGGGCTGCTCCCCTCATGGAAACCTCCAGCCAGAGGTTAAGATGATTGACTATATGGAATAAGATGAGGGCCATGTGGGAGTGTTTTGGTTTTGATTTTGGTCATTTGTGTGGCATTGGAAAAAATGCCTGGGTACACGTGGGGTTGAACTCTGGTGTGATTCCCCTTAGAGACTGGGTTTTGGAAATGAACTCAGAGAAGCATTGCCATGAATTTTGTTGGGATTTTAAGAGGCCACGCATGAAAGTCGCTCTTGGAAACTGAGACCTAGGCCCCGGGTGGATTTCAACAGAGGACTGGAAATCTCAGCAAGGATATCACATGATTTTATTCTTAAAGAAATGGCAGCCATAGTTGAGAGTCAAAACACACATGGACCTCACATTGTAGACCTCAATGGGCCTGGCCTAATGTGACCGTTTGTCCACTCTTTGGGAAGCCGTGCCTGTGAGAGCTCTCCAGAGATTTCATTGAAATGAGCTTCCTCACCATTTAATGTTTGCTGAATGAACTGAAATCCACAGTGCCTCCAACTTCATGCTTGAAAAATGGCTAGATAAATACCATGAAATTTTTGAAATTCCTATGACCAAGTGGCACTGGAGAAACATTGGATGTCCTGTTGCTGATCATGATTATACCAGACAGTGCCTTGACTTCCTGAGTTTCATGAAAATGGTGTAGAACAGAGATGCCAGTAAGTTGGAGCCTGCTGAGTAGTGGGTCTAGAGCAATGGTGGGGAGGTGTTTGATAAAACATCCGTGGTAGGGCCATGTGGATATACCATTGGATTCCAAATGGCTTGTAACTGACATGGTGCAGCCAGCAGACCCTTATATGTAAAGGCATATTGTTATATGGAGAGTTTTCAGAGGAAAATTAAGAATCAGGTTGATATGGACAAGGGGGCAATGGGGCAAGCTGTGAGAGATAGGAGCCTAGTTGGTGCATTCTCTTGCAGACCCTGACCCACCACACGTGACAGAACTCCCTCCAGCACTGTGTCCGAGTTTAGCTCCTAGTATTTCGTGAAACAAATACCAAACTCACAGTGCAGCAGCAAAAACTCCACAAAAAGTGGAAGAGGACCAAATGGCTTCACAGTCCACAGGGGGAGACACATAGTCCCCAGTGGCCTCAGTTTACCTTCAAAGAGAGGATTCAGCACTGCTTCATCTAGTTCTTTGGAAATAAGAAACCATGTCCTCCAGGTCACATAGATGCAGACCCAGCTTTGATGGTCTCACTACAAAGGAAGCCAAGTCTCCTGAAAACAACATATATTTCAAGTGCAAAACTCAGTGGCAGTTTCTCAAAAAGTTTTTAGGCCAGCAGAGCTCCATGTTTTTGGAGTGTTTACCCTGTCCCTTAGTTTTGGAAACTGCTCTACCACCTCCACGGTTGTGAACTCCTGAGCATTTTCCATTCCAGATATGTATTCACTGATTTTGTAACTCTTCTCCTCTAATTGTGTCTTACTTGTGGTGAAGGTAATGTCAAGGCATTGTTCTGGATGAGAGCACTAGGATATTTGTGCAGCATATATTTACATACACATTGGATTCATTTTCCAATTTTCCATTCGAAATACTGAATCCCTGACACTAACCCATACCTAGTAGACTCAGACTATTCATCCTAATATAATGGAGAAAATTAACCCAACACAATAGAAATACAAGCACTTCAGAGGAGACATGTTGTATTGTTGGACTTGACATTTGCATTATATAAGGTAGGAGTTATAAATCTAGTCAAATTTTAATTGAAATATTCTCCATGTGTTTTTAAACTTAACAAATATGTGAATTCTTGTTTCCCTTTTCTGTAGCCTATTCACACATGTATATTTATATGCATATATAGAATCCTACCAGGTATCACACGTACATTTTTGTGAGGTGGCTGCCTTGGCAGATACAAATTGTGAGAAGAGTTCACTCCTCCTAAATGCTATTGGAAATGAAAATTCAACCTATAGGAGAGCGTCCTAGTAGAACAACATTATACATTAACTCATGTTCAGTAAAATAAATATTTTTGCATTTGTGGATGATATATATTTACTGATGAATTCGATTGGCATTTATATTGGTACTTTTTAATGTCTGTGAGTGTTGTGTGTGTGTGTTTGTGTGTGTGTGTGTGTATATATAGATATGGATATAGATATAGATATAGATATAGATATACTCTCCAAATTTCTCAAAATATGAAATATATGTGTCTAATATACACTCTCTAAATTCATTCATGTTCATGTATGTGGATTTATAATCCACTTTTCACAAGATTATAATCAGAAATATTCATCCACCTGCAATACATATTTGTTTCCTAGTACTTAAAACTAACTTCAGTGAATTGTGCATACAAATCCTAATTATTCTACAGTAACTGACCCAGTCTAACATCAATGCAAGTAGACTCCTATGGGACATGATATGTAATTTGTCATTCATTTGTATTCGACACTGGTACATTATTATTTCTTCAGTTTTTGAACATCATAATATATACATTTGCCAAGGCAGTGACCTCATTCAGTTCCAAAGAATGTGACATACCTCATTTCCTTGGTGATGGAACTCTCTGAACTTTGTATCCAAGGAGCCAGGCACCCAGAGGCAGTCCCAGGCCCAGTCCCAGTGGGCTCACTTGTTTGGATTTACCAAAGATAGAGTCAGTCATTCTTGGTACCTACTGAAGTGGGATTACCAAATGCCTGGAGAGCTCTGAATAGGGAGCTTTCCTGAGAAAGCAGGTAGTGGCTCTCCACTTTTTCCTTACAACTTTACAGAGTTGGCCAAGGAAAACAGATCTGAGAGAGGACAGGCCATTTCGGAAGAACAGAGTATGGCCACCAGTCAGAGGACACTCTGGTTAGTCATACACCTATGGGGAAGGAGGTGCCTTTTTGGGAGTGGGTGTGGGTTTGTGGTTTGTCTCATGTTCTGAAAATAGGTAGGAATGGCGGTTTGTTTGTTTTGGAGTGAACTGTTTCCGGTAAGTCATTTGAAGAGGTGAGTGTTTCCATGTCTGTGTATCCCACTGTGCCTGTGGTAGTAGACATGAGAAAAGAGAATGCAGCAATGGATGTGTCATGTCTAGTATAAAGCTTCCCAGCATTCATCCTGCCCAATTTATGAATGGAGTGTGGCTTGCCTTATGCACGGACAACACCTAATACCTTCCTAAGTCCCTGTTTTCTTCCTGAATTCTGGCCACTCTCTAGAATAGGCTCATGGTTATGTGTCCAAGATATGTACCAAATCCAAGGTCTTTGACATGGCCATGTACTGGATACCTGAATGGAATGGCCAGCATCTCAGAAAACTCAGATATCAGTGTGACCATGAAAGTCTCAGTGGAGATACCCTGCTTTGGGCCTTTTGCTTACCTATTGTTCTGTTGCCCTGAATATCAGGAAGGTCTTTGTCTCATGCAACCCCTTTGTTAAGCCTGAAGAAAACAGTTTTCAAATGGAAATGAATGTGCATCACCTCTGGCTCTTTGCTTAATTTCATTGGAAAAGGATGTGTCTGATTCAGGCCCTTTGCCCTGTTTTAGGCTGTGACTTAGATTCTCAGCACCTGATGGATGTAAAGAAAGATCCCATATGTGCATCTAAACCAAAATGGAAAAACGTTCAATCAATGTGCATGAATTATATTGCCTTCCTTTGTTAGGTTTCTGAAATCCATCATGTCAGAATAGGGATTCTTTGGGTGAAATGAGTTCTTCAAATCTCTGCAGAGGGGCTTGGCTTTTCTTATGACTCCAATTCACAAAAAGAATCTAGACCCCACAGTCAGAGAGCCTCAAATTGGAGAAGCGAAGCAGTATTAAGGGCAGGCCTATTTGATCACTCCTGGTTCACAGGAAGGGTGTCCAAGCCACCCTGACATTCGGCAAATGAGGGGCAAGGGAGCTTATTTTGGACACTGTCTTGGGATGTGCCTCTCATGAAAACCTCCATCCAGATGTTATGATGAGTATCTTTATGGTAGAAGATGAGGGCCATGTAGGAGTGTTTTGGTTATAATTGTGGTAATTTGTGTGGCAGTTGGAAGAGATGACTGGGTAAACCTGGGCTTGAATTCTGCTGTGATTCCCCTTAGAGACTGAGTTCTGGAACTGACCTCAGAGAAGTATTGACATGAATTGTGTTGGGATTTTAGGAGGCCAGGAATGAGAGTTGCCATTGGAACCTGGGATCAAGGCCCAGAGTGTCTTTCCACAGAACACTGGGAATCACAGCCAGGATATTACATGATTTTATTCTGAAAGACTTGGCAGGCATAATTGAGATTCAAAACACACTTGGACCTCGCTTTGTAGACCTCAATGGGCCTGGCTTCATGTGACTTTTTGGCCACTCTTTGGGTATACTTGCCTGTGAGAGTGCTCCAGAGATTTCCCTGAAATTAGCTTCCTCACCATTTAATGGTTCCTGAATGAATTGAAACCAACATTGCCTCCAAATGCATCTGTGAAAAAATGCTAGATAATTACCATGAAATTTTAGAAATTCCGATGACCAGCTGGCACTGGAGGACCTTTGATGTCCTGTTGATGATCATGAGTATACCAGACAGGGCCTTGATTGACTGGGTTTCATGAAAATGGTGTAGAACAGAGATGCCAGTAAGTTGGGGCCTGGTAAGTAGTGGGCCTAGAGCTGTGTTATGCAAATGTGTGATAAAACATCTGTGGTGGGGCCATGTGGATCTTCCATTGGCTTCCAAATGGCTGTGACTGACATGGTGCAACCATCACACCCATATATGTAAAGGCATATTTTTATATGGAGAGGTTTCAGAGTAATGTTCAGTATCATGTTGCTATTGTCAAGGGGGCAAGCTACTTGAGATAGAACCCTGGTTGGTGCATTCTCCTGGAGACCCTGCCAACCACACCTGACAGAACTCCCTTCAGCACTGTGTCCCATTTGAACTCGTTGTATTTCATGAAGCAAATACCAAACTCCCAGTGCAGCAGCAAGAAACACCACGAAAATTGGAGGATGACCATTGGTTTCACAGTCCACACGGGAAGACCCTTAGCCCTCAGTGGCCAATGTTTACCTACAAAAAGAGAATTCATCACTGCTGCCTCATTTTTATTTGAAAATAAGTAATCATTTCCTCCAGGTCACATAGATGCAGATCCAGCTTTGATGGTTTCACTACAAATAAAGCTAAAGCTCCTGACAACAACATATATTTCAAGTGCCCAACCTCAGAGGCAGATTCTCAAAAAGTCTTTTGGCCAGCAGAGCTCCATGTTTGTGGAGTGTTTACCCTGTCTCTTACTTTTGGAAACTCCTCTACCACCTCCAAAGATGTGAAATCTGGAGCATTTTCCATTCTAGATATGTATTCACAGATTTTCTAACTCTTCTCCTCTAATTGGGTCTTACTTGGGGCGAAGGTAATGTCAAGGCATTGTTCTGGAGGAGAGTGGGAAGATTTTTCCGTAGCATATATTTGCATACACATTGGATTCAGTGTCCTATTTTCAATTCAAAATACTGAATACCTGACTCTAACCCATACCCTACCAGACTCTGACTACTAATCCTAATATGATGGAGAAAAATAACCCATAAAGAATAGAAATACAAGCAGTTCAGAGTAGGCATGGTGTATAGATGGACTTGCCTTTTGCATGATACAGAGTTGGAGTTATAAATCTAGTCAATTGTTTGTTGAAATAGTTGTCCTTGTATCTTTAAGGTTAACAAATATGTGAATTGATGTCTCCCTTTCTATGTATTCTTATATGCACATATAGATTCCTATCTGGTACCACACGTACATTCCTGTGAGGTGGCTGACTTGGCAGATACAAATTGTTAGAAGAGATCACTCCTACTAAACCCTGTTGGAACTGAATATTCAACCTATGGGTGAGCTTGCTAGTTGAACAGCATTATACATAAATCCATGTTCAGTAAAATGAATATTTTTAGATCTGTGGATGGTATATATTTTATAATGAATTTTGATTGACATATATATTGCTACTTTTTTGTCTGTGTGTTTGTTTATGTATATGTATATATATATGTATATATATATATATGTGTATATATATATATATATATATATATATATATATATATACACTCTCCAGATTTTTCAAAATATGAAATATATGTGTCTTATATTCACTCCCTAAATTCATTCATGTTCATGTATGTGGATTTATAATCAACTATTCACAAGATTATTCTCAAAATATTCATCCACCTGAAATTTGCCCAATGCTCTCAAATGTCAATCCTATTTGTGACTACATATTTGTTTCTTCCTAAGATTATATATTTAAACTCAACCCTGTTCAAAATGTCTAATCCTATCACACACTTTATACTCTGCCTGATTTTGTAATGTCTCTATTGATATATGCTTTCCTACATATTTTCCCCACTTCATCATTGTGACTGACTCTTCACTTGTGCTGACATTTACATTCACTCTCTAATCGAAATCCTATTGCTAAGAAACTTTTTTTCCAAATCTTATACTCACCGTTCTTCCTAAACTTACTGACTATCTTCCTAATGCTACAGACTATCCCTTTTTGACTGGATGTTCTCTTCTACATTCAATCATCCAAGTAAACGTGGTGCGAGCTTCAGAGGAGGAGACTACCAACAGGCTATCTCATGCAACATCAAAGGGTTTATTGGGTGTCCAGAATGCTGGGGTTCAGAGCTCACCTGAATAGAGCAGATAGCCCTGAGAATAGCTGAAGTAGAGCTTATATACTTTCCCTGGAGAGAGAAGGGAGGGAATTGTATTGATGGGTCAGGGCAAGTGGGCGGTTTGCATGCAACTGGGAGAGGGAGTACATTCTGCAATTTGGCAGCTGGGGATAGAACATTCTGGGAACAAATTTTGCAAACATTTCTCAAGATTTCAACAGTGTTCTGTTAAGCATACAGAAAAACAAGATGTGACAAGTACCTATTTTATTAATATTTCATTCCCCACTTCTTCTTCTGGCTAATTTTAATCATACAAATGATCATTGGAGGGTGTCACATTCAATGTCTGCTAGTGGGGTATTACCATAAGTTTAACTCCTCCAATTTGAGCCTGGAGAAAAGATATTACACGGTTGAGCAAACAGGGTTTTATAGTTAGCAATAATATGAGGATTATTATTGGACCGGCCAGGGTTGATAAAAACGTAGTTAACCAGGGGGACTGTGTGAACCAAGACTCAAGCCACCCTTTTGGGCCCTCTCTCATTTGTTGATGCTCTTCAAGGTGTCTTTTAAATTTACTCATAGATTTTATTACGACTCCAGTATAGTCAGCATAAAAACAACATTCTTCCCTCAATGCAGCACAAAGCCCCCCTTCTCTAATGAAGAGGAGGTCCAACCCTCAACTGTTCTGTAAAACAACTTCAGAGAGAGAGGTTAAAGTTTCATGCAAAGCCCTGAAGGAGGTTTCTAATATCTTACTTTTGCTCTATTGCTGCTTCTAATTGGGTCATCTTTTGTGTCCCATGGACAATGCCACTGGTTCCTCTGCCCACCCGTGCAGCAACTCCTATTCCTAATAGGATGGCTAAAGTGAGGGATATATGTTCCCAGTGGAACCGGTTGTATGCCCCCCCTATTTGATCTTCAAATGAACCTGCATCATGATAGAGCACTCTGGGAAACATCTGCACCATTACACAATTTATCACATATCCTGATCATTTCATGAAAACCTAAACGATGTTTAAGTATATAGAATTATGCTGTTGTAGGCACTGACAAAGCAAGGCACCTAAGATAGCACTCAAGAGAGGGAAACAGTCCTATTTGGTTGCAACCGGATTCAGAGGGCATTGCTTATATTGTAATCAATTAATCCCATGAAACTCAAGTTTAGGTAGTTTCAGAATTTTGTACCCAACATATAAGGGATGGGGCTCAGAAGTTCACAGTCTTCAGAAGTTTAAAAAAGCAGTATTTGTTTCTGTTTTTCCTTCTGTTCTGGGCAAGTTAACTTTTCAAGGACACCTGGGAGGAGGAGAGCTTTTTCTTCCATTTCTTATTTTCCCCCTGCCAGCTGTTACCATGGAGCCCGGTTGGTAATTTCTTTATCTTAGAAATGTAGCCATCTCTGTGAAGCCCCAGCTGAAGGCCAGAGGACTTGTTCACATATTTTGTGAAAAACTAGTTAGGGGTTGTCTAGCTTAGAAGTACTGAGATTTTTAGCCAGTGGCCAAGTAGAACAGGGCAATACGAAAGAGAAAGTTTATCTACATTAAAGACTTTATTGGGACTGTTTTGCTGAAAGTTCAAAACTCAGCCATGGTGAAGACTTCTGAAGAAGGTCATTTAAGACTTTTCTGTGGGCCTGGTACAGAGGGGGAAAGACGGGGAAGGTGGGGCTGAGAGCACCTCCGAGGATCTGAGAATGAGGGAAAAGAGAGATGTAAAAGAATAATGCGAAAGGGTATTGGGAATTTCCTAGCAGCAAACTTGAGCAGTAGATCAGGTAGAGCAGAGTGAAAGACGGGAGTGAGGATCCCAAAATCCGGTGAGGGACTTTAAATTTTAGTAACCTGTTTTCAGTGATGACAAAGCAACTTTAAAGGCCAATTATATTACATCTTGGATAAGGGTCTCAGGGCTCTCCTCAGCTCGTTTGAGCATTGGGTTAGCTGGTAAGAGGACCTGGTGGGACCCGGTGAGGGCACTGACAGGAGATGAGAGGAATGAGTCGGTGGAGCGGTACCTATGTACCTGCTACCTCAGAAAGGGGGCGATGGTCTGAGAACTGGTGGAGCTTTGGGTTTCTGATCTAGTTATTGGAGGGGAGAAATCAAGTTGCTGAGATGGGAGTGACATCAGAGGGTCTGGAGTAGAAGGCTGAGGATAATGATCTATTGGAGAAGCATAGTTCAGGATGTGAGTGAGGGAGGGAAAAGGCTACCACATAGGGGAATTTCCTTTCACTCTTTTGAGCACTTGCAGAAGTTAAAAAGGTCATGCAAAATTTGAGGATCTAGAGACCCCTCTGGGTGCCATAGTTTTTGGTTGTCTAATTGGTAATGTGGCCAATGCTGTGTACTGAATTTGATGAAGAATTGGGGTTCCATCAGGCAGCCCCTGTATGCACACATTCCCATGACATACAGAAAAAGTCGGCTTTTCCCCCACACAGCCATTACTCTTTGTGGCTTTGATAGTCTGCCAGGCAAACTTAGTAATCTAGACTAGCCAACCTGCATCTGGCTCGCGTGTCCCTACATCCATAATGTTTGTTTCCATTATCTATGGTACAGAAGGGATTTAATGGTATTTTAGTGGGATCCTCTTCATCAGGGATATCACAATAGGAAATACCTATAGCCAGCTAACAAATGTCTGGGTGGAGAGATGGCCACCAGGTCCCTAAGGGGGCTGTATGCGAGATAGACCATACTTCTTTTCCAGTAGGATTTGTGATCAGCCATCACTGCTTAATGGGCTGATGAGGGTTAGGACTACTTGTAGCCAAGGGGAGAGTATATAACCTTATTCACATTGCGAATACACAATTTGAAACTGTTACCAGTCTTTTTCAGTTTCCAGAAAGATTCTGTACAGGCAGCAGGCTTGAGATGAGAGGTATGGATCCAGGAAGTGATTCTGTTTACGTTTACCACTGTAGGTGTTATAATAGCACCTGGTATGGTCCTTTTCAGCGGGGTACCAGGGATGACACCTGATATCATCTTACATAGATGAAATCTCTTACTTGATATGGATGTGGAATCCCCTGGTTCCCAGTTGGGTAGGCAGTGGCCAGCTGTTTTCACAGGTATTACTGAGTTCTTTCAAGATCTTTAAGTCTGTCAAGCAAGGGGGTGTGGAAAGGATCTTTAGGTCTTACAGTTGGGCTTAGGTCCCCTACTGGAGGAGGGCCACCATAAAGAATTTCACATGTGGTAAGGTTACTCAAAGAAACAAAGGGATTTTTTCTTGCATGAAACATTGCATAAGGCAGGAGCATAGTCCAATCTTATGCTGGTCTCTAAGCTTAATTTTGTTAAGGTCTCTTTAATAGTTCTATTCATTCTTTCTACTTGTCTTGAACTCTGTGGTCTATAAGCACAATTTAACTTCCAATTAATCCCCAGGTTCCTGGCTAACCCCTGACTTACCTGGGTCATGAACATCGGTCCATTGTCAGATCCTATTACCGGCTTAGCTTCCTCCAATGGTAGAGAGGCTTAGTCAGCAGCAGCGGAATCACTTAGAGTGTGTTGTGTGTTAGGGGACGAGGGCAGGGGATAAGGAGGGGGAGAAGAGTCCAGTAGAGTCAAATCTGTGACTCAGGGAGAACAGAGGGTGGAGGAGGAGGAGGTTGAGAGGGTTTGAGAGATCATGGGGGAAGGAGTAGGAGCAGAGGTAGGGGCAAGGAAAGGCTTCACCCATGGAGGAGGAGATTTGCAGAGGTCCTGCCAAGTTAAGATATATGGCTGTTGATCCGGATGGCTATGTGGCGCTGGCTGAAAGACAATACCTCTGACTTTTTAAATTAGTGGGAAGTAGAAAGATCCTTCTAGGGGCCATACGACTCCAAAGATGGGCCATTCTGAGGCACAGAGATTCTGCCAGGTCCAGCGTTTTACTAAAAGAAGAAAGATTCTGAGCCCTTAAGCGGACTTTGGTCCAGTGATCAAGGGTCAGGGACAGAGGCATTGACGTGCTCTGTTCCATAATGAAAGTTCCACAAACAGTAAAAGCAAGGACACACGACACAGATAAGACAAGACCATAAAGACAGGCAATGAACGTCCAACACTGAGACCAGGAATGAGTAGCCGGCAAAACCCAATGGTATGGCAATAACGAATCTAAAAGAAAATATCACTGAGTCGAGAAGACTATTGTTCCTTGATTTCCCGAGTTCTCTGCGGGGTCCTGCAGAGAGGTGCCCTTTGTCTCTGTGAAATGTCTCTCAGCCACCGTCGGAGAGAGCCCAGGCTCTTCATCGCCAGCAATTTTGCCAAGCCGTAACAAGAAACCTGAAACCAGAAAGAGGCGCCTTACTTGCTCCGAGAGGAGCCCGTTGGGGTCTCTCATCCGCCACTGCTGGAACTCAGTGGAACCTCAATATGTAAAGGTCAGGCGAGTGTCAGAGGAAGATACTACCAAGAGACTGTCTCATGCAACAGCAAAGGGTTTATTTGTGGTCCAGCATGCTGGAGCTCAGAGCTAAATTAAATAGAGCAGAGACCTCTGAGAACAGCTTAAGCAGAGCTTATATACTTTCCTTGGAGAGGGAAGAGAGGGAAGTTCAGTGATGGGTAAGGGCGAGTGGGCGGTTTGCATGACACCGAGTGAGGGAGTACATTCTGCAGTTCGGCTGTTGGGAACAGTACATTCTAGAACAAGATTAGCAAACATTTCTCAATATTTCAACAGTGTTTTGTTAAGCATACAGAAAAACAGGAAGTGACAAGTACCTATTTTATTAATTTTATTAACCTTTCACTACCGACTATGCCTTTTTGACGTGATGTTCCTTCTACATTAATTCATGCAACGTACAAGGTGCTATGCCATTGTATATCGATTTATCTGAGACAAATCTGCAGAACGTAATTCAACACCACGTATCCCTATCAAGGGCCCAATGCCCTTCTGGGCTTCAAATCAGACTTAGATTTCTTTTTTCATACATATATTTCACCTATATATTCTTCTACACATAGCAAGTTCCCAATACGATCATTCATCCAGCAAAATGATTTCTAACCAAATCGAGCATGTTTTTAACCATAACCGGACACTGTTCCCTCAATCTAACTTTACAGAAGAGCAGGGCAGGAGTTGATATTACAATACAGAAATGTAGAAAAACTTCCACCTGCTGAGAACCTCAAAGGTCCATGCAGAAATGATCCCTGGAGAAGATGTAGGAAGCAATAAAGGACCTGAGAGACCAAAAGTCATCTTCCATGGCAAACAACCCGGTCAGGATAAAAGGTTGTGTCTGAATCAGATTTTTTTTTAATGTAGAGATCATGGACCAAACCAGGCCTGTGTGGAGATCTATTCCT
Source organism: Callospermophilus lateralis (assembly GCF_048772815.1). NCBI lineage: Eukaryota > Metazoa > Chordata > Mammalia > Rodentia > Sciuridae > Callospermophilus > Callospermophilus lateralis. Next base: position 12,733 of record NW_027518198.1, on the reverse strand, counting down.
GGGTGCCTTTGGTTGATATACCATTCTAACTTGTGAAAATGTCACAGGAAGTAGGGGCAGCCTCAATCTCTTGGGACCCTTGGAAGCAACAGTTAGGACAAAGTGGCTGCCAAGACAGTGCCCTCATTCAGTTCAGGAAGGAAGTGACCTCACCTCACTTTCTTGGTGATGGAACTCTCTGAACGTGGGATCCAGGAAGCCAGGCACACAGAGCCAGTCCCAGTCCCAGTCCCAGTGGTCTCACTTGTTTGGATTTACCAAGGACAGGGTCAGTATTTTTTGGTACCTACAGATGTGAGGAAGGCCCAATGCCAGGAAAGCTCGGATGCAGGGCTTTTCATGAGAAAGCAGGTAGTAGCTCACCATTGGCTCCTAAGAAGTTCACAGAGTTGGCCAAGGAGACAAGATCTGAGACAGGAAAGGCCATTTTGGGGGAACATATTATGGCCCACAAGTCAGAGGACACTCTGGATAGTCACAAACCTACTTAGGGGAAGGAGGTGCCTTTGTGGGTGTGGTTGTGGGTTTGTGGTTTTGTCTCATTTTCTGAGAATAGGTAGGACAGTCGGTTTGTTTCATTTGAAGTGGACTGTTTCTAGTAAGTCTTTTCACAGGGCGAGTGTTTCTATGTCTGTGTATTCCACTGTTTCCGTGGTTGTAGACATTAGAAAAGAGAATCCATCAATGGATGTGTCGTGTCTAGTAGAAATCTTCTCAGCATTCATATTGCCCCATTTATGAATGGACTGTAGCTTGCCTTATCGATGAGCAACACCTGCTACCTTCCTAAGTTTCTATTTTCGTCCTGAATTCTGGCCAATCTCAAGAATAGGCCCATGGTTTTGTGTCCAAGATATGTACCACCTAGAAGCTCTGTGACATGGCCATGTACTGGATAGCTGTAGGGGATGGCGAGCATCTCAGAAAACTCAGATATCAGTGTGACCAGGAAAGTCTCAGAGGAGAAACCCTGCTTTCGACCTTTTGCTTACCTATTGTTCTGTTGCCCTGAATGTCAGGAAGTTCTTTGCCTCAGGCCACCCCTTTGTGAAGCCTGAAGAAAACAGTTTTCAAATGGAAATGAATGGGCATACCTGTGGCACTTTCCTTAATTGCTTTGGAAAGGGATGTGTCTGAATCATGCCCTTGGCCCTGTGTGTGGCTGTGGCTTAGATTCTCAGCACCTGATGGATCTAAAGAAAGTTACCATGTGTGCATCCAAAAGAAAATTCGCCAAAAGAGCAATTATTGGGAGGAAGTCTCTCGACTTCCTCTGTAAGGTTCCTGACTTCCATCAAGTGAGAATGGGATCCTTTGGGTCAAAAGAGTTCTACAAAACCTGCAGAGGCTAGCCCATTGTGCTTGGGTTTTCTCATGACTAAAATTCACATAAAGAATCTAAACCCCACAGACAGTAGTCCTCAAATTGGAGCGGTATTAACGGCAGGCCTATTTGATCACTTTTGGTTCACCGGATGGGTGTCCAGGCCACCTTGACTTTAGGCAAATGAGGGGCAAAGGAGCTTATTTGGGACACTGTCTTGGTCTGCACCCCTCATGGAAACCTCCAGCCAGATTATGATGAGTGTCTATATGAAAGAAGATGAGGGCCATATGGGAGGGTTCTTGTTTTAATTGTGGTAATTTGTGTGGTAGTTGGAAGAGATGACTGGGTCCACCAGGGCTTGAACTCTGGTGTGATTCCCCTTAGAGACTGAGTTCTGGAACTGACCTCAGAGAAGTATTGCCATGAATAGTGTTGGGATTTTAGGAGACCACGCATGAGAATCGCTTTTGGAAACTGAGATCTAGGCCCAGGATGGCTTTCCACAGAGCTCAGGGATTCTGAGCCAGGATATCACATGTTTTAATTCTTAAAGACTTGGTAGCCATAATTGAGAGTCCAAACACACATGGACCTCACATTGTATACCTCAATGGGCCTGGATTCATGTGTCCTTTTGGCCACTCTTTGGGAAGGCTTGCCTGTGAGTGTTCTCCAGAGCTTTCATTGAAATGAGCTTCCTCACCATTTAATGGTTCCTGAATTAAATGAAACCCACAGTGCCTCCAACTTCATCCTTGAAAAATGACTAGATTAATACCATGAAATTTTTGAAATCCCCATGACCAGGTGGCACTGGATAACCTTTAGATATCCTGTTGCTGATCATGAGTATAACAAACAGTGCCTTGATTGACTGAGTTTCGTGAAAATGGTGTAGAACAGAGATGCCAGTAAGTTGGAGCCTGCTGGGTAGTGGGCGTAGAGCAGTGGACTATAGGTGTGTAAATAAATATTTTTGGTAGGACCACCTGGATCTTCCATTGGCTTCCAAATCTTGCGACTGACATGGTGCAGGCAGCAGACCTTTATATGTAAAAGCATCTTGTTATATGTAGAGGTTTCAGGGCAATGTTCAGAATCAGGTTGCTATAGTCAAGGGGAAAGCTATGTGGGATAGAAGCCTGGTTCGTACATTCTCTTGCCGACGCTGACCAACCACACATGACAGAACTCCCTCCAGCATTGTGTCCCAGTTGAACATATTGTATTTCATGAAGCAAATACCAAATTCCCAGTGCAGCAGTAAGAAACACCCTGAAAAGTGGAGGATGACCAAATGGCTTCACAGACCACACGGGAAGACACTTAGCTCCCAGTAGCAACAGTTTACCTACAAAGGGAGTTTTCAGACCTGCTGCCTCATGTTCATTACAAAATAAAGAACCATGTCCTCCAGGTCACATAGATGCAGACCCAGATTGCAGAATCACATCAGTTGCAGAACCATTGATTTAAATATTGCCATACATATATTTCTTGTGCCTAACCTCAGAGGAAGTTTCTCAATAAGTCTTTAGGTCAGCACAGCTCCATGTTTCTGAAGTGTTTACCATCTCCCATACTTTTGTAAACTGTTTTACCACCTCCAGTGTTGTGAACTCCTGAGCATTTTTCATTCCACATATGTATTCACAGGTTTTCTAACTCCTCTCCTCTAATTGTGTCTTACTTTTAGCGATGGTTATGTCAAGGTATTGTTCTGGATAAGAGAGGGAATATTTTTGTGTATCACATGTTTGCATACACATTAGATTCATTTTCCTATTTTCCATTTGAAATACTGAATCCCTGACACTAACCCATACCCTACTAGACTCTGACTACTAATCCTAATATCATGGAGAAAAAAAAACCTAACTGAATAGAAGTACAGTCCTTTTATAGGAAGCATGGTGTATATTTGTATTTGTCTTCCTCTTTATCAAGAGTATGTGTTTTAAATTTAGTAAACTTTTCATTTTAATATTTCTCCATGATTTTTTAAAGTTATCACATATGTAAATTCCTGTCTCCCTTTCTCTGTATCCTATTCAGCACATGTAATTTTTTTATGCATATACAATATCCTACCTGGTATCACATGTACATTCTTGTAAGATCACTGACTTTGGAATATAAAAATTGTGAGAAGAGATGACTCTCCCTAAATAATGATGGAACTGAAAATTCCACCTATGGGTGAGCTTCCTAGTGAAAAACACTATACATAAATCCATGTTCAGTAAAATGAATATTTTTGGATTTGTGAATGAATTATATTTCATGATGAATATCGATTGGCATATATATTGCTAAATATTAATGTGTGTGTGTGTGTGCATGTGTGTGTGTGTGTGTGCGTGTGTGTGTGTGTATATTCTACGGATTTTAAAAAAATATGAAAAATATGTGTCTTATTATACACTCCCTAAATTCATTCATATTCATTTATGTTCATTTAAATTCAAATTTTCACAAGATTATTCTCAGTAATATTCATAAACCTGAAATATATTTTGGTTTCCTACTACTGAAAACTTAGTACAGTGGATGGTGCTTAAAAATCCTAATATTTCTACAGTAACTGACCCAGTTTAACATCAATGCAAGTAGATTGCTATGGGACATGATGTGTAATTTGAAGTTCATTTTTACTCAACACTGGTACATTACTATTTCTTCAGTTTATGGACATCATGGGATGTATTTTTTCATCCAGAACTTCACAAATTTTTTTGGCATTTGGTTCACTTTCAATTACTTACTACTTCAGAACACATGTATTCCTCCATGTTTCTTTACTGGTCTTTTCACTAGACTTCTTTCTCAACACATTATTTTCGATTCCATAATCATTTTTGAAGCAAAACTCACTCTTCACGACAAACCGTAACCCTAATAATACCATTGCATATATAACTCGTTGGAATGATGGTATATATATCAATATAAGATTTCCAATATATTTTCAGATGCAAACTCAATCCATTATTTAATGTTGGATCCAGTTACATACTTTATTCACAATATGGTCTATTCATGCATCATCTCAATAATCATCAACACAAGGTACACCTATTTGTATCCCCAGTACTAATTTATAAGTTTCCAGAATATTACTCCCCTTTATGGTGGAAGAAATACTTATGTCACCTGATCTACATATACATTTTACCACAGTAGTATTCTGGACACAAAATGCAAAGGTCACACATATGATTGTACCAAAGCCTAAATGGAAAGTGACCATGGATTACTAAAAGCATCTATGTCCAGGGTGCCTACTGCTCTCAAATGTCAATCCTATTGGTTACTACATATTTGTTTCTTCCTAAGATTATATATTTAACCTCAAGCCTGTTGAAAATATCTAATCCTATCACTCACTTTATACTTTTCCTGATTTCCTAATGCCCCTATTGATATCTGCTTTCCTACATATTTTTCCCAGTTCATCATTGTGACTGTCTCTTCACATGTGCTGACATTTACATTCACCCTCTAACTGAAAACCAATTGCTAAAGAACTTTTGGTCCAACTCCGAGACTCACTCTTCTTCCTAAACCTACTGACTATCTTCCTAATCCTACAGACTATCCCTTTTTGACTGGATGTTCTCTTCTACTTTCAATCATCCGAGGTATAGGGTCCTATGCCATTGTATATTGATTTATCTGAGACCTCGGTGCAGAACATAATTCAATCTAAGTATACCAATCAAGGGCCCAATGCCTTTCTGGGCTTCAAATCTTTCCCAGATCTCTGATCTCATACATATATTTCACATTTATATTCTTATAAATATCACAGGTTCCCAATACCGTAATTCATCCAGCAGAATGACTCCTAACCCAAATCGAACATGCTATTAACACTAACCATACACTGTTCCCTCAATCTCACTTTACAGAAGAGCAGGGACAGAGTTGGTCTTAAAATCCAGGAAGGAAGGGTATCATCCACCAGCTGAGAACCTCAAAAGTCCCTGCAGAAATAATCCCTTGAGTAGGTGTAGGCAGGTATGAAGGATCTGAGAGAGCAAAAGTCATCTTCCATGGCAAACAACCTGGTCAGGTTGAAGGGATGTGTCTGAATTAGCCTCTCTCTTCCTAATGTAGAGAAGATGGACCAAACCATGCCTGTGTGGAGAGCTGTTCCCCGGTGCCTATGGTTGATATACCATTCTAACTTATGAATGAGTCACAGCAAGTAGAGGCAGACTCCATCTTTTGGGAACCTTGGAAGCAACTGTTAAAACAAAGTGGTTTCCAAGGCAGTGACTTCATTCAGTTCTTGAAGGAAGTGACCTCACCTTACATTATTGGTGATGAAAGTCTGTGATCTTGGGATCCAGGAAACCAGGCACACAGAGTCAAACCCACTCCATGTCCCAGTGGGCTCACTTGTTTGGATTTAACAAGACAGAGTCACTCTTTCTTGGTACCTACTGATGTGAGGACAGCCAAATGCCTGGAAACTATGAAGACTGGCCTTTACAGAGAAAGCAGATAGTTTCTCACCACGGGCTCCTGACAACTTCACAGAGTTTGCTAAAGAGACCAGATCGGAGACAGGACACGCCATTTTGGGGGAACATAGTATGGCCCACAAGTCAGAGGACACTCCGGATAGACACAGACCTACTTGGGGGAAAGAGGTGCCTTTTTGGGTGTGAGTGTGAGTTTGTGGTTTTGTCTCATGTTCTGAGAATAGTTAGGAAAGCTGGTTTGTTTGTTTTGGAGTGGACTGTTTCTAGTAAGTCCTTTGACAACGTGAGTGTTTCTGTGTCTATATATCATACTGTGTCCGTGATTGTAGACAGTAGAAATGAGAATGCATCAATGGATGTGTCCTGTCTACGAGAAAGCTTCAAAGCATTCATCCTGTGCAATTTATGAATGGACTGCAGGTTGCCGTATGGATGGGCAACTCCTGCTATCTTTCTAAATTCCTGTTTTCTTCCTGAATTCTGGACACTCTCCAGAATACGCTCATGATTTTGTGTCCAAGATATGTACCACCTCAATCTCTGTGACATGGCCATGTACTGGATAGCTGATGGGAATGGTGAGTATCTCAGAAAACTCAGATATCACTATGCCCAAGAAAGTCTCAGTGGAGAAACCCTGCTTTGGGCCTTTTGCTTACCTATTCTGTTGCCCTGAATGTCAGGAAGGTCTTTGCCTCAGGCCACACTTTGTGAAGCCTGAAGAAAATAGTTTTCAAATGGAATTGAATGGTCATTACCTGTGCCTCTTCGGTTAATTGCTTTGGAAATGGATGTGTCTGAATCAGCCTCTTGGCCCTATGTGAGGCTGTGGCTTAGATTCACAGCACATGATGGGTCTAAAGAAAAATCCCATGTGTGCATCCAAAACCAAAATGGACAAAAGAACTGTCATGGTGGATAGAGTCTCTCGCCTTCCTCTGTAAGGTTCCTGACCTCCATTAAGTGAGAATAGGGATCATTTGGGTCAAGTGAATTCTTTAAAGTTCTGCAGAGGCTATCCCATAGGTTCGTGGGTTTTCTCATGACTCCAATTCACATCTATGTTTACAGAAGAGCAGGGACAGTGTTGGTCTTACAATACAGGAATGCAGTGGATCTTCCATCTGTTGAGAACCTCAAAGCTCCATGCAGAAATGATCTCTGGAGAAGATGTAGGCAGCTATGTAAGACCTGAGAGAGCAAAAATCATCTTCCATGGCAAACAACCTGGTCAGGATTAAGGGTTGAGTCAGAATGAGCCTATCTCTTCTTAATGTAGAGAAGATGGACCAAACCCGGCCTGTGTGGAGAGCTGTTCCCTTTTGCCTACGGGTGATATACCATTCTAACTTGTGAAAGTGTCACAGGAAGTAGGGGCAGCCCTCATCTCATGGGACCGTTGGAAGCAATTGTTATGACAAAGTGGTTGCCAAGGCAGTGATCTCATTCAGTTCCTGAAGGACGTGATCTCATCTCACTTCCATGGTGATGGAACTCTCTGAACTTGGGATACAGAAAGCCAGGCACCCAGAGCCAGTCTCAGTTCTAGTCCCAGTGGTCTCACTTTTTTGGATTTACAAAGGACAGAGTCAGTCTTTTTTGATACCTACTGATGTGAGGATGGCCAAATGCCAGGAAAGCTCGGAAGAGGGGCTCTTCCTGAGAAAGCAGATAGTGGCTCACTCCTGGCTTCTAACAACTTCACATTGTTGGCCAAGAAGACCAGATCTGAGACAGGTCAGGCCATTTCGGAGCATCATAGTATGGCCCATCAGTCAGAGCACACTCCGGAGAGTCACAGACCTATTTGGGGGAAGGAGGTGCCATTGCGGGTGTGGGTTTGTGGTTTTGTCTCATGTTCTGAGAATAGTTAGAAAAGGCGGTTTGTTTGGTTTGGAGTGAACTGTTTCTAGTAAGTCGTTTGACAATGCAAGTGTTTCTATGTCTGTGTATCCCACTGTGTCCGTACTTGTAGACATTAGAAAAGAGAATGCATCAATGGATGTGTCCTGTCTCATAGAAAGCTTCCCAGCATTCATCCAGCACAATTTATGAATTGAATGCGGCTTGCCTTATTGATGGGCGATACCTGCTACCTTCCTAAGTTGCTGTTTTCTTCCTGAATTATGGCCAATCTCAAGAATAGGCTCATGGTTTTGTGTCCAAGATAGGTACTACCTCCAAGCTCTGTGACATGGCCATGTACTGGATAGCTGAATGGAATGGCGAGCATCTCAGAAAACTCAGATATCAGTGTGACCAGTAAAGTCTCAGTGGAGAATCCCTGCTTTGGGCCATTTGCTTACCTATTGTTCTGTTGCCCTGAGAGTCAGGAAGGTCTTTGTCTCAGGCCAACCCTTTGTGAATCCTGAAGGAAAGATTTTTCAAATGGAAATGAATATGCTTTACCTTTGGCTCTTTCCTTAATTGATTTGGAAAGAGATGAGTGTGAATCAGCCTCTTGGCCCAGTGTGATTCTTTGACTTAGATTCTCAGTACCTGATGGATCTAAAGAAAGATCCCATGGGTGCATAAAATCCAAAATGGCATAAAGAGCAGTCATTGTTGATGAAGTATTTTGCCTTCCTCTGTAAGGTTCCTGAATTCCATCAAGTGAGAATAGGGATCTTTTGGGTCAAATGAGTTCTTCAAATCTATTCAGAGGCTATCCAATAGGTGCTTGAGTTTTCTCATCTTTCCAATTCACATAAAGAATCTGTACCCGACACTCAGTAGGACTCAAATTGGAGAAGCAGAGCAGTATTAAGGGCAGGCCTATTTGATCACTCCTGGTACACAGGAAGGGTGTACAGGCCACTGGGAATTTAGGCAAATGAGGGGCAACAGAGCTTATTTTGGACACTGTCTTGGGCTACGCTAATGCTATCAAATGTCAATCCTATTGTTGACTTCATATTTGTTTTATCCTAAGCTCATATATTCATCCTCAACCCTGTTGAAAATATCTAATCCCATCACTCACTTTATTCTTTTCCTGATTTCCTAATGTCTCTATTGATATCTGCTTTCCTACATATTTTGCCCTGTGCATCATTGTGACTGACTCTTCACTTGTGTTGACGTTTACATTGACTCTCTAACCAAAACCCTATTGCTAAAGAACTTTTGTTCCAAATCCTATACTCACTTTTCTTCCTAAACTTACCGACTATCTTTCTAATCCAACTGACTATAACTTTTTGAATGGATGTTCTCTTCTACATTCAATGATCCAAGTACAGTTCAGGTTTCTATTCAACCGGGTGAGGGAGTAGATTCTGCAGTTTGGCAATTGGGGACAGCACATTCTGGCAACAAGATTAGCAAAGAGTTCTCAAGATTTCAACAGTGTTTCGTTAAGTGTACAGAAAAACAGGAAGTGACAAGTACATATTTTATTAACCTTTCATTCCCCACTTCTTTTTCTGGCTACTTTTAATCATAAAAGTGATCTTTGTGGGGTGTCACATTCTATGTCTGCTAGTGGGGTATTACCATAATTTTAATTTGTCCAACTTGAGCTTGGAGAAAAGAAATTACATGGTTGAGGAAACAGGGTTTTATAGTTAGTAATAATATGAGGATTATTATTGGACCGGCCAGGGTTGATAAAAACGTAATTAACCAGGGGGACTGTGTAAAAAAAGACTCAAACTACACTTTCTGTGCCTCTCTCTCTCTCGTTGTTGCTCTTCAAGGCATCTTTTTAATTTACTCATAGATTTTTTTACAACTCCAGTATTGTCGACATAAAAACAACATTCTTCCCTCAATGAAGCACAAAGGCCCCCCTCTGTCATGAAAAGGAGGTCCAACCCTCGACTGTTCTGTAAAACAACTTCAGAGAGAGAGGTTAAAGATTCCTGCAAAGCTGTGATGGAGGTTTCTAAAATCTTTAAGTTTTGATCTATTGCTGCTTCTAATTGGGTCACTTGTTGTGTCCCATGGACCAGAGCAGTGGTTCTTGTGCCCAACCCTGCAGCAACTCCTATTCGTAATAGAATGGCTAAGGTGAGGGACATATGTTCCCAGCGGAACCGGGTTGTATGTCCCCCTCTTTGATCTTCAGATGAACCTGCGTCATGATAGAGCACTCTGGGAAACATCTGCACCATTTCACAATTAATCACATCTGTTGACCATTTCATGAAAACATAAACAATGTTTAAGTATATAGAATTATACTGTTGTAGGGACGGACAAGGCAAGGCACCTAAGATAGCACCAAAGACACGGAAACAGTCTTTTTTGGTTTCAACCAGATTCAGAGGGCATTGCTTCTGTTGTAATCAATTAATCCCCTGAAACCCAAGTTACGTAGTTTCAGAATTTTGTACCCAACACGTAAGGGAAGGGGCTCAGAAGTTCACAGTCTGCAGAAGTTCACAAAAAGCAGTTTTTGTTTCTGTTTTTTCCTCAGTTTGGGCAAGTTAACTTTTCAAGGACACCTGGGTGGGGGTGTCTTCCCTTTCTTTTTTTCCCCCTTCCAGCTGTTTCCATACAGCCCAGTTTGTAACTTCTTTATCTTAGAAATGTAGCCATCTCTGTGAAGCCCCAGCTCAAGGCCAGAGGCCTTTTTTTCAAATATTTTGTGAAAAACTAGTAAGGGTGTGTCTAGATCAGGAGTGCTGAATTTTTTAGCCAGTTGCCAAGGAGACCAGGGCAACACAAAAATAGGAAGTTTATCTACAGTGAACTCTTTTATCGGGATTCTTTTGCTGAAAGTCCTAAATCAGCCATGGTGAAGACTTCTGGAGAAGGTCAGTTAAGACTTTTCTGTGGGCCTGGTACAGAGGGGGACAATTTGGAAGGCAGGGATAAGAGCAGCTCTGTGGATCTGAGAATGAGGAAGGAGAGATGTAAAAGAATATTGGGAGAGGGCTTTGGGATCTTAATAGCAACAAAAACTTGAGCAGTAGAACAGATAGAACAGAGGGGGAGACGGGAGTGAGATTCCAAAAAGCCTGTGAGGGACTTTAAATTCTTAGTAACCTGTTTTTAGTGATGACAAAGCAACATTAAAGGCCATTTTCATTACATCTTGTATTAGGGTCTGAGGATTCTTCTCAGTGGGTTTGAGCTTTGCATTAGGTGGTAAGAGGACTGGGTGGGACCCGGTGCGGGCACTGACAGGAGAGGAGAGGAGTGAGTGAATGGAGTGGTACCTCAGTACCTGCAACCTCAGCAAGGGAGCAATGGTCTGAGAACCAGTCGAGATTTGGGTTTTTGATCTAGATATTGGAGGGGAGAAATCAAGTTGCTGAGGTGGGAGTGACAGCAGAGAGTCTGGAGCACAAGGCTGAGGGTGAGCATCTATTGGAGAAGCATAGTTCAGGATGTGAGCAAAGGAGAGAGAAGGCCTCCACATAGCGGAATCTCCATTCACCCTTTTGAGCACTTGCAGAAGTTAAAAAGGTCACACAGAATTTGAGGATCTGGAGACCCCTCTGGGGGCCATCGGTTTTGGTTATCTAATTCGTAATATGGCCAATGCTGTGTACAGAATTTGATGAGGAGTTTGGGTTCCATCTGACAGTCCCTGTATGCTCACATCCCCATGACTTACAATAGAAGTCTGCTCTCCCCCCCCCACAGCCGTGACTGTTTGTGGCTTTGATAGTCTGCCGGGCAAACATAGTAATCTAGGCTAGCCAACCTGCATCTGGCTCAAGTGTCCCTACATCTATAATGTTTGTTTCCATTATCTATGGTACGGAAGGGATTTAATGGAATTTTAGTGGGATCCTGTTAATCAGGGATATCCCAATAGGAAAGACCTATAGCCAGCTGACAAATGACTGGGTGGAGAGATGGCCACCAGGTTCGTAAGGGGGCTGTATTCGAGATAGGCCATACTTCGTGTCCAGTAGGATTTGTGATCAGCCATCGCAGCTTAAGGGGCTGATTAGGGTTAAGACTACTGGTCGTCAAGGGGAGAATAAATATCTTCCAGGATCTTCTTTACAACCATTTGCAATGTTTCTTTTTTCTTCTTTTTTATTTCTTTTTTTGTGTGTGTGTGGGGAAGGCTTCAATACATCCTGAAAATGTATGTTCAAAGACTAGGAGTTATTTAAGTCCATACCTTACTGGCTTAATTTCAGTAAAGTCCACTTCCCAGAATTGTCCTCGTCTGGTTCCTCATAGGTGCTTTCCTGCAGGAAGCTTGGAAGTGTAAGCTTTAACCAATTAATGGACCTGACAGGCTTTTGTTACCCATTCAGTTATTTCCTTTTGCTGTGAGTAGGTTAGTGGAAAACTGTGTTCTTGATCCTTCACGAATGAATGCAGTTTCTTTGAACAAAGGTGAGTGAGTTGATGAACATTTGCTACTGACATAGTTAGAGCCATGATTATAGGAGTAGTTACTGAAGAATTAAAAAATTCCACTTGAGGGCCTTCAGGGTTAAAAGTTATTTTGGCCCAGAGCTTGGTGAGCAGAACTCTGCCCATCAATGGGGCCAGGCATTCTGGGATTACTAGGAAGGAGTGATGGATTTTTCTTTTTCCCTGGTCCATGGTCCTCGTAGTTGTCAAAGCCCGATATTTACTTCTGTTAGACTCTTGAATTAGAGACCTTTTATTCGGTAGAGGGCCCAATGGGCCTTACAGGCTGAGTATATTCACACTGCATCTACTTCAAAGTTTATTGTGTTCCCCTCCACTTCAAAAGTTACCTTGAGGTCAGGGAGAGGATCTGAGCCCGGACTTTCTTAGTATTCCTCCAGAGTCAGAATATCTGGCTGGCATGGCTGTCTCTTTCTAGGGCACTCTTTGGCCCAGTGTCCTTTTTCTTTAGAGTAGGCACATTGATCTGAGGCCAGGGGTGGCCTCTAGTGTGTGCCCAGGTATCCCTTCCTGTCTCTCTGTTTCTTAATTTCTGGCCTATTTCTTGTTGTGACCAGGACCTTAGTCA